>NC_137459.1:83473715-83795026 GCF_964235325.1 Thermobia domestica
ATAAAAGTGAAAAGTGTACGCGAAGTTTTTCTTTTGATTAGTCAAGTGGTGAATCGATACCATGTAAAGTCAGAAAAGTTCAGTGGCGTACTTAGCCTAGGCGGTGTTCAGCCTATGACTCTGATATAAAAATATAATTTTTTCTGCTCTAAATAGTGAGTTTCACAAGTAGTGAAGTGGCGACGAAAATTTTTTTATTCTCAACTTCTCTCGCTTTAAGCTGTTATAAGTCAGCAGAAAGGTTGCTAGGTTCCGCAGAACAAGACTCAGTTTACCTCACGACGTTTTCTTGTGTAGTAAGGGAAATGGAAAAATCTGGACGCGAGTGTTAAAAAAATGAATTCAGCTCTTGTCTCATGTACTTGCAAAACTTTAAGTCTGCTTATGCTTCTGCTCGCTTTGGTAAGGTCACAGTCAGTTTTATCTCTGGTCAACAGAACCTTCCGTTTTACGGGATGAAAGTTCGACTAGTTTGTCCGGCGATAAGTGGCTAATACCTTTACCACTTATTTGGGGAGGATCACAGGCAGTTTATCTCTAGACAGCAGAACCGCCGGTATTACGGGATGAAAGTTCGACTAGTTTGTCCGACGATAAGTGGCTAATACCCTTACCACTTATTTGGGAGGGATCACAGGCAGTTTTATCTCTAGACAGCAGAACCGCCCGTTCTACGGGATGAATGTTCGACTAGTCTGTCCGGCGATAAGTGTCTAAAATCCTTTCCCATGCAACGCTTGGGGGTCACAGGTATCTTATTCTCTAGGTCCAGCAGGACCCCTCTGTACTAGGGGTGCAAGCCCGACGGCTGCCTGGGAATAACTGCCTAAAACTCACCATTATGCAAATGCAATACCTAAAATCAAAAAATGCAAGTACATGAACCAATGGTTGGATGATCGAAGTCCCCCTTGTGAATTAAAAAAAAAGAAAAAGAAAAAAAGTTAAATAGAAGTAAAAAGTAAAATCAACATAAGTGAGCACATAAGCATTATCTGTTATAAACAGCTGTCTAGTCATTTTCCGTTTCCCGTTCTAAAAAGTAAAGGAAAAATTTATAAAGAAAGGGAAGTTGAGTATTTCAAGTTCAAAGGAAGTTAAATGAAGATATTGAAATAATAATAAGTCTCATAATACGTAAGAAATTTTGACGTAACATTTCCGAGGGAAGTAGCTATCAGTGATTAAATTCTTATTATATCAGAGGAAATAGGTTGATTACCCACTGCCCTGGTTTAGGAGGCCACTGACTTGCGTAAAACAGATTTATTGTCAAAATGAGTTTCGCGCAGAAAATAAAAGAAAAGCTATTAGATTTAGGGCAATCTCATTGTCCTAAGACGCCCACGGGCAAGCACCGTTATATTTTAGATCGGTGGAATAATTACTATTGTATTGAGTGCAATAAAATAAAAATACACGGGCATTCTCCTCCTGAATTTGGCCGTTGGAAAAAGAATCCATTACCGAGATACTTGGATACCTGGAGTCAGCCCAGATATCGTGAACCAACAACCGCTAGTCCGCAAACTCCAGAAGCTCCGGCGAGTGGCTGCGATCTAACGCCGCTGGCCGCGTCTAGCCCTATCCCGACTAGAAATGATATAGAAATACAAAGTGCTGGTTCAAGTGAAAAACCAATCCCAGCTCCTAGGACGATATATGTAAATTCAGATACGGACGAGACCCCACCGGGGTTAGATCCGAAAACTCTAGTGAATGATGTAAATTTAAAAGATGAACTAGAAATAGCCGAACTAATAACTGCAGGTCAGGAATGGCCTCAGGCAACAATTGAGATAGAAACAACAGCAGGTGTAATACCTGATGTCCCCTCGAACCAAAGTCCCTTAGATAATAATAAGTTAGCTGATAAGGAAAATAGATTAAGTGACTTAGTGTTAAGTTCAGAAAATAAAGACATTGGTGTATCAAAAGGACCAGATAGCCCGGTAGCGCTATATTTTCCTATTAAATACGAACTGTCAGATCCTAGAACGCCGTTAGAAATGCAAAGACCCACCTTTCAATCTTTTTACGCTGGTAGTAGTGATGAAACTGTTTATGCTGAGATCGGTCCTAGAACTATGTATGCTAACTTAGATACTGAATCACAAACCTCAGTGAGTAAAGAGCCAATTTACGAAAATATTGGCCTCGAACCCAAGGCAATCACGAATAAAGAGCCAATTTATGCAAATATAGGAACCGAACCAAGGGAAACGAAAATTGAGACCCCTGACGAAAATAATGAAAATGAATTGCGCTCTCTGACACAACCTAACGATGAAGAGTTAATAGACCAGATTAAGCATTCATTACAAACAGAGCTGTCCCCAGCAGTAGGAAACTTAATTCGACCTTTAACTAAACAACTTCGGAACAAGAAAGTACAGGTCACAGTTGTTCGTCGCCAAGGTGACGAAGAAGAGAAATTAGGTATTTTATTTCAAGCGGACCCCTCAGCCCCCTTTGAAGATTTATTACCTGAGGAAAATGTAGTTGGAAATTTTGATATGGAAATACAGACCGACGTTTTTCAAAAGAAAGATGTTAGTGTTCAGACCGAATATGTTTCCTAAAATGATCCGGATTGATACAGACCGTGAACTTAAGGTTCTTCGGACAACAGCTACCCAAACTAACCCTGTCATGTTTGAAGATAGCCTTACCCTCCAAGAGAAACTGCAATATTTGGACAGTATAGATAACATACTCAGTGTAGTTAGTAAAGTTAGGTGGTCAAACGGAGATATTAGTAGTGCAGATTCAGATGGGGGTGAATCGTTGAAAGACGATTGGTTAGGATACGAACTACAGAAATTACAAAACGAAGAAATAGCGAAATTACAAGACGACAACCCGGAGTCTCCTCCTGCGCCATCCCTGGAGGATGAGTCAAAACCTTCGTGGAACTTCGAGGAAGAACTCCGATATGACCATTGGGATCCTCCCACGGTCTCTACTCCCCGAGCAGCGAACCAAGACCCTCCCTCAGAGCACGCTGACCAGAGAAATGACCTCGTCGCCCCTGCTCCAGTTGAGAGGAGGTTAGGCGAAGAGAAGAAAAGTGATGATGATTTTCCCTCAGTTTGCTCTGACCACCAGAAGCAAATTGAGAAAGAAGAAAAAGAAAATAACGATTCCTGGTCTGAGAGTAGAATAAACGAAAACATTGGTAAAATCTTTGATTACGCGGAGTTTGGTGCGTCTGTAATTTGTTTAAACGAAGTAGAAAATAGAGACGATCCCTCAACCTCTCCAACCCAATGTGAGTCTAACAAACTAACTGATAGTGATAAGAATAGTGGTTTACAACCGTCAGCTAGTACTAGTTCTAAATTGAGTTCCTATAATGAACCTAGTGAATCACCTGCGACTAAAGAAATGAAAAAGTACCAACAAGAGGAAAAGTTAAATCTCTTACAGATAGTGTTCATTTCGCCACCTAGTAGCGTAGTTACACCCATGGCCCCCATGGAGAAATTAGAGTTTAGCGAAGGGGAAAAGACAGAAAAATCAGCATTCAGCGAACAAGATAGATCTTATACCTCAGAATTTAGCCCAGAACAAACCTCTGAGTTTGAAAATAGAAGCGTAACTGATACCGACTATAGGTCCGTTTCTGAAAATTTCAACACCTCGGTTTCGTTAGACAGGTCCTTAGATCTGAAAGATGAGCCCGTCTCACACTCATCCAGTGAAGATAAGACCTCTAATAAGCAAAAATCAAATTTGTCGTCCTTTTTAAAAGTAGATCCTGAGGATAAGCCTCGCATAAATTTAAAATCTGAGCAAGAAATTAAAACTAGTCCGGTTACCGAGCCATCTATACCATATAGTTTTGAGAAACCTAAATTTACGGATACAGTAGTAACAGGCAAAGTTAGCAACCCTCCTCCCGAGGGTGACAATCAAAATTCTACTATTGGTGCTAAACCACAAGCCTTTAAGATTTATCCAAATGTTGAAATTCCCTCCTTCTCTGGTAATAGACATGAGTGTGTGGAACTTTTCCTGCAAGAATATGAATTAGTAGCTAACATATACGAATGGTCAACCTTAGAAATAGTAAATTATCTTCCTTACTGTCTAAAAGGGGAAGCTTTCTTCTTTTATTTAGTAGACCTAGCAAACCGTTTACCTTTAAACTATAGCGAGATGAAGGAAAAACTTAAAAAGACTTTTCCTAGTATTGAGTATACTGCAAGATTAGAATATGACGTTGATACAAGAAAACAACAACCCAATGAAAGCACTTTAGCATTCATTTATAAGTTAATAAAGGATTTGAAATTCTTGCGAGGTTGGGTCAATGAAAGTGAATTGATGAGTAAACTTAGAATGAGTTTGTTGCCAGACATCCTAAATAAGCTGATGCTTGAAGTGGATGATTGCGATAACCTCGAACAGTGCCTACAATATCTTAGAAAATTTCACACAGCACAAAGAGTAATTAGCCAGAGAGTTAACCATGACGTAATATGGGAAAACGACCGCCTGGACTGGTCAAGCATTAAAGAACAACACCAACCAGGATTTGTACAGATTAGTTCTTGTTACACAGACGAAGTAGTAGCAGAACCGGGTTACAAAACGTATAGGAACACTCACCAAAATACCTATGGCCTTGGCCATGGGCAGGCGCAGCTTTGTACAGTCAAGATAAAATAGGAGACCGCTGGGCGCAAGCTCTTATCGATTCTGGCTCTGAAATTTCGATAGCTTCGAAAACCCTATTACCTCCAAAATTTCCACTAACGGAAAGACTGAAGGGTTATGTTAAGCTTCGTGGGGTTGGTGCCCAGCCCACAGATTACATTCCTGTGGTGAGAATAGCGTGTTGCTTCAAGGATCACTTGAAAACAACCAAACGAAGATTTCTAGACGTAGCTATAGTTGACCCACAGTTTTGCGCCTATGACGTTATTTTGGGGATAGATTTCCTGCACAAGTATGTCACAACCATTCATTCCAAATATATGGAACTAGCAGATAAAGACGGGAATCATGTCGAAGATCTATGGTTTACAATCCCAAAATGTACATATGGGACTCGTCAAGGTGTGATTCATACCCTAGATTTAAAACACGTTAAACGATACCCACCATCAGTAGGAAAGAGATCGTTAAATGATTTCCAATCAAAACAGAACGATAATGCTGGACAAACGGCTAACTCTGTCCCCCCTCATAGAAACAAACCAATTTATAGGAAACGGAACCTCCCACTTAGGAGTAAGGGTCCGTCTCCAAAGTTGGTTACCGGAAGTCCCATAAATCCCGTCGATAGTGTAGTTGATAAGAGACAAAAACTTCATACTGAAGAAATTACGTCCCGCGTATTCGTGTGTTCCAGGGAAACTACAAAATTCCCCTCGGAGCCTACGAATAAAACGAATAGAATAGTCAATAGTCGTAAAAAGGCAAGACGTAACCGAACTAAGAAAATCATGGTATCTTCCAGTGCTCCTGAGCTGGAACTTACCAATTCGCCTGACTTAGAGAGAGAGGAAAAGAATCTATGCAGTTTTGACCCTCAACCAGGCCCTAGTGGAATTTTGGCCGTTAGTTCCACAGATAGTTCGGATACAGAGACTATACCGAGAAAGAAAGAGAATGCGTCTTATGCGACAAGATATAATAAAAAGAAGCAACACTCTGTAAAACCACCCCTGGCCTCCCAGGCGCCTCATGAGCCTGTAGAGGAAAAATCAAATAGCGGACATTTAGAAACATTGGGAAAACAATTGATAACGCAAGGAAGTGTAAACGATCCCGCAACCCTCCCTGATCTAGAGAGTTCTGCTCAGGATCATAGTCAGAAAGAGGTCGTGCCAAACCCCTTGGGGCTGAACGACGAACTTTTTGATATCTATCCGGACACTACCTATAAAGTACACCTTCCAGCAAATGTCCGCGTGCCGTCCAAAGCTTCATATGACATAGAAATTACCGCACCAACCGGGAACGTGCATATTTGGGAATTCTTACCGTCTAAAGGAATTCGATATTGGCACTCCTGTTTGATCCCAAGAGGTCCAGTTTTTACTGACAATGGAAATATTACTCTGACCATTTTTAATAGTTCAGATCGAGCCAGATCTTTGTCTAAAAATCTTTATTTAGGGAAACTTGTTCCCCAGGGCGAGTCCTTAAATGACAAAACGGATAATAATGTACAGGCCGTTAATCAGATCATACAACTTACTAACAAAGATGAAACAGAGGACGTGGAAGTCCCTGAACAACCCCAGAAAGTCCCCCAAACAAAGGAAGAATTAGCCCAAGCATTAAATATTGGCCCAAACTTAAACCCCGAAGAAAGAAATCAATTGCTGGACTTATTGATGGAATTTAGGGACGTTGTAGCCTGGGACAAGTCTCGTCTGACTGCGGCTACCGATAAATTTATGTGTCCCCTAGAGGTCATTACAGATATACCTGTTTCTCACCCCCCATATAGAGAGACACCAAAACAGAGAGAGATAGTCGCGGCAGAGATCCAGAGAATGCTAGATAGCAATATTATCCGAGAAAGTCAAAGTCCATATTCTGCACCAATTGTGATAGTAGCTAAAAAAGATGGCTCCCCGCGCATATGTACAGATTTCAGGGCTCAAAATAGGATATTAAGGCCCAATTATACGCCAGTGCCGCGTATAGATGATATATTAGCATTTCTGACTGGTACCAAATACATAAATACGCTCGATATGCAAAATGGGTACAACCAATTATTAATCCGTCCGTGTGATATAGAGAAGACTGCATTCATCTGCAGCCGTGGAAAATTCGAATTTTTGAGACTACCATTCGGCCTAAGCACGGCCCCGGCCCTTTTTCAAAATATGATGAATGTTATATTTGGCGACATTATGTGGAAATATGTAATTTGTTATTTAGACGATTTGGTTTGTCCTAGTCCTTCTTTCCCAGACTTAATAGAAAGAACGAGAATTATTTTATCTCGACTCCGGGAGGCCAACTTAAAACTCAACCCTAAGAAATGTTACTTTGGTTACGAAGAAGCTTCTGTGCTTGGTCACATCGTCGGTAGGCGAGGAATTTGTGTAGATCCTGCAAAAACGGAAGCTATATCAAAGGTGCCTTACCCCACTACAGTCAAAGAAATACGTAGTTTTATTGGACTTTGTTCATTTTACCGAGCTTTTGTTCAAGGGTTTTCTACTATTGCAAAACCACTCATTTCGTTGACTAAAAAGAACGCCAAATTCGAATTTGGAGAAACTGAGAAACAAGCATGGGATACTTTGAAATCTTGTCTTACCTCTGCTCCGGTCCTTGCCCACTTTGACCCGAATCAGGACGCCATAGTTTATTCGGATGCTTGTCGAGACGGAATAGGTGGATATGTCGCACAAATTAAAGAAGATAACCAAGAACACCCAATAGCATATTTTTCGAAATCATTGTCCCCAGCGGAGCTCAACTACTCCACGGTTGAGCTTGAAGCGCTAGGAGTTACTAAGACAATTTTGCATTTCCACTTTCTATTGGCAGACCGTCCCTTTATTGTGCGGACCGATGCTCACGGCATATGTTACCTCAGAAACAATAAGATGCTAAATTCCCGTTTCATGCGTTGGGCAATTCGTTTGCAGCCCTATGAATTTACGATTCAACACGTCAAGGGCCGCAATAACGTGACCGCCGATTTTTTGTCAAGATGTCCGCTAAAGGATGAATTACCCTCCAAATTTGGTCAAGAAGAAGATTGTGCAGAGGTGTGCAACCTAGTGTTATGTCCCAAAATAGATATCAAAACAATGCAAAAAGAGGACGATAAAATTAGAGAACTAATACAGAAGAAGAAAGATAACCCCACTGATCGTGCTTTAAAACCCTATGTTGTAGTTGACGATGTTTTATATCGAGTCATGAACAAAGATAAGAAACTAGTGATACCAGAAAAGGCTATTCCCGACATATTACAAGAGACCCATTCGTCCCCGCTGTGCGGAGGTCATACGGGATTTTTTCGCACTTACTCTAAAGTGAACGAACGTTACTATTTTCCGAACATGGGGAAAATAGTTAAGGAATACGTGCGATCTTGTGACGAATGTCAGAGGGTGAACATCTCTCGAGAAAAGAAACAAGGTTTTCTTCACCCATTACCTGTAAAAGAGGAATTATTTTCTCGTTGGAGTTTAGATATTTTTGGCCCGCTACATAGTAGCGCAGGCTACAGCTATATCCTAGTTATGATAGAATATCTTAGCCATTTCGCAATATTAGTACCGCTCCGAAATATTAAAGCCCCGACAGTGGCTAGAGCCATGTTGGACGAGTTAATCACGCGTTTTGGCCCCCCTAAAGAGGTACTGACGGATAGAGGAAGTAATTTTCTCTCAAAGATAATGGCCGAACTAAATGACTTATTCGACATTAAACATGTTCGGACTGCAGCATTTAAACCGTCAACAAACGGACTGTGTGAGCAATTCAACTCTGTCATAGCAGGTTTCTTAACTAAGTACACGGCTAAACAGCCTACTAAGTGGGCGGAATATGTCCGCTTGTGTGCATATGCTTATAATATATCAACATCTCCAATTAGGAAATATTCCCCATATGAGATTGTCTTTGGTCAAAAGGCCAGATTTCCCACTCAGTTGGACACACAGTATCAATTCACGAAAATACAGGAACATCAGAAACAACTAAAGTTAATCCGTAAACTAGCCCAGCAGGCTATGACACATACACAGCAGCAGACTAAATTACGCGTTGATCGCACTAGACAACCTATTAAATTAAAGGTTGGTGACTTAGTATTGTGTAGAGATTATTTACCTAAGAAGGATATTTCTCCAAAGTTGACACCCAAGTATATGGGATCGTATTACCTAAGGAGTATTTCTCCCACAAATGCTTGTAAAATCGAATTAGTTGCAAACCCTAACCACACTCAGATTGTAACTATTGAAAGGTTAAAGAAGTATTTCCCCCGAGTCAACTCACGCGAGCTGGAAAATTCTAGCGATAGTGAGGACGATGAATGTTAAACGTGAAGTACACGTTGATCATGAGGCCTCGCCGCCTCAATTTAGACGAATTTATTAAAAAAAAAAGAGAAAACAAGAAAACTTGGTGTATATTCATTAGTGAGTGTGTCGATTCTCGCCTACATCACATAGACCACTCAAAAGTGGAGTACCTGTAGTTATGCAAGACCTCTGGCATACCGGAACACTTGCATACAGGGCTATAGATAGAGCCTGAAAAGAATACATTGTAAAATTAAAAACAAACAAAAAGTTATAATATCCTCTTCATCAATCTAAAAACAATAAATTACTTCCTGGAATCCATTCTCCTCTCCATTCGATGCTGTAGACGGCATTAAACACCCATGGCCTACTATGGAAATAGGCAGTCATCCTAGTGGGCGGCGCTAATACGTGGTCTGGGGAGCAAATAAGTCATTTTTAAAATTAGGGCCCTACCACATCTACCAAACCTTCCATAACTACAATACCGCGGTAAAAGTTTGACGCGTCACAAGAAAGGTTATGTCGAGTTGATACCAAAATGAATGTTTTGCCAACATATTGGGATGAATATTTTTTTTTTGTTCTTTGTGTGAATGTGCCCGGGCACGAATGTGTTACCCTTCTTCTTCTCCTATAGGACTTCCAATATGCTGCCAAACACAGAGAACCTATAAGGAAAATAAGTGTTGACATAGCTGAAAAGTAAAATATTATTAGTAGCTACTAACGTTAATACGTACAGGTATAACGCCTTGAATATGTAACTCCGACTTTTAGCATACGTCGTTGCAGATGCAAACTCTTCAGTCACAGTATAGGATTCCATCCGTAGCCGCCGCCTGACTATTTCATTTCTCTCTTGCGAGAAACTCGCCGCTCTCCCTCGTTGTGTCTCGGACTGCATTAACCTGGAAATTAAAGCAGAGTCAATATTGCCCGCTCTGGGTTGTTCCGCTACAAACTTATGCCTACTTATGATACACGCGTGTTTACGGGTTGCTTTCTTGTGAAAAAAAAGAGAGAAAAAGGGAAGCTGGATTCCCCCCACCAGACATTTACATAGGTTACTCCACACCATGCTTACCCCATTTGCTTTTCCTTGGGCAATTATCATTTTTATTTTATTTTTTTTTTCGCGTAGTTCGGGCGGGAAGCATATTGGTTAAAGTAAAAAAAAAAATAAAAAAAAAAATAAAATAAAAATACACTAAACTACAATAAAGTAGAACACGAAATATGGAGAAATACGCCTTAGTCGCTGACATGTTGTTCTCTGCTGCTGTTATTACTGCTGCTATTCATAGATAAGAGTGAAATTTTTCTGCGACCCCTTCTGGGTGAACACAAGTGACCTTATGCTGTTGTAAAAAATGGCCAATCTCTTAGCAAGGATGGCCAATCTATTGGCAAACTACGGCAATGTACGAGCATACTGCGCATATTGTACATAATGTAACATTATGTCTTCCATTTTCTTAAAAGAATGTAAATAGCTACTTGTGTACTATACTTGCTACATTTAGTCAGTAAGATTACATTACCTTTAAGTTATGCTCAGTTAATGTGGAATTATGATCAAGTATTAACAGTGATGCTCATTTTAGAATAATGTTTTCAGTTATGTTTATCAAAATACTAGATAGTATCATGTTGTATCATTATTTCATTGTGGTAAGATAAGCTTAAGTTAGTGTTAAGGCTACCATATGTATTTCGTAAGAATATTGGGGGTAGATTGATCCCCCCCCATTTTTTTTCTGTCCCGCTCATTGTACCTAACTTGATTATATTACTATCGCCATGTATGTAAAGTCACGGTTACAAAATGGACACCATTGTGGGCTATAGTAACATTCAAGATGTTGTCCTACCACTACACCACTATACTCGTGTTTCTCAATCATCCCTGTGTAACTGCCTTCATTCAAGTTAAAATCTTGGCTTGAATTGAATTAAAAGGCACACCACGCTGATAGTACCATGCAGAGGGGTATTAAATCACGTTATCATTGGTACATTAAAATAATAATAATGATAATAATAATAATAATAATAATAATAACACTAATAATAATAATAAACATAATAAAACATTGGAAGCGAATCAGTACGTGTACATCATTTCGTAATTGGGTTCGATACTCGAATAATAGAGATTTCCATAAATTAAAGGACACATATTAAGGATATTCGAGCTCTGTCAACTTGTTTTTAATGAATCTAGTATAAAATAACTTAATTCTGTTTAGAATTACACTTATGATTATGCCCGCCAAAAGGTTTAAACCTACAATTCAGAAGACTTTCAAAATTCGGTGGCCCCCTTCATAAGCGGCCCTGTCTAATAGGTGGAAAAAACACTGCTTCACAACAGCGCATGGCACACACGAACTTTAGGATATAAATATATGAACGTGACAGTATTTAAAATTTTAAGTGAAATAAAATATCAAAATAAACAAACAAAAGGGTAATCTTTAAAAATTAAAAGTTAATCGAATAGCATTTTGTTTTGATGCAAATATTTATAATGTTCACAGATACTTCCTCAACACTCGTCTTTCATTCTGCCTTAAACCTAAAAGCAAATCACCTCTTATCGGGTGACGGAAGTGAGTCCAGCTGTTAACAAGGACTCAGGATGTTGTTGCGTGTAGCTTCTATACACACCAACATTTCTAACGGGAAAATAGATAAGTAAGAAAATAGGGAAATGACGTCACAACGAAATGAATAATAATAATAAGGTTGCCTCATAAATCATCACGATTGGGATATACCATAGACTCAGATAAGCAATTGATCCTTAACGACCTCTGGTTCGATCCCCCGATGGACCATTTCTGTTATCTCTACATTTTAATTAGCTCTCCTCACGAGCTCAAGTTATACTTGAATTGGATATGTGGAAGTAAGGGGAATCAAATACTTTCAATAGACACTTAGTTTCCCACATATCATCATTATCTACACTAGGGGTCCCGAGTTCGAGACCCGAAATAGTCCTGTCAAATTTAATATCGTTGCAACAATTGTAGCTAACGAAACAGATAAATCGAAAATCGAGTCCCGACTCACGCACTTTTTGTAAGAGTGACACACACTAAACAAAGTTTATTTTTTTTCTTAGGGAAACACTTAATATATTCACAGGTAATGCAAACCGCACTTCGTATGATCACTGTTACATTGTAACTTTGGTCACTCTCTTTCATGGTGTTTATTTTTTTTCACTTAATTCAGTAATAATAAAAATCGGTATGGGATACTCCCGGGATATGAACTGCGAATTCGTTGCACTCGAGTTAGCACTCAACTATGTAACACTCACTAGTAAAACCAATTGGTAGCTTGACGTGAAGAAATTGAAATGCATGCTTCAAAGATAACACACTAACAATTCAAGGAGTTAGTACTTACCCTGTACCAAGAAACCTCCCCTATTGTCTCTGGAGACGTGAGTCTTCCCTTCTCCTTCTTTTACGTTCTCCGAGCAACAGATGATACGAATACTACAACAAGCTGAAAAAATATGAACCACAAAGTTAAGATCTTATTTAAACTCGTTGATTATCATACTTAATAAATTAACACAGTGCAATAATTGGCATCATACTTAATAGTTAGAAATTAAACAAAGGAAACTACTAGGTAAATCTAGTCACGCCCTAACTGCCAAGTTCGTTAATTGTCGGCTCATAAGAAGCCGGGACACTACACTCAACTTCAGGTCCCCGCGTCCAATCTATAATGCTATGTGTGGGTGTGAGAATTTTTTGTTTCAGGTTTTTCCTTTCAGAAGCCTAAAAGCAGAACCTGCCCAGGTAAAAGCAGTAACAGGACCTACGCCTCGGAAATAACTGAGTATTCATTTTCCTTTTTATATTTTTGTTAAAAGATAGTTATTTTTAATCACTTGATTGTCAATTCACTTTGACAAGGGAATTTGACATTTTTCTTTATTATTCTTACTAAGCTACCTACAAAGGGTTGCAAATATAATGAAAAAATCACAATGTGCACAAGATAAGACTGCCTCCTCTGAGGGCCTCAATTGTCAATAATTAACGTTATAGAGCTCAAAACCCTACAATATTATTTCAAGAAATCTGTAACAATTGAGACAACACATTATCAAAGATTTAGCGAGACACTACAATTGTAAAAAAAAAAATATATATATGCACGTTAACTGAGCATTTATCAAGTGCTAGATTGCCCTATTGTGAGATACGTCTTGTCTTGAACACTATGAGTACATAAGGTGTAATAAAGTGTAAACCTAGAAATGCAGTTCAATTATGAAATCTTGCATGTTTAAGTTATATCAGTTTTTCTTGAGTGTGTTTTAGTTCAATTAGTTGTCAGAAACCTCTATCAGTCTGCTTTAGATAAGTTACAATTTTTGTTTTTAGTTAAATTCATTAACAAATTTTGATGATACTTTGCAACTAATTTTCTTAACTAGCATATTTGCAATGGTATAATTAAATTTAATTAAATCTTGTTGAATCTAAACTCTGATCATTAGGTCTGTGGTTTACGAAGTAACCTAAATTCAAATCTCATAATTTTGTTAAAGTTTAATATTAACATTTCAAGGTATGAAAGATTGTCTACAACAGCTTTATTGTACTCATGCATAGAAATCCGAACGACTGACCACTTCCTCTCCTCTAAATTAGAGAAAACAATGCAAATATACTTATCTGACAAGGCTGAGATGTCGCTGGTCGGAAGCCGGCCTCTGTAACAGCATACTAGATGAATTCTCTCAGTGGCGATGTACAAGCCCCCTTGTTCCCTCTCTCCAAACATTCGTCAGCTGAGCTGATAATTTGCAAGCCACTTATCATTATACCAGCTCATTTCCGACACGCTGGCTAAATTCAAACTTCCTTTTAACACTCTAGTTCTCAACCTGACTACATCTGAAAACAAAATATACGGCAAATGTATGCCAATATGGCAATTACTCCCTGACGTTTTCATAACAAACCAGGTATTGCCCATCTTGTAAAGTACCTTGGATTTACTCACCCTATGATTCATCACCCATTAATCATTACAGTAAATGGAAAGGATAATTAATAATTCAGCCTCCTCCATCATTATCATTCTACACACAAGGAAACACACCGAGTTAGGTACATCAATTAATTTGAGAAGAACTTGACTTACCGTGACGTTGTTTGAGCTTCATCCACAGTCACGACTTGAACACAAGAGGCATTCTAACAATAATGTGTGGTCAGCGCACATACACTATTTTCTAGGCTTTCGGTTTAGTTGTTCATGATACAAAATTGACTCTTGTGAAATTACTACAACCACATACCATATTTAAACAAGTTTCTATATCTAGACTTTGACGATGTGTGGACAGCACCCCCAAGACATCTGAATGAGCAACATTTGGTATGCAATTCTCATTTTCGAATAGCCTCACTTTTGGTAACCTTCGTAGGTTCCATCGATCACTAAACCTTTCTTCAAATTGATGTGTGGTCAGCTCCGTTTTAAAAAAAATATATATATATATATAAATATATATATATATTGAACAATTACAAAAAGGAATCAGTGGACTTCTTATATAAACAAATACTCTGCATAAGCCAAGATTAATATGTAACACATTAATGATAATGTAAGCTAATAGTCTCTTTGATTCCAGATCTATACCCATTGCCTTCCCAGTGTGATGTCTAGAGTAAGCCCCCCCCCCCCGACCTGGTTCTGGAGGCATTCAAGGATCCAGATCACCGCATGTCGGCCCCATCCAGGGCTGACCCAGAGGGATGATATGGTAATCGATTACTGTTATTGATCGATCCATCACTGTTTAGTAATGGGCAACAGCGATCTAAAATCTGAATTTCCATCCGGATCCAGAACTTTCTTTGTGCTACAAAATTTTATAAAATCCTGCAGTGACAAGGAAAACTCGTTTATCTACGGACAGACTTCCATTGACTTACCTCAGTTCTTTGCTTACAGGTGAAAAACTCTTCTCGTAGCAGTACAAACACAAAATTTGGACAAGTGATAAGACTCAAAATTAAAAGGAATAAAAACTCCTTCAAATCAGCGTTGTGAAAAATCATAAAAAGATTGTAAGCAATGTCAAGAGACTTTAAAACTTTCTCAATATATGAAACAACTCAATCTCATTGTACTAACCACGATCTACCAAAAAAAAAAAAAAAAAAACATGGAAAGTTATTGTCTAAATGTAAAAATTAAATTTCTATTGATTGGTCAAGTAAAAGCACAAGTTTGTTTTTCAGACATTTAATGAAGTCTATATGTGAGTATAGTAATCGAGTTTACACATTTTCATTCCACCATGTTAAAGACCGTAAGTTTTGGAACCCTCTGTATAGCTATCTTTTGGCAAACACCGAAGCGAAAAAGACAAGGAAGTAATTTATTAAATTATCCATTGCACGTTGTATTTAACTGTGCTCAACAACAGTTCACCGTGACGTCATCATATAGAGTTATTCTCCGCATAACTAAATCCCTTACACTAGGCATTTAAGATTTAAAACAGAAAAGTTCACCACAACGGAGACCGAGGCCGGTTATCAGTCAAGGCTAGTAGAATTAAAAGAAAGAACGGAACACACTTCCGGTGTGTTTTAAAAATATATCAACCATAGCTTATGTTGTGGTTAACTTTTGCGTTTAAAATCTATCCTATAAATCAACAAGATCCACTAACATGGTGAAACATGATGTAACTTTACTTCGTAAGATTACCTTTGTACCCGCAAAGAAATCCCTCTCGATTTCGGTGTGTATATTAAAAAAGAAAAGGAGACATAAAATATGTTAATATTATTAATAATAATAAGAATAGGAATACTAACAATACTAACCTATAAACCCCCCCTAACATTCCCCCGTTATTATAAAGAAATGTTATGTAGTCCCCTGTAAAAACATGTACTATGCTATAGCAAATGTAACTGCATCCCTGATTATTAGACTTTGTATCTGTTATTACCATAGGCCATTAGGGCATAAGCTAACACACTAACCATAGGGTCAGTATTTTAACCATTCAGACTCCCTCTTTGCTAACAGAACCACTCATGGAAAAAGAAAGCTAAAGTAATGGCATATAAATATCTAGGTGCGCTAAATCGCACCAATCATTTGTAATGTCTATATATTGTCAGTATACATAAAAGTAATCAATGTGTATAGTATATTGCATACCACACAGGATGAGAGAAACCAAATCGAGGTCGAAATAGCAATCAAGCTGAGTAGAAGTTTAGAAAAACACATGTACATACTATGATTACCCTGTATAGAACAAACCTATACAGTAAGTTTGTAATATATTACATTTATTGCATTATCAATGTAAAGAGCAATAACTAATAATGTGAGATTCGTTCTTCGATAACATTAAAATGAGTTTTAATATATTATGCGTAAAGACGCACTTAAAACCTTTATTAAGCATTAAGCCACTGTTTTAATCGCTAGTTGTTAATTACTCAAGTTATTTTACCTATGCGATTTAATCATTTAATATGCAATCGCTTCTATGTTGCAAATAAATATATTACCAGATATGTAATGGAGTACTCAATTACTTTCAATACATTACAGGTTATAAAATCTTCACTTGATTCTGGAAAGTAGAGTATAGCCCATGATTTATGAAGTATCACTGGTATATTGACACAA
Organism: Thermobia domestica; assembly: GCF_964235325.1. Classification (NCBI taxonomy): domain Eukaryota; kingdom Metazoa; phylum Arthropoda; class Insecta; order Zygentoma; family Lepismatidae; genus Thermobia; species Thermobia domestica. The sequence goes on from NC_137459.1 coordinate 83,490,443, forward strand.
CATAAGAAATGTTGTTCACAAACTGTAAGGCACAACCCCACAATAATTTAAAATTGGTTTCAGGCAACACAATTGAGTGTCCTAGTCTAGATCATTGCATGTTTTTCCCATTTGGCTTATACTATAAATAATGAGAACTACTCTTGTAATTTTATCATTCATCACAGTCAAACTTTAAAGCGCTTCACGCTATTCTTGTTTAAGTGTATTTAATGTTAAATTTCTTTCATTTATAGTTGAATAAAATTATTAGCCTGAGACAATCACATTTGACACGTATATCTATAATTGTACTCAGTACAGCAAAGACAATTGTACTTTAAAAAAAAATCAGTAACCTCACAAAATATTAATTTTCTTTATAATACTAGAAGTTGTACTCATAATCGGTTCGAAGTCATACTTAATAATATGGTTAGGAATGGGGTTGAAAAAAAAATACCATTGTGAGTTCATACAAAACCTTTGATAGTTATAAGCTAGAAGGAACCCATGATTGTAAGGTTTCATCCTACATAGTTTTAATCTACTAGTTTGTTAATGGAATTGAGTAACATTTATACGTACTGTAGTTAGTTATGACATATGAAATCTTACAATCACGCTCTCTTGCAGTTTAGTCGTGCATAATCTCCAAATCCCTCAAGAAAGTTTGTTTTTAGTTTTCTAGCGCCTGACGTAAGGCCAGTTCTATATTAACCCTTTAACTCCCAGCAACTTGCCTTGGGCAACCGATTCTGTACTTGAAAATAAATGCCAGAAAGATAACTTTCGACATTTTTTTTTGTTTATTTTTTTTTTACCGAGGTCGGCGGATAACTGTTACACAGTTGTGCCTCGAAGTCCTAAGCCGGACCCAAATTATGGGGCGAGACGCCCGCGCTTTTCAAATTGCGTGTGTAGTAAGGAAAAGAGAGATAGGGAGAACGAAGTCAGTTGAGGGTCAGATTGAATTAGTGACCTGATGCCTCATCCACACGCATGTATTAGTGGTATGACCCTAGCTATGATTTACTCAGATCACAGAGCTGGGTCCTAGATGCAATACTTAGGGAATACCACGAAAGCAGTAAATACATGAAATCTATTATGTAGTTAGAGTTAGGTATAAAATAAAACTATAAAAATAAATGTAAAATAGGAATTTCAATCCCGGCGTGATAGAGAAAAAAATCATAGAAAAAACCTAGAAGTCTTAACCACTATTGAGCATGCGCGTGAAGAAGTCTCTCCCATGCTCGATGAGGCTCGTGACGTAGCGTTCGAGCTACGTCAGAAACTGGCAGAAATGCGTGGGACGTAACGCCTATATAAACGAGGCTTGTTCGCCACTCCGGTTGATTCTGAAGTCGACGATCATCGAGTGTGTGTGTTCCCTAGCTCCGGACGCTTAATTTAACACCAGGTATGTGATTATTTTTCTAAGTTCCCCCTCTAACTTGGGAAGAGCACTTAGAGATTTGTAGTCGCACTTTGAAAATGTTTAGTGACGAAAATGAAGTTCTTATAGCTCGAGAGCAAATTCCCTATTCGAGAACTAACACTTTTTCCTTTGGGCCAATGCAAGTTGCGGTGTACGAAGTTCACACTTTACTATTTTCAATAACTCGCGGTTTAGCATAAAAACCTTCTAGCACCCATTGAGTATTATAGGGGTTGTGCTCCCACTTAAATGATGTAGTATAACTTCCAAGTTGTCATTCCAAGTATCCGATTTTGTAAAAATTCATCTGTATTCTTATTTTTATTTTTTTTTCAATAAACAGTCAAGTGGAATGGTCTCTTTGATTTAGTCAAGCTAATCCCACCTAATTAGATTCAGCTCACAGTCTTCATATGTTACCTGGGTTTCGATTTCCAGTACCAAGCTCTACCACTTTAGTGCGCTTTCTCATAATCTTCGAACCAGTAAGCCAAAGACGTTTTCGAGACCGAGGCTAAAAGAGAGTTGGGCTCCGAACCAACTTTGTAATACTGGGTGGAGAGTGAAGAAGTGATCTCAATTACGATTTCACAAAAGAAAGTGTACACAATTGCTACGCCAATCTCAGAACAAAACATCATCATATATAACACAAGTTACGCGGTAATACTCTACAATCACAACTAGTTGGTCAGTATCGGGTGTCAAAAATCTATGGCAACCTAAAACAACCAGGGTGAATACCGAGCACTTTACATACATATTCGCTTATATATATATATATATATATATATATATATATATATATATATATATATATATATATATATATATATATATATATCCATATTACTCAATATAACAAATTTTATTCTAATATCAATCTTAGTATTTCGTCGACACTTAACTTTCTACATAACCTTTTCATATTTAATAGGTATTCACATTTTCTTGGCTCAAAACAAAACAAAAACCCTGACTAACAAAAATTCTTTTCTTTTAATAAGGTTGCAACATTGAAATGTATATATAAACACTATAATCAATAATAATTCCATTTACTAAGATCCGCGTATAGAGAAATGGTTGATATTATTTACTAAGTTGACACAAGAAGTAGAAATACAGCAAGTAAAACAGGCACGTAGCTTTTCAAACTATGTAAGCATACATATATAAATGTATATACAGAGAAAGAAAAAATCAAGATTATTTGAAATTAGTGGGCTCAAACTACTAATACATACACACCATATAACCAATCAATAGAAAGAAACCAGAAGTCAGTAATCAATGGGTATAGTTTATGCGATCGATGAGCAATAATCACGTTTCTGGGTATCTGGAATCGTAGTGTACCCTCTCGTCAGTCTCTCTCATGGTGGGTTGAGTATCGTGAAAAATAGTCTTGAGTTGTGCTGAAATACCGGGAAATACCTCCACGAATTGTATCCCTCGATGGCTCAGTTAGTAAATACGATCGAAATAAGTGATATGAACATTGTATGTTTTCATGAGTTTCAGAACCGGGGGGGGGGGCGGAAGGTTGAAAATTAAAAAAAAAAACTTTAGAGAAGGTGTAGAAGAAAGAATAGTTAAAAGAGAGGAGACAGAACACTACAACTACGAAAGATAAGTGGTCGAATTTATGTATACAACATACTATAACCAAATATTTTCCTTTATGCCAAAAGGGGTTCGGCTTACCAAATAAATAGCCGAAAAACAAATATCCTCACCAACGAGACGAGTCTGTGCCCTCAATGGGATTTTCGAAAAGACAAAGGCTTTAGGGAAATCCCACCACTCACCGTGTCCGGTCAACGCCATTGAAAACCCCGGCCATGCCGGAATGTAGTGTAGATTCTTAATTTTGGGAATTTCAAAAAGAAAAAAAATCATCCGACCTCTCAGAAACTAAGAAAGTCCAGAATAGTAATGAAACTAGAGTAATAGATATCCCTTACTAGTAATTTGCCAAAATAAAGAAAAAGTTTAAATAAACTGAATTTTGGATCGGTGATTTCAGTGACCAAACATCACCGATGGCTACCCTGCGCAGACATGCCAATGTCTTGGACGTCGTTAACTTCCATCATCATCTAATTAAACTAAGAAAAGAAACAAAATACTTCAGAGGACTAGGGGTCGACGTCCGGATACGCAATGAACCTGAATATTAACTTAGTAGCGGTTGATTTAATCGGATAGCCGATCTGAGTTGATAGTTATATGAACACTGCACAGTAAATAAGGTAAGCAACGAAAAAAATTCCCGGAGAGTCAATTAATGTTTCAGGTTCAAATGACCAAACCTGTACTTTTCGATGATCACAGGATATAGCAGTTATTTTTCTTAATTGTCATTTCTGTCAACTTTTAAAAGTAATTCCCACATGACGCTACCCTATCTGATGAAAGGCTTAAGGTCCGGGGCTGTTAATATGAGGTACTTAAATGCGAAGTAACATACAATTCCCAACTACACAATACTATCCAATAGCAAACTCGGTTGGATGAATGTATTGGTGTAGCAGTCAAAACGCGAGAGATTTTCAGTAAACATATTCATATTCTCCATATATAATACACACTGGGCCTATCCACTTATTACAGGTGTCCTACTATCTCATTCATATTTTATATCACAATTGTATTATTATAATATCATTACATTTATTCATTATTTACTCATTTTTACGCGAAGTAATATTTTACAGACACCCTATTACATGCATTTACACGCAGCCATATCCACATTACATTATACACTAATAAATCTATAATTATCACAATCCGTCACGCTTAAACTACTACACGATAACATTCATCGAACCACGGACTCTTTGTTCCGAACCACCCAAATTATATTTACTTCGCAGTTTCAAAAAAAATCATACGTATATTCACTGAAAGTTAAATTGTCAACGATGAATTTATTTCTGATTTGCTGATAGAACTAAAGCAACAATGGAATTTTTCTACAGCCACGGGAAAAGAGAATTTAATATTGCAGTTTGAAACAAACAGTAACATCATGTGGGCTTTACTTCTATTAAGAAAATAGGCATTCTTGATTTCAGTGGATATTTCGGTTTCTAATTGAGGTAGCAAGCTGTAATTTTCAGAACAGTAAGATCTCATGCTATTTTATATGAATGTATACTCATATGAACCGAAAACCATGTCCACGGGATGTAAATTAAGAATAAGGGGCCTAAATCAAACAAACTAAATCACTAACTCGTGCAATGACGTAATGTCAACAAACAATTGATTACCGAAAACGAACACGATGGCGCTGTAGTAAGGAATAATCTACTGTGTACTAAAATATACTCCTTACACTTATTATCAGAACTATAATATTTACTCTGGTTTAGTTATTTTTAGCTAGAAAAATGGTGATGAGTTTACATACGTAACTACACTGTCCTCATACAGTAACGTCACACATTCACACAAAACTACTAACTACACATAAAAATACATATACTAAACTACTAAACCAAACAAGCACCATTTAATTACATGCATCTTAAAGGCAAGTACCAGATATATTATATTTAAAACACGTTACTCCCTTGTCGATATATAAAGTCGGCTGTATTGAACTTTAGGGGTACAAAATGAGAAGAGTAACCCTAGGTCCAATTGACCTGGCCAATTATTCAAAACATGTTTACTAGAATTTGATGCCCTGAGAGCACTTTAACAAAATTTATTGAGGGACCTTTCCCCTGCGAGAGGAAAAAGCCCTAAAACAAACAATAACTAACCCATCCCCCCGCTAGAAATGGTTCAATTTGGAAACATGAATAGGAGCCCTTTTAGTTAAATTAAGCTGCCATTCTGATAGTTAGTAGTACCGCTATGAAACCTACGATGTATATTTAGTTTATGATTAATAAAGAAAAATCACATTTACCAGATACACTAACAAAACGCACAAAACTGGTCGTATTGTCCCTAATCCGTAACTGGATTTAAAAGGATCAAAAATCACTCTCCCATTTCGTCTATTCTAGCTTGGCAGTCATGGCGTCCTGCCAACCGGAATCGGACATTGACAGTTCTTTCAACAAAGTATAGGTTTGTAGGCTCCTAAATTATCACACGGAGTTTACTATGACATTCGATAAGATTTTACCTTAATTTTATGGAAATCCTAGTGTTTTAGGCATATATGTGGCCGTAAGATGTTGCAGGTTGCTCCTCTTAATGTGTCCACGATGATAATAATAACATTGCGCCGAAAACGACAGAGATAGGAGGATTCCACCAATCAGGGAGGAAATCTTTCAGCCGCGGAAATTACAAAGCAAATTAAAATTGGTGAAATCCAGATATAACCGGACCTGAAAGTGACTATGGACTGTGAGAGGGGGTGTAGGAAAATTTAGGTACCTGGCCAAAATCTACATTAGTCAGAAATTAAGAAAATTAATATCCAATGGCGGAACTATATTTCTATATTACGTCAGAATGGTAAACCTTGTAACTATTCAACTTGTATATGCGAAAATGGGATTTACAATTAATCAAAATATAAATAAATATGTTATTCAGTGAAAATATGATTCCTAATGAGACCTTTCGATTCATTACATATAATTTGAAGTAAAAAGAATAAATAGATCGTGTAATTAAACCGAAATCGAATTTAAAAAAAGATCACTAGGTACAGGGTGAGAATTTTGCCATTACTCTCAACAGTAATGGTACATTACATGATTCTAGCGAATGGAGCGCCACGCGGTTGCAAGCCTTATTACTTTCTGCATATACTTTATGAGGGCATAGTGCTTCAGCGCGTTAATAGTTTGGATCATCCACAACAATCACTCCGGGGAGCTTGCTTCCAGCAAATGGAGCGCCACACGGTGGAAAGTCTCATTACTTTCTGCATACATTTTCTGAGGGCATAGTGCTTCAGTGCGTAAATTGTTTGGATCATTCACCACAATCCCTCCGGGTAGCTTGCTTCTAAGGAATGGAACGCCACGCGGTGGAAAGTCTCATTACTTTCTGCATACACTTTATGAAGGCACAGTGCTTCAGTTTGTTAATTGATTGAATCATCACCACAATCCCTCCGGGTAGCTTGCTTCTATGGAATGGAACGCCACGCAGCGGCAAGTCTCATTACTTTCTGGACACATACTGTGTGTAAGCTTAGTGCTTCAGTGCGTTAGTTGTTTGGATCATCCACCACGATCCCTCCGAGTAGCTTCCTTCTAGCAAATGGAGCGCCACGCGGTGGCAACTCTCATTACTTTCGGCACACACATTATGATGGCATAGTGCTTGATTACGTTAACTGTTTGGCCCATCCACCAAAATCCCTCAGGGTAGCTTGCTTCTAGCGAATGGAGTGCCACGAAGCGACTAGTCTCATTACTTTCTGGACACATACTGTGTGTGAGCATAGTGGTTCAGTGCGTTAATTCTTTGGATCATCCACCACAATCTCTCCAGGTAGCTTGCTTCTAGCGAATGGAGCGCCACTATCTGGCAAATCTCATTACTTTCTGTATACACTTTATGAGGGTATAGTGCTTCAGTGCGTTAATTATTTGGATCATCCACAACAATCCCTCTGGGTACCTTGCTTCTAGCGAATGCAGGGCCACGCTGCGGCGAGTCTTATTACTTACTCGACACATAATGTGTGTAAGCATAGTTCTTTAGTGCGTTAATTGTTTGGATCAGCCACCACAATCCCTTCGGGTAGCTTGCTTGTAGCGAATGGAGCGCCACGCGGTGGCAAGTCTCATTACTTTCTGAATACACTTTATGAGGGCATAGTGCTTCATTTCGTTAATATTTAAGATCATCCATCACAATCCCTCCGGGTTGTTTCCTTCTAGCGAATTGAGGACCATGCGGCGGCAAGTCTCATTACTTTATGCATACACTTTATGAGGGCAAAGTGCCTCAGTGCGTTAATTGTTTGGATCATCCACCAGAATCCCTCCCGGTAACTTGCTTCTAGCGTATGGAGCGCTACCCGATGGCAAGTCTCATTACTTTCTGCATACACTTTATGAGGGCATAGAGCTTCAGTGCGTTAATTGTTTGGATCATCCACCACAATCCCTCCGGGTAGCTTGATTCTAGCGAATGGAGCGCCACGCGGTGGAAAGTCTCATTAATTTATGCATACACTTTATGAAGGCATAGTGCTTCAGTGTGTTAATAGTTTGGATCATCCACCACAAACCGTCCCAGTAGCTTGCTTCTAGCCAATGGAGAGTTACGAATCGGCGAGTCTCATTATTTTGTGGACATATCCTGTGTGTGAGCATAGGGCTTCAGTGCGTTAATTGTTTGCATCATCCACCACAATCCCTCCGGGTAGCTTGCTGCTAGTGAATGAAGCGCTACGCTGCGGCGAGTCTCATTACCTTCTGGACACATGCTGTGTCTGAGCATAGTTCTTCAGTGCGTTGATTGTTTGGAACATCCATCGCAATCGATCCCAGTAGCTTGCTTCTAGCCAATGGAGCAGTACGCAGCGGCGAGTCTCATTATTTTCTGGACTCATCCTGTGTGTGAGCATAGTGCTTCTGTGCGTTAATTGTTTGCATCATCCACCACAAAACTTCCGGGTAGCTTGCTTCTAGCGAATGAAGCGCCACGCCGTGGCAAGTCTCGTTATTTTCTGCATACACTTTATGAGGACATAGTGCCTCAGTGCGTTAATTGTTTGGATCATCCACCACATTCCTTCCGGGTAGCTTGCTTCTAGCGTATGGAGCTCAACGCGGTGGCAAATCTCATTACTTTCCGCATACATTTTATGAGGGCATAGTGCTTCAGTGCTTTAATTGTTTGGATCAACAACCACAATGCCTCCGGGTAGCTTGCTTCTAGCGAGTGGACCGCCACGCAGCGACGAGTCTCATTACCTTTGGACACATACTATGTGTGAGCATAGTGCCTAAGTGCGTTAATTGTTTGGATCATCCAACACATTCCTTCCGGGTAGCTTGATTCTAGCGTATGGAGCTCAACGCGGTGGCAAATCTCATTACTTTCCGCATACATTTTATGAGGGCATAGTGCTTCAGTGCTTTAATTGTTTGGATCAACAACCACAATGCCTCCGGGTAGCTTGCTACTAGCGAGTGGAGCGCCACGCAGCGACGAGTCTCATTACCTTTGGACACATACTATGTGTGAGCATAGTGCTTCAGTGCGTTAATTGTTTGCATCATCCACCACAATCCCTCCGGATAGCTTGCTGCTAGTGAATGGAGCGCTACGCTGCGGCGAATCTCATTACCTTCTGGACACATCCTGTGTCTGAGCATAGTTCTTCAGTGCGTTGATTGTTTGGAACATCCACCGCAATCCATCCCAGTAACTTGCTTCTAGCCAATGGAGCGGTACGAAGCGGCTAGTCTCATTATTTTCTGGACTCACCCTGTGTGTTAGCATAGTGCTTCTGTGCGTTAATTGTTTGCATCATCCACCACAATCATTCCGGGTAGCTTGCTTCTAGCGAATGAAGCGCCATGCCGTGGCAAGTCTCATTATTTTCTGCATACACTTTATGAGGACATAGTGCCTCAGTGCGTTAATTGTTTGGATCATCCACCACATTCCTTCCGGGTAGCTTGCTTCTAGCGTATGGAGCTCAACGCGGTGGCAAATCTCATTACTTTCCGCATACATTTTATGAGGGCATAGTGCTTCAGTGCGTTAATTGTTGGGATCATACACCGCAAACCCTCCGGGTAGCTTACTTCTAGTGAATGGAGCGCCACGCGGCATCGTGTCTCATTACTTTCTGGACACATACTGTGTGTGAGCATAGTGCTTCAGTGCGTTAATTGTTTTGATCATCCACCACAGTGCCTCCTGGTAGCATGCTTCTAGGGAATGGAGCGCCACGCGGTGGCAAGTCTTATTACTTTCTGCATAAACTTTATGAGGGCATAGTGCTTCAGTGTGATAATGGTTTGGATCATCCACCACAACTCCTCTGAATGTCTTTCTTCTAGCGAATGGACGGCCACGCAGCGGCGAGTCTCATTAATGTCTGGACACATACTGTGTGTGAACATAGTGCTTCAGTGCCTTAATTGTTTGGATCATAAACCACAATCCCTCCGGGTAGCTTGCTTCTAGCGAATGGAGCGCCACGCGGTGGCAAGTCTTATTACTTTCTGGCTACACTTTATGAGGGCATAGTGCTTCAGTTCGTTAATTGTTTGGATCATCCACCACAATCCGTCCGCGTAGCTTGCTTCTAGCGAATGGAGTGCCACGCAGCGGCGAGTCTCATTACCTTCTTGACACATACTGTATTTTAGAATTGTGCTTCGGAGCCTTATTTGTTTGGATCATCCACCACAATCCCTCCGAGTAGCTTGCTTCTGGCGAATGGAGCGCCACCCGGTGGCAACTCTCATTACTCCCTGCATACACCTTGCACGGTCGTAGTACTTCAGTGAGAGAAATTCTTTTGATCATCTTCCACAATCCCCCCGTGTAGCTTGGTTCCACCGTTTGGAGCGCCACGCAGCGCAGTGTTTCATTACTTTCTGCATACACTTTATGAGGGCATAGTGCTTCAGTTCGTAAATTATTTGGATCATCCACCACAACCCTCCGCGCAGCTTGCTTGTGGCGAATGGAGTGCCACGCAGCGGCGAGTCTCATTACTTTCTGGACACATACTGTGTGTGAGCATTGTGCTTCAGTGCGTTAGTTGTTTGGATCAAGCACCACAATCACTCCGTTTAGCTTGCTACTACCGAGTGGAGCGCTACGCGGCGGCGTGTTTCATTATTTTCTGCATACACTTTATGGGGTCATAGTGCTTCAGTGTGTTAATTGTTTGGATCATCCACCACAATCCGTCCGCGTAGCTTCCTTCTAGCGAATGGAGTGCCACGCAGAGGCGAGTCTCATTACTTTCTGGACACATACTGTGTGTTAGCATTGTGCTTCAGTGCCTTAATTGTTTGGATCATCCACCACAATCCCTCCGGGTAGCTTGCTTCTAGCGAATGGAGCGCCACGCGGTGGCAAGTCTCATTACTTTCTGCATACACTTTATGACGGCATAGTGCTTCAGTTCGTAAATTATTTGGATCATCCACCACAACCCTCCGCGCAGCTTGCTTCTGGCGAATGGAGCGCCACCCGGTGGCAACTCTCATTACTCCCTGCATACACTTTGCACGGTCGTAGTACTTCAGTGAGATAAATTGTTTTGATCATCTACCACAATCCCCCCGTGTAGCTTGGTTCCACCGTTTGGAGCGCCACGCAGCGCCGTGTTTCATTACTTTCTGCATACACTTTATGAGGGCATAGTGCTTCAGTTCGTAAATTATTTGGATCATCCACCACAACCCTCCGCGCAGCTTGCTTGTGGCGAATGGAGTGCCACGCAGCGGCGAGTCTCATTACTTTCTGGACACTTACTCTTTGTGTGAGCATTGTGCTTCGGTGCGTTAGTTGTTTGGATCAAGCACCACAATCACTCCGTTTAGCTTGCTACTACCGAGTGGAGCGCCACGCGCCGGCGTGTTTCATTATTTTCTGCATACACTTTATGGGGTCATAGTGCTTCAGTGTGTTAATTGTTTGGATCATCCACCACAATCCGTCCGAGTATCTTGCTTCTAGCGAATGGAGTGCCACGCAGCGGCGAGTCTCATTAGTTGCTTCATACACTTTATGAGAGAAAAGTGCTTTAGTTCGTAAATTGTTTTGAACATCCACCACAATCCGTCCGCGTAGCTTGCTTCTAGCGAATGGAGTGCCACGCAGCGGCGAGTCTCATTACTTTCTGGACACATACTGTGTGTTAACATAGTGCTTCAGTGCCTTAATTGTTTGGATCTTCCATCAGAATCCCTTCGTGTAGCTTGCTTCTACCGAATGAGGCGCCACACAGCGGCTAGTCTCATTACTTTCTGGACACATACTGTGTGTTAGCATAGTGCTTCAGTGCCTTAATTGTTTGGATCTTCCATCAGAATCCCTTCGTGTAGCTTGCTTCTACCGAATGAAGCGCCACACACTGGCTAGTCTCATTAGTTGCTTCATACACTTTATGAGAGAAAAGTGCTTTAGTTCGTAAATTGTTTTGAACATCCACCACAATCCGTCCGCGTAGCTTGCTTCTAGCGAATGGAGTGCCACGCAGCGGCGAGTCTCATTACTTTCTGGACACATACTGTGTGTTAGCATAGTGCTTCAGTGCCTTAATTGTTTGGATCTTCCATCAGAATCCCTTCGTGTAGCTTGCTTCTACCGAATGAGGCGCCACACAGCGGCTAGTCTCATTACTTGCTTCATACACTTTATGAGAGAAAAGTGCTTTAGTTCGTAAATTGTTTTGATCATCCACCACAATCCCTCCTGGTAGCTTGCTTCTAGCGAATGGAACGCCACGCAGCGGCGAGCCTCATAAATTTCTGGACACATAGGGGAAACCATATAATTGTTGGCACTCTGACATTTTTTGGCATGTTCCTTAGTTTTTTCTCTTTACTAAGGATAAATGAATACGTGTTGGTAAAAATTTCCTGCAGCTGGCAGCTCTGATCTTTTCTGCCCGCGTTCCCTTTGTTTGTTTGGCCTGGAACCTTTCAGTTGGAGGCAATCTCTAGTCGACAGTGGAAGCTATTTGGATTTTTCAATTTTGCATGTAATGTTTATACTTTTTGTTAAGGAGATCTATCAGTTTAAGGGAAATGTAATTAGTTTGCTATTGTTTAAAATGTTTCAGTATTATTTGCACGAGAGCAATTGGGTCTAGTGATCATTCCAATGGTACATTTTCAACGGATTTGTTTGTTCTTCGAGTGAATGCATGGGGTGCCAATAACTGTACGAATGAAAATATAAAATGTTAGTGATTGGCACTAGAGTGCCAATCACTGTCTCTTATGCTGAAGAATAAAATAGCTTAAAACTGTCCGATAATGCTTTCCATCTCTACATCTATTCTTGGTCAAAATTTTGGTTTCCTACTCTAATAAGTAACAGTTATTGGCACAGTGCCAAGAGCTGTATAAATGGCCATGCCAATGACTGTAGGGATTTGCAGCAGAATAGGTTCTGGTAATGTAATATGTCTAATATGCCTATTGAAATTATTTGTTCATGTAGTCTAGTTCAGGGACGGATTGGCAAAGTTTGGCCCACCCGGCTGAGTTACAGAATTAGCACACCATCAAAATTTATTATAATTGTTTGAACTTTGAGTTACAGCAAGAAAGTATTTTTCAAAACTCAGCTAGTCGGCTATGAAGTGCGCGTGATCAGACACAAGCATAGTTATTAACAATGGCGAGCTAGCCTAAGTCAATGTGAATAACGGAGTAAAGAAACTCCGGTAAAGAAAAGTTTGCTGTGAGATTCAAAACGTTAGTCCCAAACGTCTGGACGGTTATGGATATTCTTGGTGTTAGCAACATGGGCATTTAGTTTCTAGGTTTTTTTTCTTTTAATGGTAGGGCCTAGATCAATGTCAAACTTAAATGATTTCATATAAAATGAATTACAAAACGTTTTCTTATTGTTGCAGAAATCGGCACACAATGCCAAAGATTGGAAGAAAAAGATACGCACTAGAACAGAGAAGTGCTTCCGTTGAAGCAATATCAAAAGGTGTAGGAATAAAGACTGCATCGAAGCAGTATGGCGTTCCTTGGTCTACCTTACAGTTCCATCTGAGAAATCAAGATATGAAATCATCATCCGGACCACGACCCATTTTAGAAGAGGAAGAACCATTGTTGGTGGAATTGTTAATAAAATGTGCTGAAAAGAGTTTTCCCAGAAAGAAACAGGATATTCTTAAAAGTGTTCAGGAATTTCTCGTGAAACATCCTCGTCCTAATCCGTTTCCAAATGACATGCCGGGAGATTGATGGTATAAATCGTTCTTTCAAAGAAATCGTAAGGTTGCGGAAAGAACGTGCGAATCTGTTACAGGTGCGAGTGCTTGTGTAACAGAAAACGACATAAGATCATGGTTTCATAATAAACAGAAGTATTTTGAAGCCAATAACCATACAGATGTTCTGCAGGGTACAACACGTGTTTACAACGGTGATAAAACTAACTTTTTGCTTTGCTTGAAAACTGGAAAGTGTTAGCGGAAAAAGAAGTAAGTAACGCGTACGATGTAGACACGTGGAAATGCAAAGGAGTCTTTAGCAGTTATGTTTACTTTCAGTGCTGCAGGTGACGTAACACTCCCAATGATAGTTTTCTTTTATGTTCGTGTGCCTAATGATGTGGCTTTATCTGTGCCTACAGGATAGGGTATCGGTCGCAAGTGAGAACGGGTGGATGAAAGCCGAAGTATTTTATGGATATATAGGTAATGTGCTGTATCCGTATTTAAAATCGAAAAATGTCAAGTTCCCGATTATATATTTTGTGGAGGTCATAAAACCCATCTTACTTATCAACTTAGCGAACTTTGCTGCAAGCTTCAAATTAAACTCATTGCTCTGTATTCCAATTCTACAAGAATATTGCAACCTGCTGACGTTGCCATATTTAAACCATTGAAGGATGAGTGGAACCAAGTGGTACAAGAGTGGCAACTTTAGAATCAATTGCACTCTCTGACGAAAGCTAAATTTGCTCCTGTGTTGAAACAAGCAGATGACACATTTCGCCATCTATTTTACAAAATGGATTTAGGGCATGCGGTTCACACCCATTTGATCCCAACAACATAGATTACACTAAATGCGTTGCAAAACCAAAGCAAACAGTTCAAGAAATACACGGTGGTAATGAGCAAACTAAGGATGTAGTATTAACCAGAACCGAGTTTGAAAGTATAGTAGAAACTGATTTAATGAGAAGACTTCAGAAAGTTGACAATGAACAAGTCCTTGTAAATAAGAACGAAGAATTCCATGTACTGTATCGCTTATTTCAACATTTTGTAGATAATAGTAGGCCTAAGTCTTCGGTAGAGAGATGTGTTAAACTTCAGTCAGTGCAGGCGAAGAATCAGCAAGGTTCACCTGTATCCTCTGCATATATCCAACTCAATGATTTCAACCACTCAGATACTGCTAGTGATACTCATACTCTTTGTGAAGTAAACCCTAATACACCTACCAATTGCAGATGCAAATGCTTTACAAAAAGGTTCCGGCTCAACACCAAAAGTTAACCACCGAACACCCGTTGCTGCAAGATGTTTTAGTATGGCCAGAATCTCCTAAGAGAAAAGGGGAAACGAAATGTAGAAAGACTGCCGTTTGTAATAACGCCTCATAAATATCAAGCTATTTTGCACAGAAAAATGAAGAAAGCAATTAGCTGAACAAAAAGATCAGAAAGCAAACAAGGAAGATGTCTGAGAGAAAGGAACAAGAGTTAAAACGCAGAGGAAAAGCATCTGCAAAGAAATCAAAGCATGAGGTCTATCTCGATTGTTCAACGGAGATAAGCGGTCCTTCAACTTCTAACCTTGAACAAGACAAAGGACTGACTGAATCATTACAAAATGGAACGCTCACAAGGATGCTGAACTTCGATTCGTCATCAGCTGCGAGAAGCAACGTAATATCCTGCAAACACTGTTTTCAGCCATTCTTTTCGGGAAGGATGGATCTTGAATGCGAGTTGTGCCACAGCAAATATTACAGTCGTTGCATTCCAAAGTACCATAAGGAACACATACCAGAAGATATAGAAGATGGATATGTGTGTCACGGGTGCTACGTTCTACAGGATGACAATGAATGTGGTCATAGATGAGGACGAGATTAATGAAACGGATTGAAATAAATCATTGAAACATACAATTTTGTTTGTGCATTTCCCGTTTTCTAAATGTAAAAATACGTTGTGCACTCCTCGGTTTCAATTTGTTTTTCCTTCATAATGTTCAAGGTCTAAAATGTCTATTTCTTGTGTATTAATAAATATAAAAATTTATATTACTTCCAGTCAGGCCAATATGTCTTATTTCTGTCAATAGTATCTTCTACTGCATGCTTTATAATGGTGCCAATAACTGTCCTCGTTGGGTGCCAATAACAGTTTTCTGAGTGTCAATAACTGTAAGATCATTGTCGCATTACAAAATATATTTTTATTGCCAAACTTTACATTTATATTGTAATTTCTCAACATATTATTCAATTAGAGATTCCCAGAAAGTATATATTAAAAAATCGCCAGCATATGTTATAAAATAAGTCCGTTATAAAGATATGAACGAAAACAAATATTTTAAGTGCCAATAACTTTATGGTTTCCCCTACTGTGTGTGAGCATAGTGCTTCAGTGCGTTAATGGTTTGGATCATCCACCAAAATCCGTCTGGGTAGCTTGCTTCCAGCGAATGGAGCGCCACGCGGCGGCGAGTCTCCTTACTTTCTGGACACATACTGTGTGTGATCATAGTGCTTCAGTAAGTTAATTGTTTGGATCATCCACCACAATCCTTTCAGCTAGCTTGCTTCTAAGGAATGGAGCGCCACGGAGCGGCGAGTCTCATTACTTTCTGGACACATACTGTGTGTGAGCATACTGCTTCAGTGCGTTAATTGTTTCGATCATTAACCACAATTACTCAGGGTAGCTTACTTCTAGCCACGCGGCAGCGAGTCTCATTACTTTCTGGACACATACTATGTGTGAACATAGTGCGTCAGTGCGATAATTGTTTTGATCATCCACCACAATCCACCCGGGTAACTTGCTTCTAGCGAATAGAGGGCCACTAGGGGCGAGTGTCATTACCTTCTGGACACATACCGTGTGTGAGCATAGTGCTAAAGTACGTTAATTGTTTGTATCATCCACCACAGTCCCTCCTGGTAGCATGCTTCTAGAGAATGGAGCCCCATGCGGTGGCAAGTCTTATTACTTTCTGAGTACACTTTATGAGGGCATAGTGCTTCAGTGCGTTAAGTGTTTGGATCACCCTCCACAATCCTTCCGGGTAGCTTGCTTCTAGCGAATGGAGCGCCACGCAACGGCGAGTCTCATTATTTTAAGGACACTTACTCTTTGTGTGAGCATAGTGCTTCAGTGCGTTAATTGTTTTTATCATCCAACACAATCCATCCCACTAACTTGCTTCTAGCGAATGGAGCACAACGCAGTGGGAAGTCTCATTACTTTCTGTATACACTTTATGAGGGCATAGTGCTTCTGTGCGTTAATTTTTTGGATCATCCACCACAACCCCTCTGAGTGTCTTGCTTCTAGCGAATGGATCACCACGCAGCGGCGAGTCTCATTAGTTTCTGGACACATACCGCTTGTGAGCATAGTGCCGCAGTGCATTAATTGTTTGGACCATCCACCAAAATCCCTCCGGGTAGCTTGTTTCTTGCGAATGGAACGCCACGCGGTGGCAAGTCTCATTACTTTCTGCATACACTTTATGAGGGCATAGTGACTCAGTGCGTTAATTGTTTGGATCATCCAACACAACCCCTCTGAGTGTCTTGCTTCTAGCGAATGGAGCGCCACGCAGCGACGAGTCTCATTACTTTCTGGACACATACTCTGTGTGAACATAGTGCTCCAGAGCGTTAATTATTTGGATCATCCACAACAATCTCTCCGGGTAGCTTGCTTCTAGCGAATGGAGCGCCACACAGCGGCGAGCCTCATAAATTTCTGGACACATACTGTGTGTGAGAATAGTGCTTCAGTTCGTTAATTGATTTGATCATCCACCACAACCCTACGGGTAGCTTGCTTGTAGGGAATGGAGCGCCGCGAAGCGGCGAGTATCATTTCTTTCTGGACACATACTGTGTGTGACCATAGTGCTTCAGTGCGTTAATTGTTTGGATCATCCACCACAATGACTCCGGGTAGCTTGCTTCTAGCGAATGGAATGCCACGCAGCAGCGAGTATCATTTCCTTCTGATCACATACTTTGTGTGAGAATATTGCTTCAGTGCGTTTATTATTTGGATTATCTACCACAATCCCTCCGAGTAGCTTGCTTCTAGATAATGGAGCGCACCGCGGTGGCAAGTCTCATGAATTTCTGAATACACTTTATGGGGACATAGTATTTCAGTGCGTTAAATGTTTGGATCATCCACCACAATCCGTCCGCGTAGCTTGCTTGTAACGAATGGAGCGCCACGCAGCGGCGAGTCTCATTTCTTTCGGGACACATAATCTGTGTGAGCATTGTGCCTCAGTGCGTTAAATGTTTGGATCATCCACCACAATTCGTCCGGGTAGCTTGCTTCTAGCGAATAGAGCGCCACGCGGTGGCAAGTCTCATTACTTTCGGCATACACTTTGTGAGGGCATAGTGTTTCATGGCGTTAATTTTTGGACCATCCACCACAATCCCTTCGAGTAGCTTGCTTCAAGCGAATGGAGCGCCACGCGGTGGCAAGTCTCATTACTTTCTGCACACACTTTATGAGGGCATAGTGCTTCTGTGCGTTAATTGTTTTATCATCCACCACAATCACTCCTAGTAGCTTGCTTCTAGAGAAAGGAGCGCCACGCGGTGGCAAGTCAGATTACTTTCTACATACACTTTATGAGGACATAGTGCTTCAGTGCGCTAAATGTTTGGATCATCCTTTACAATCCCTCCTGGTAGCTTGCTTCTATCGAATAGAGCGCCACGCAGCGGGAAGTCTCATTACTTTCTGGTAACTTACTCTTTGTGTGAGCATAGCGCTTCAGTCCGTTAATTGTTTGGATCATCCACCACAATGCCTCCGGGTAGTTTGCTTCTAGCGAATGGAGCGATACGCGGTGGGAAGTCTCATTATTTTCTGCATACACTTTACGAGGGTATAGTGTTTCAGTGCGTTAATTTTTGGACCATCCAACACAATCCCTCCGGGTTGCTTGCTTCTTGCTTATAGAGCCCCACGCAGCGGCGAGTCTCATTACTTTGTGGATATATACTGTGTGAGAGCATAGTGCTTCAGTGCATTAATTGTTTGGATCATAAACTACAATCCCTCCGGGTACCTCGCTTCTAGCGGAAGGAGCGCCACGCGGTGGCAAGTCTTATTACTTTCTGCATACACTTCATGAGGGCATAGTATTTCAGTTCGTTAATTGTTTGGATCATCCACCACAATCCCTCCGGGTAGCTTGCTTCTAAAGAATGCAGCGCCACGCAGCGGCGAGCATCAAAAATTTCTGGACACATACTGTGTGTGAACATAGTGTTTCAGTGTGTTAATTGTTTGGATCATCCAGCAGAATCACTCCGGGTAGCTTGCTTCTGACCAATGGGGCGCCACGAATCGGCGAGTCTCATTACTTTCTGCATACACTTTATGAGGGCGTAGTGCTTCAGTGCGTTAAATGTTTGGATCATCCTTTGCAATCCCTACTGGTAGCTTGCTTCTAGCGAATGGAGCTCCACGCGGTGGCAAGTCTCATTACTTTCTGCATACACTTTATGAGGGCATAGTGCTTCAGTGCGCTAAATGTTGGGATCATCCTTTACAATCCCTCCTGGTAGCTTGCTTGTAGCAAATGGAGCGCCACGCAGAGGCAAGTCTCATTACTTTCTGGACACTTACTCTCTGAGTGAGCATAGGGCTTCAGTGCGTTAAATGTTTGGATCATCCACCACAATCCCTCCGTGTAGCTTGCTTCTAGCGAATGGAGCGTTACGCGGTTTCAAGTCTCATTACTTTCGGCATACAATTTATGAGGGCATAGTGCTTCAGCGCGTTAATTGTTTGGATCATCCACCACAATCACTCCTGGTACGTAGCTTCTAGAGAATGGAGCGCCACGCGGTGGCAAGTCTCATTACTTTCTGCATACACTTTATGAGGGCATAGTGCTTCAGTGCGCTAAATGTTGGGATCATCCTTTACAATCCCTCCTGGTAGCTTGCTTCTAGCAAATGGAGCGCCACGCAGAGGCAAGTCTCATTACTTTCTGGACACTTACTCTCTGTGTGAGCATAGGGCTTCAGTGCGTTAATTGTTTGGATCATCCACCACAATCCCTCCGTGTAGCTTGCTTCTAGCGAATGGAGCGCCACGCGGTTTCAAGTCACATTACTTTCTGCATATACTTTATGAGGGCATAGTGTTTCAGTGCGTTAATTTTTGGACCATCCACCACAATCTCTCCGGGTAGCTTGCTTCTTGCGAATAGAGCGCCACGCAGCGGCGAGTCTCATTTTTTGTGGATACATTCTGTGTGTGAGCATAGTGCTTCTGTGCGTTAATTGTTTGGATCGTCCACCACAATCTCTACAGGTAGCCTGCTTCTAGCGAATGGAGGGTTACGAAGCGGCGAGTCTTATTACTTTCTGGACAAATACTGTGTGTGAATATAGTGCTCCACTGCGTTAATGGTTTGGATCATGCACCACAATCCCTCCGGGTAGCCTGCTTCTAGCGAATGGAGCGCCACGCTTTTTCAAGTCTCATTACTTTCTGCATACACTTTATGAGGGCATAGTGTTTCAGTGCGTTAATTTTTGGACCATCTACCACAATCCCCCCGAGTAGCTTGCTTCTAGAGAATGGAGCGCCACGCGGTGGCAAGTCTCATTACTTTCGGCATACACTTTATGAGGGCATAGTGCTTCATTGCGCTAAATGCTTGGATCATCCACCAGAATCCCTCCTGTTAGCTTGCTTGTAGCGAATGGAGCGCCACGCGGTGGCAAGTCTCATTACTTTCTGCATATACTTTATGAGGGCATAGTGCTTCAGTGCGCTAAATGTTTGGATCATCCTTTACAATCCCTCCTGGTAGCTTGCTTCTTGCGAATGGAGCGCCACGCGGTGGCAAGTCTCATTATTTTCTGCATACACTTTACGAGGGCATAATGTTTCAGTGCGTTAATTTTTGGACCATCCACCACAATCCCACCGGGTAGCTTGCTTCTAGCGAATAGAGCGCCACGCAGCGGCTAGTCTCATTATTTTCTGGACACTTACTCTTTGTGTGAGCATAGTGCTTCAATGCGTTAAATGTTTGGATCATCCACCACAATTCGTCCGGGTAGCTTGCTTCTAGCGAATGGAGCGCCACATGGTGGCAATTCTCATTACTTTCTGCATACACTTTATGAGGGCATAGTGCATCAGTGCGCTAAATGCTTGGATCATCCTTTACAATCCCTCCTGGTCGCTTGCTTGTAGCGAATGGAGCGCCACGCGGTGGCAAGTCTCATTACTTTCTGCATATACTTTATGAGGGCATAGTGCTTCAGTGCGCTAAATGTTTGGATCATCCTTTACAATCCCTACTGGTAGCTTGCTTCTTGCGAATGGAGCGCCACGCGGTGGCAAGTCTCATTATTTTCTGCATACACTTTACGAGGGCATAATGTTTCAGTGCGTTAATTTTTGGACCATCCACCACAATCCCACCGGGTAGCTTGCTTCTAGCGAATAGAGCGCCACGCAGCGGCTAGTCTCATTACTTTCTGGACACTTACTCTTTGTGTGAGCATAGCGCTTCAGTCCGTTAATTGTTTGGATCATCCACCACAATCCCTCAGGGTAGCTTGCTTCTAGCGAATGGAGTGCAACGCAGTGATTATTCTCATTACTTTGTGGACACATCCTTTGTGTGAGCATAGTGCTTCAGTGCGTTAATTGTTTGGATCATCTACCGCAATCCCTCCGGGTAGCTTGCTTCAAGCGAATGGAGCGCCACTCGGTGGCAAGTCTCATTACTTTCTGCACACACTTTATCAGGGTATAGTGCTTCAGTGCGTTAATTGTTTTTATCATCCACCACAATCACTCCTAGTAGCTTGCTTCTAGAGAAAGGAGCGCCACGCGGTGGCAAGTCACATTACTTTCTGCATACACTTTATGAGGACATAGTGCTTCAGAGCGCTAAATGTTTGGATCATCCTTTACAATCCCTCCTGGTAGCTTGCTTCTATCGACTGGAGCGTCACGCAGCGGCGAGTCTCATTACTTTCTGGACACATACTGTGTGTTAGCATAGTGCTTCAGTGCCTTAATTGTTTGGATCTTCCATCAGAATCCCTTCGTGTAGCTTGCTTCTACCGAATGAGGCGCCACACAGCGGCTAGTCTCATTACTTGCTTCATACACTTTATGAGAGAAAAGTGCTTTAGTTCGTAAATTGTTTTGATCATCCACCACAATCCCTCCTGGTAGCTTGCTTCTAGCGAATGGAACGCCACGCAGCGGCGAGCCTCATAAATTTCTGGACACATAGGGGAAACCATATAATTGTTGGCACTCTGACATTTTTTGGCACGTTCCTTAGTTTTTTCTCTTTACTAAGGATAAATGAATACGTGTTGGTAAAAATTTCCTGCAGCTGGCAGCTCTGATCTTTTCTGCCCGCGTTCCCTTTGTTTGTTTGGCCTGGAACCTTTCAGTTGGAGGCAATCTCTAGTAGACAGTGGAAGCTATTTGGATTTTTCAATTTTGCATGTAATTTTTATACTTTTTGTTAAGGATATCTATCAGTTTAAGGGAAATGTAATTAGTTTGCTATTGTTTAAAATGTTTCAGTATTATTTGCACGAGAGCAATTGGGTCTAGTGATCATTCCAATGGTACATTTTCAACGGATATGTTTGTTCTTCGAGTGAATGCATGGGGTGCCAATAACTGTACGAATGAAAATATAAAATGTTAGTGATTGGCACTAGAGTGCCAATCACTGTCTCTTATGCTGAAGAATAAAATAGCTTAAAACTGTCCGATAATGCTTTCCATCTCTACATCTATTCTTGGTCAAAATTTTGGTTTCCTACTCTAATAAGTAACAGTTATTGGCACAGTGCCAAGAGCTGTATAAATGGCCATGCCAATGACTGTAGGGATTTGCAGCAGAATAGGTTCTGGTAATGTAATATGTCTAATATGCCTATTGAAATTATTTGTTCATGTAGTCTAGTTCAGGGACGGATTGGCAAAGTTTGGCCCACCCGGCTGAGTTACAGAATTAGCACACCATCAAAATTTATTATAATTGTTTGAACTTTGAGTTACAGCAAGAAAGTATTTTTCAAAACTCAGCTAGTCGGCTATGAAGTGCGCGTGATCAGACACAAGCATAGTTATTAACAATGGCGAGCTAGCCTAAGTCAATGTGAATAACGGAGTAAAGAAACTCCGGTAAAGAAAAGTCTGCTGTGAGATTCAAAACGTTAGTCCCAAACGTCTGGACGGTTATGGATATTCTTGGTGTTAGCAACATGGGCATTTAGTTTCTAGGTTTTTTTTCTTTTAATGGTAGGGCCTAGATCAATGTCAAACTTAAATGATTTCATATAAAATGAATTACAAAACGTTTTCTTATTGTTGCAGAAATCGGCACACAATGCCAAAGATTGGAAGAAAAAGATACGCACTAGAACAGAGAAGTGCTTCCGTTGAAGCAATATCAAAAGGTGTAGGAATAAAGACTGCATCGAAGCAGTATGGCGTTCCTCGGTCTACCTTACAGTTCCATCTGAGAAATCAAGATATGAAATCATCATCCGGACCACGACCCATTTTAGAAGAGGAAGAACCATTGTTGGTGGAATTGTTAATAAAATGTGCTGAAAAGAGTTTTCCCAGAAAGAAACAGGATATTCTTAAAAGTGTTCAGGAATTTCTCGTGAAACATCCTCGTCCTAATCCGTTTCCAAATGACATGCCGGGAGATTGATGGTATAAATCGTTCTTTCAAAGAAATC
Source organism: Thermobia domestica (assembly GCF_964235325.1). NCBI lineage: Eukaryota > Metazoa > Arthropoda > Insecta > Zygentoma > Lepismatidae > Thermobia > Thermobia domestica. The sequence goes on from NC_137459.1 coordinate 83,513,522, forward strand.
GTAAGGTTGCGGAAAGAACGTGCGAATCTGTTACAGGTGCGAGTGCTTGTGTAACAGAAAACGACATAAGATCATGGTTTCATAATAAACAGAAGTATTTTGAAGCCAATAACCATACAGATGTTCTGCAGGGTACAACACGTGTTTACAACGGTGATAAAACTAACTTTTTTGCTTTGCTTGAAAACTGGAAAGTGTTAGCGGAAAAAGAAGTAAGTAACGCGTACGATGTAGACACGTGGAAATGCAAAGGAGTCTTTAGCAGTTATGTTTACTTTCAGTGCTGCAGGTGACGTAACACTCCCAATGATAGTTTTCTTTTATGTTCGTGTGCCTAATGATGTGGCTTTATCTGTGCCTACAGGATAGGGTATCGGTCGCAAGTGAGAACGGGTGGATGAAAGCCGAAGTATTTTATGGATATATAGGTAATGTGCTGTATCCGTATTTAAAATCGAAAAATGTCAAGTTCCCGATTATATATTTTGTGGAGGTCATAAAACCCATCTTACTTATCAACTTAGCTAACTTTGCTGCAAGCTTCAAATTAAACTCATTGCTCTGTATTCCAATTCTACAAGAATATTGCAACCTGCTGACGTTGCCATATTTAAACCATTGAAGGATGAGTGGAACCAAGTGGTATAAGAGTGGCAACTTTAGAATCAATTGCACTCTCTGACGAAAGCTAAATTTGCTCCTGTGTTGAAACAAGCAGTTGACACATTTCGCCATCTATTTTACAAAATGGATTTAGGGCATGCGGTTCACACCCATTTGATCCCAACAACATAGATTACACTAAATGCGTTGCAAAACCAAAGCAAACAGTTCAAGAAATACACGGTGGTAATGAGCAAACTAAGGATGTAGTATTAACCAGAACCGAGTTTGAAAGTATAGTAGAAACTGATGTAATGAGAAGACTTCAGAAAGTTGACAATGAACAAGTCCTTGTAAATAAGAACGAAGAATTCCATGTACTGTATCGCTTATTTCAACATTTTGTAGATAATAGTAGGCCTAAGTCTTCGGTAGAGAGATGTGTTAAACTTCAGTCAGTGCAGGCGAAGAATCAGCAAGGTTCACCTGTATCCTCTGCATGTATCCAACTCAATGATTTCAACCACTCAGATACTGCTAGTGATGCTCATACTCTTTGTGAAGTAAACCCTAATACACCTACCAATTGCAGATGCAAATGCTTTACAAAAAGGTTCCGGCTCAACACCAAAAGTTAACCACCGAACACCCGTTGCTGCAAGATGTTTTAGTATGGCCAGAAACTCCTAAGAGAAAAGGGGAAACGAAATGTAGAAAGACTGCCGTTTGTAATAACGCCTCATAAATATCAAGCTATTTTGCACAGAGAAATGAAGAAAGCAATTAGCTGAACAAAAAGATCAGAAAGCAAACAAGGAAGATGTCTGAGAGAAAGGAACAAGAGTTAAAACGCAGAGGAAAAGCATCTGCAAAGAAATCAAAGCATGAGGTCTATCTCGATTGTTCAACGGAGATAAGCGGTCCTTCAACTTCTAACCTTGAACAAGACAAAGGACTGACTGAATCATTACAAAATGGAACGCTCACAAGGATGCTGAACTTCGATTCGTCATCAGCTGCGAGAAGCAACGTAATATCCTGCAAACACTGTTTTCAGCCATTCTTTTCGGGAAGGATGGATCTTGAATGCGAGTTGTGCCACAGCAAATATCACAGTCGTTGCATTCCAAAGTACCATAAAGAACACATACCAGAAGATATAGAAGATGGATATGTGTGTCACGGGTGCTACGTTCTACAGGATGACAATGAATGTGGTCATAGATGAGGACGAGATTAATGAAACGGATTGAAATGAATCATTGAAACATACAATTTTGTTTGTGCATTTCCCGTTTTCTAATTGTAAAAATACGTTGTGCACTCCTCGGTTTCAATTTGTTTTTCCTTCATAATGTTCAAGGTCTAAAATGTCTATTTCTTGTGTATTAATAAATATAATAATTTATATTATTTCAAGTCAGGCCAATATGTCTTATTTCTGTCAATAGTATCTTCTACTGCATGCTTTATAGTGGTGCCAATAACTGTCCTCGTTGGGTGCCAATAACAGTTTTCTGAGTGTCAATAACTGTAAGATCATTGTCACATTACAAAATATATTTTTATTGCAAACTTTACATTTATATTGTAATTTCTCAACACATTATTCAATTAGAGATTCCCAGAAAGTATATATTAAAAAATCGCCAGCATATGTTATAAAATAAGTCCGTTATAAAGATATGAACGAAAACAAATATTTTAAGTGCCAATAACTTTATGGTTTCCCCTACTGTGTGTGAGCATAGTGCTTCAGTGCGTTAATGGTTTGGATCATCCACCAAAATCCGCCTGGGTAGCTTGCTTCTAGCGAATGGAGCGCCACGCGGCGGCGAGTCTCCTTACTTTCTGGACACATACTGTGTGTGATCATAGTGCTTCAGTAAGTTAATTGTTTGGATCATCCACCACAATCCTTTCAGCTAGCTTGCTTCTAACGAATGGAGCGCCACGGGGCGGCGAGTCTCATTACTTTCTGGACACATACTGTGTGTGAGCATACTGCTTCAGTGCGTTAATTGTTTCGATCATTAACCACAATTACTCAGGGTAGCTTACTTCTAGCCACGCGGCAGCGAGTCTCATTACTTTCTGGATACATACTATGTGTGAACATAGTGCGTCAGTGCGATAATTGTTTTGATCATCCACCACAATCCACCCGGGTAACTTGCTTCTAGCGAATAGAGGGCCACTAGGGGCGAGTGTCATTACCTTCTGGACACATACCGTGTGTGAGCATAGTGCTAAAGTACGTTAATTGTTTGTATCATCCACCACAGTCCCTCCTGCTAGCATGCTTCTACAGAATGGAGCGCCACGCGGTGGCAAGTCTCATTACTTTCAGGACACTTACTCTTTGTGTGAGCATATTGCTTCAGTGCGTTAATTGTTTTTATCATCCACCACAATCCATCCCACTAACTTGCTTCTAGCGAATGGAGCACAACGCAGTGGCAAGTCTCATTACTTTCTGTATACATTTTATGAGGCCATAGTGCTTCTGTGCGTTAATTTTTTGGATCATCCACCACAACCGCTCTGAGTGTCTTGCTTCTAGCGAATGGATCACCAGGCAGCGGCGAGTCTCATTAGTTTCTGGACACATACCGTTTGTGAGCATAGTGCCGCAGTGCATTAATTGTTTGGACCATCCACCACAATCCCTCCGGGTAGCTTGCTTCTTGCGAATGGAACGCCACGCGGTGGCAAGTCTCATTACTTTCTACATACACTTTATGAGGGCATAGTGACTCAGTGCGTTAATTGTTTGTATCATCCAACACAACCCCTCTGAGTGTCTTGCTTCTAGCGAATGGAGCGCCACGCAGCGACGAGTCTCATTACTTACTGGGCACATACTCTGTGTGAACATAGTGCTTCAGAGCGTTAATTATTTGGATCATCCACAACAATCGCTCCGGGTAGCTTGCTTCTAGCGAATGGAGCGCCACACAGCGGCGAGCCTCATAAATTTCTGGACACATACTGCGTGTGAGAATAGTGCTTCAGTGCGTTAATTGATTTGATCATCCACCACATCCCTACGGGTAGCTTGCTTCTAGGGAATGGAGCGCCGCGAAGCTGCGAGTATCATTTCTTTCTGGACACATACTGTGTGTGACCATAGTGCTTCAGTGCGTTAATTGTTTGGATCATCCACCACAATGACTCCGGGTAGCTTGCTTCTAGCGAATGGAATGCCACGCAGCGGCGAGTATCATTTCCTTCTGATCACATACTTTGTGTGAGAATATTGCTTCAGTGCGTTTATTTTTTGGATCATCCACCACAATCCGTCCGCGTAGCTTGCTTGTAACGAATGGAGCGCCACGCAGCGGCGAGTCTCATTTCTTTCGGGACACCTAATCTGTGTGAGCATTGTGCCTCAGTGCGTTAAATGTTTGGATCATCCACCACAATTCGTCCGGGTAGCTTGCTTCTAGCGAATGGAGCGCCACGCGGTGGCAAGTCTCATTACATTCTGCATACACTTTGTGAGGACATAGTGTTTCATGGCGTTAATTTTTGGACCATCCACCACAATCCCTTCGAGTAGCTTGCTTCTAGAGAATGGAGCGCCACGCGGTGAGCAATTCTCATTACTTTCCGCATACACTTTATGAGGGCATAGTGCATCAGTGGGCTAAATGCTTGGATCATCCTTTACAATCCCTCCTGGTAGCTTGCTTCTATCGAGTGGAGCGCCACGCACGGCAAGTCTCATTAGTTTCTGGACACTTACTCTTTGTCTGAGCATAGTGCTTCAGTGCGTTAAATGTTTGTATCATCCACCACAATTCGTCCGGGTAGCTTGCTTCTAGCGAATGGAGCGCCACGCGGTGGCAATTCTCATTACTTTCTGCATACACTTTATGAGGGCATAGTGCATCAGTGCGCTAAATGCTTGGATCATCCTTTACAATCACTCGTGGTAGCTTGCTTGTAGCGAATGGAGCGCCACGCGGTGGCAAGTCACATTACTTTCTGCATACACCTCATGAGGGCATAGTATTTCAGTTCGTTAATTGTTTGGATCATCCACCACAATCCCTCCGGGTAGCTTGCTTCTAAAGAATGCAGCGCCACGCAGCGACGAGCATCAAAAATTTCTGGACACATACTGTGTGTGAACATAGTGCTTCAGTGTGTTAATTGTTTGGATCATCCAGCAGAATCACTCCGGGTAGCTTGCTTCTGACCAATGGGGCGCCACGAATCGGCGAGTCTCATTACTTTCTGCATACACTTTATGAGGGCGTAGTGCTTCAGTGCGTTAAATGTTTGGATCATCCTTTGCAATCCCTACTGGTAGCTTGCTTCTAGCGAATGGAGCTCCACGCGGTGGCAAGTCTCATTACTTTCTGCATACACTTTATGAGGGCATAGTGCTTCAGTGCGCCAAATGTTAAGATCATCCTTTACAATCCCTCCTGGTAGCTTGCTTCTAGCAAATGGAGCGCCACGCAGAGGCAAGTCTCATTATTTTCTGGACACTTACTCTCTGAGTGAGCATAGGGCTTCAGTGCGTTAAATGTTTGGATCATCCACCACAATCCCTCCGTGTAGCTTGCTTCTAGCGAATGGAGCGCCACGCGGTTTCAAGTCTCATTACTTTCGGCATACAATTTATGAGGGCATAGTGCTTCAGTGCGTTAATTGTTTGGATCATCCACCACAATCACTCCTGGTACCTAGCTTCTAGAGAATGGAGCGCCACGCGGTGGCAAGTCTCATTACTTTCTGCATACACTTTATGAGGGCATAGTGCTTCAGTGCGCTAAATGTTGGGATCATCCTTTACAATCCCTCCTGGTAGCTTGCTTCTAGCAAATGGAGCGCCACGCAGAGGCAAGTCTCATTACTTTCTGGACACTTACTCTCTGTGTGAGCATAGGGCTTCAGTGCGTTAATTGTTTGGATCATCCACCACAATCCCTCCGTGTAGCTTGCTTCTAGCGAATTTAGCGCCACGCGGTTTCAAGTCACATTACTTTCTGCATATACTTTATGAGGGCATAGTGTTTCAGTGCGTTAATTTTTGGACCATCCACCACAATCCCTCCGGGTAGCTTGCTTCTTGCGAATAGAGCGCCACGCAGCGGCGAGTCTCATTACTTTGTGGATACATTCTGTGTGTGAGCATAGTGCTTCTGTGCGTTAATTGTTTGGATCGTCCACCACAATCTCTCCAGGTAGCCTGCTTCTAGCGAATGGAGGGTTACGAAGCGGCGAGTCTTATTACTTTCTGGACAAATACTGTGTGTGAATATAGTGCTCCACTGCGTTAATGGCTTGGATCATGCACCACAATCCCTCCGGGTAGCCTGCTTCTAGTGAATGGAGCGCCACGCTTTTTCAAGTCTCAATACTTTCTGCATACACTTTATGAGGGCATAGTGTTTCAGTGCGTTAATTTTTGGACCATCAACCACAATCCCCCCGAGTAGCTTGCTTCTAGAGAATGGAGCGCCACGCGGTGGCAATTCTCATTACTTTCGGCATACACTTTATGAGGGCATAGTGCTTCATTGCGCTAAATGCTTGGATCATCCACCAGAATCCCTCCTGTTAGCTTGCTTGTAGCGAATGGAGCGCCACGCGGTGGCAAGTCTCATTACTTTGTGCATACACTTTACGAGGGCATAGTGCATCAGTGCGCTAAATGCTTAGATCATCCTTTACAATCCCTCCTGGTAGCTTGCTACTATCGAATGGAGCGCCACGCAGCGGGAAGTCTCATTACTTTCTGGACACTTACTCTTTGTGTGAGCATAGCGCTTCAGTCCGTTAATTGTTTGGATCATCCACCACAATCCCTCCGGGTAGTTTGCTTCTAGCGAATGGAGCGATACGCGGTGGGAAGTCTCATTATTTTCTGCATACACTTTACGAGGGCATAGTGTTTCAGTGCGTTAATATTTGGACCATCCACCACAATTTCTCCGGGTTGCTTGCTTCATGCTTATAGAGCCCCACGCAGCGGCGAGTCTCATTACTTTGTGAATACATACTGTGTGTGAGCATAGTGCTTCAGTGCATTAATTGTTTGGATAATAAACTACAATCCCTCCGGGTACCTCGCTTCTAGCGGAAGGAGCGCCACGCGGTGGCAAGTCTTATTACTTTCTGCATACACTTCATGAGGGCATAGTATTTCAGTTCGTTAATTGTTTAGATCATCCACTACAATCCCTCCGGGTAGCTTGCTTCTAAAGAATGCAGCGCCAGGCAGCGGCGAGCATCAAAAATTTCTGGACACCTACTGTGTGTAAGCATAGTGCTTCAGTGTGTTAATTGTTTGGATCATCCAGCAGAATCACTCCGGGTAGCTTGCTTCTGACCAATGGGGCGCCACGAATCGGCGAGTCTCATTACTTTCTGCATACACTTTATGAGGGCGTAGTGCTTCAGTGCGTTAAATGTTTGGATCATCCTTTGCAATCCCTACTGGTAGCTTGCTTCTAGCGAATGGAGCGCCACACGGTGGCAAGTCTCATTACTTTCTGCATACACTTTCTGAGGGCATAGTGCTTCAGTGCGCTAAATGTTGGGATCATCCTTTACAATCCCTCCTGGTAGCTTGCTTCTAGCGAATGGAGCGCCACGCAGAGGCAAGTCTCATTACTTTCTGGACACTTATTCTCTGTGTGAGCATAGTGCTTCAGTGCGTTAATTGTTTGGATCATCCACCACAATCCCTCCGTGTAGCTTGCTTCTAGCGAATGGAGCGCCACGCGGTTTCAAGTCTCATTACTTTCGGCATACAATTTATGAGGGCATAGTGCTTCCGTGCGTTAATTGTTTGGATCATCCACCACAATCACTCCTAGTACCTAGCTTCTAGAGAATGGAGCGCCACGCGGTGGCAAGTCACATTACTTTCTGCATATAATTTATGAGGGCATAGTGTTTCAGTGCGTTAATTTTTGGACCATCCACCACAATCCCTCCGGGTAGCTTGCTTCTTGCGTATAGAGCGCCACGCAGCGGCGAGTCTCATTACTTTGTGGATACATTCTGTGTGTGAGCATAGTGCTTCTGTGCGTTAATTGTTTGGATCGTCCACCACAATCTCTCCAGGTAGTCTGCTTCTAGCGAATGGAGGGTTACGAAGCAGCGAGTCTTATTACTTTCTGGACAAATACTGTGTGTGAATATAGTGCTTCACTGCGTTAATGGTTTGGATCATGCACCACAATCCCTCCGGGTAGCCTGCTTCTAGCGAATGGAGCGCCACGCTTTTTCAAGTCTCATTACTTTCTGCCTACACTTTATGAGGGCATAGTGTTTCAGTGCGTTAATTTTTGGACCATCCACCACAATCCCTTCGAGTATCTTGCTTCTAGAGAATGGAGCGCCACGCGGTGGCTATTCTCATTACTTTCCGCATACACTTTATGAGGGCATAGTGCATCAGTGCGCTAAATGCTTGGATCATCCTTTACAATCCCTCCTGGTAGCTTGCTTCTATCGAGTGGTGCGCCACGCAGCGGCAAGTCTCATTACTTTCTTGACACTTACTCTTTGTGTGAGCATAGTGCTTCAGTGCGTTAAATGTTTGGATCATCCACCACAATTCGTCCGGGTACCTTGCTTCTAGCGAATGGAGCGCCACACGGTGGCAATACTCATTACTTTCTGCATACACTTTATGAGGGCATAGTGCACCAGTGCGCTAAATACTTGGATCATCCTTTACAATCCCTCCTGGTAGCTTGCTTGTAGCGAATGGAGCGCCACGCGGTGGCAATTCTCATTACTTTTTGCATACACTTTATGAGGGCATAGTGCATCAGTGCGCTAAATACTTGGATCATCCTTTACAATCCCTCCTGGTAGCTTGGTTGTAGCGAATGGAGCGCCACGTTGTGGCAATTCTCATTACTTTCTGCATACACTTTATGAGGGCATAGTGCATCAGTGCGCTAAATGCTTAGATCATCCTTTACAATCCCTCCTGGTAGCTTGCTACTATCGAATGGAGCGCCACGCATTGGCAAGTCTCATTACATTGTGGACACTTACTCTTTGTGTGAGCATAGCGCTTCAGTCCGTTAATTGTTTGGATCATCCACCAAAATCCCTCAGGGTAGCTTGCTTCTAGCGAATGGAGTGCAACGTAGCGATTAGTCTCATTACTTTGTGGACACATCCTTTGTGTGAGCATAGTGCTTCACTGCGTTAATTGTTTGGATCATCCACCACAATCCCTCCGGGTAGCTTGCTTCAAGCGAATGGAGCGCCACGCGGTGGCAAGTCTCATTACTTTCTGCACACATTTTATGAGGGCATAGTGCTTCAGTGCGTTAATTGTTTTTATTATCCACCACAATCACTCCTAGTAGCTTGCTTCTAGAGAAAGGAGCGCCACGCGGTGGCAAGTCACATTACGTTTTGCATACACTTTATGAGGACATAGTGTTTCAGAGCGCTAAATGTTTGGATCATCCTTTACAATCCCTCCTGGTAGCTTGCTTCTATCGAATGGAGCGCCACGCAGCGGCAAGTCTCATTACTTTCTGGACACTTACTCTTTGTGTGAGCATAGCGGTTCAGTCCGTTAATTGTTTGGATCATCCACCACAATCCCTGCGGGTAGTTTGCTTCTAGCGAATGGAGCGATACGCGGTGGGAAGTCTCATTATTTTCTGCATACACTTTACGAGGGCATAGTGTTTCAGTGCGTTAGTTTTTGGACCATCCACCACAATCCCTCCGGGTTGCTTGCTTCTTGCTTATAGAGCCCCACGCAGCGGCGAGTCTCATTACTTTGTGGATACATACTGTGTGTTAGCATAGTGCTTCAGTGCATTAATTGTTTGGATCATAAAATACAATCCCTCCGGGTACCTCGCTTCTAGCGGAACGAGCGCCACGCGGTGGCAAGTCTTATTACTTTCTGCATACACTTCATGAGGGCATAGTATTTCAGTTCGTTAATTGTTTGGTTCATCCACCACAATCCCTCCGGGTAGGTTGCTTCTAAAGAATGCAGCGCCACGCAGCGGCGAGCATCATAAAATTCTGCACACATACTGTGTGTGAGCATAGTGCTTCAGTGTGTTAATTGTGTGTATCATCCAGCAGAATCACTCCGGGTAGCTTGCTTCTGACGAATAGGGCGCCACGCGGTGGCAAGTCTCTTTACTTTCTGCATACACTTTATGAGGGCATAGTGCTTCAGTGCGTCAAATGTTTGGATTATGCTTGCAATCCCTACTGGTAGCTTGCTTCTAGCGAATGGAGCGCCACGCGGTGGCAAGTCTCATTACTTTCTGCATACACTTTATGAGGGCATAGTGCTTCAGTGCGCTAAATGTTGTGATCATCCTTTATAATTCCTCCTGGTAGCTTGCTTCTGGCGAATGGAGCGCCACGCAGAGGCAAGTCTCATTACTTTCTGGACTCTTACTCTCTGTGTGAGCATAGTGCTTCAGTGCGTTAATTGTTTGGATCATCCACCACAATCCCTCCGTGTAGCTTGCTTCTAGCGAATGGAGCGCCACGCGGTGGCAAGTCTCATTACTTTAGGCATACAATTTATGAGGGCATAGTGCTTCAGTGCGTTAATTGTTTGGATCATCCACCACAATCACTCCTAGTACCCAGCTTCTAGAGAATGGAGCCCCACGCAGCGGCGAGTCTCATTACTTTGTGGATACATTCTGTGTGTGAGCATAGTGCTTCTGTGCGTTAATTGTTTGGATCGTCCAACACAATCTCTCCAGGTAGCCTGCTTCTAGCGAATGGAGGGTTACGAAGCGGCGAGTCTTTTTACTTTCTGGACAAATACTGTGTGTGAATATAGTGCTTCACTGCGTTAATGGTTTGGATCATGCACCACAATCCCTCTGGGCAGCTTGCTTCTAGCGAATGGAGCGCCACCCGTTGGCAAGTCTCATTACTTTCTGCCTACATTTTATGAGGGCATAGTGTTTCAGTGCGTTAATTTTTGGACCATCCACCACAATCCCTCCGAGTAGCTTGCTTCTAGAGAATGGAGCGCCACGCGGTGGCAATTCTCATTACTTTCGGCATACACTTTATGAGGGCATAGTGCTTCAGTGCGCTAAATGTTTGGATCATCCTTTACAATCCCTCCTGTTAGCTTCCTTGTAGCGAATGGAGCGCCACACGGTGGCAAGTCTCATTACTTTCTACATACACTTTATGAGGGCATAGTGCTTCAGTGCGCTAAATGTTTGGATCATCCTTTACAATCCCTCCTGGTAGCTTGCTTCTAGCGTATGGAGCGCCACGCGGTGGCAATTCTCATTACTTTCTGCATACACTTTACAAGGGCATAGTGTTTCAGTGCGGTAATTTTTGGAACATCCACCACATTCCCTCCGGGTAGCTTGCTTGTAGCGAGTAGAGCGCCACGCAGCGGCTAGTCTCATTACTTTGTGGATACATACTGTGTGTGAGCATAGTGCTTCAGTGCATTAATTTTTTGGATCATAAACTACAATCCCTCCGGTACCTCGCTTCTAGCGAAAGGAGCGCCACGCCGTGGCAAGTCTTATTACTTTCTGCATACACTTTATGAGGGCATAGTGCTTCAGTGCGATGAATGTTTGGATCATCCTTTCCAATCTTTCCTGGTAGCTTGCTTCTAGCGAATGGAGCGCCACGCAGCGGCAAGTCTCATTACATTCTGGGCACTTACTCTTTGTGTGAGCATAGTGCTTCAGTTCGTAAATTGTTTGGATCATCCACCACAATCCCTCCGGGTAGCTTGCTTCTAGCGAATGCAGCGACACGCAGCGGCGAGCATCATAAATTTCTGGATACATACTGTGTGTGAGCATAGTGCTTCAGTGTGTTAATTGTTTGGATCATCCAGCAGAATCACTCCGGGTAGCTAGCTTCTGACGAATGGAGCGCCAGGAAGCGGCGAGTCTCATTAATTTCTGAACAGATACTATGGTGAGCATAATGCTTCAGTGCGTTAATTGTTTGGAACATCCACCACAATCCCTCCGGGTACCTCGCTTCTAGCGAAAGGAGCGCCACGCGGTGGCAAGTCTCATTATTTTCGGCAAACACTTTATGAGGGCATAGTGCTTCAGTGCGTTAATTGTTTGGATCATCCTCCGCAATCCCTCCTGGTAGCTTGCTTCTAGCGAATGGAGCGCCACGTAGCGACGACTCTCATTACTTTCAGGACACTTACTCTTTGTGTGTGCATAGTGCTTAGTACGTTAATTGTTTGGATCATCCTCCACAATCTCTCCTGGTAGCTTGCTTCTAGCGAATGGAGCGCCACGTAGCGTCGACTCTCATTACTTTCAGGACACTTACTCTTTGTGTGTGCATACTGCTTAGTACGTTAATTGTTTGGATCATCCACCACAATCCCTCCTGGAAGCTTGCTTCAAGCGTATGGAGCGCCACGCATCGGCGAGTCTCATTACTATCTGGACACATACTATGTGTGAGCATAGTGCTTCAGTGCATTCATTGTTTGGATCATAAACCACAATCCTTCCGGGTAGCTTGCTTCCAGCGAATTGTGCGCCACGCGGTGCAAGTCTTATTACTTTCTGCATACACTTTTTGAGGCCATAGTGCAACAGTTCGTTAATTGTTGTATCATCCAGCATAATCCTTCCGTGTAGCTTGCTTCTACGGAATGGAGCGCCACGCAGCGGCAAGCATCATAAATTTCTGGAAACATACTGTGTGTGAGCATAGTGCTTCACTGTGTTAATTGTTTGGATCATCCACCAGAATCACTCCGGGTAGCTTGCTTCTGACGAATGGAGCGCCAAAAGTCGGCCAGTCTCATTAATTTCTGTACACATACTATGTGTGAGGAAAGTGCCTCAGTGCATTAATTGTCTGGATCATAAACCACAATCCCTCTGCGTGTCTTGCTTCTAGAGAATGGAGCGCCACGCAGCGGCGAGTCTTATTACTTTCAGGACACATACTATGTGTGATCATAGTGCTTCGGTGCATTAATTGTTTGGATCATAAACCACAATCCCTCCGGGTAGCTTGCTTCTAACGAATGGAGCGCCACGCGGTGGCAAGTCTCATTACTTCCTGTATACATTTTATGAGGGCATAGTGCTTCAGTGCGTAAGTTTTTTCGATCATCCAGCACATCCCTCTGAGTGTCTTGCCTCTAGCGAATGGAGCGCCACGCAGCGGCGAGTCTCATTACTTTCTGGACACTTACTCTTTTTGTGAGCATAGTGCTTACTGCGTTAATTGTTTGGATCATCCACCATAATCCCTCCTGGCAGCTTGCTTCTAGCGAATGGAGCGCCACGCTGTGGCAAGTCTCGTTACTTTCTGCATAGACTTTATGGGGGCATAGTGCTTCAGTGTCTTAATTGTTTGGATCATAATCTACAATCCCTCCTGGTAGCTTGCTTTTAGCGAATGGAGCGCTTCGCGGTGGCAAGTCTCATTAATTCCTGTATACACTTTATGAGGGCATAGTGCTTCAGTGCGTTAGTGGTTTGGATCATCTACCACATCCCTCTGAGTGTCTTGCTTCTAGCGAATGGAGCGCAACGCAGCGGCAAGTCTCATTGCTTTCTGGACACATACTATGTGTGATCATAGTGCTTCAGTACATTAATTGTTTGTATCATAAACCACAATCCCTCCGGGTAGCTTGCTTCAAGCGAATGGAGCTCCAGGAAGCGGCCAGTCTCATTATTTTCTGAACACATACTGTGTGTCAGCATAGTGCCTCAGTGCATTAATTGTTTGTATCATAAAGCACAATCCCTCCTGGTACCTTTCTTCTAGCGAATGGAGCGCCACGCAGCGGCGAGTCTCATTACATTCGGGACACTTACTCTTTGTGTGAGCATAGTGCTTAGTGCGTTAATTGTTTGGATCACCCACAACAATCCCTCCGGGTAGCTTGCTTCTAGCGAATGGAGCACCACGCGGTGGCAAGTCTCATTACTTTCTGTATACACTTTCTGATTGCATAGTGCTTCAGTGCGTTAGTTGTTTGGATCATCCAACACATCCCTCTGAGTGTCTTGCTTCTAACGAATAGAGCGCCACACAGCAGCGAGCCTAATAAATTTCTGGACACATACTGTGTATGAGAATACTGCTTCAGTGCGTTAGTTGTTTTGATCATCCACCACAATCGCTCCCGGAAACTTTTTTTCTAGCGAATGGAGCGCCGCAAAGCGGCGAGTCTCGTTACTTTCTGGACACATACTGTGTGTGAGCATAGTGCTTCTGTGCGTTAATTGTTTGGATCATCCACCACAAACTCTCCCGGTATCTTGCTTCTAGCGAATGGAGCGTTACGAAGCGGCGAGTCTCACTTCTTTCTGGACACATACTCTGTGTGAGTACAGTGCTTCATTGCGATAATGGTTTGGAACATGCACCACAATTTCTCTGGGTAGCTTGCTTCTAGCGAATGGAGCGCCACGCGGTGGCAAGTCTCATTATTTTCTGCAAACACTTTATGAGGGCATAGTGATTCAGTGCGTTAATTGTTTGGATCGTATACCACAATCCCTCCGGTTAGCTTCTTTCAAGCGAATAGAACGCAACGCAGCGGCGAGTATCATTACTTTCTGGACACATACTGTGTGTGAGCATAGTGCTTCAGTGCGTTAATTGTTTGGATCATACTCCACAATATCTCCGGGTAGCTTGCTTCTAGCAAATGGCGTGATACGAAGCGGCGAGTCTCACTTCTTTCTGGACATTTAATGTGTGTCAGTATAGTGCTTAAGTGCGTTAATTGTTTGGATCTTCCTCCAGAATCCCCCCGGGTAGCTTGCTTCTAGCTAATGGAGCGCCACGCGGTGGCAAGTCTCATTACTTTCTGCATACACTTTTTGAAAGCATAGTGCTTCAATGCGTTAATTGTTTCGATCATCCACCACAATCCCTCCGGTAGCTTGCTTCTAGCGAATGGATCGCCACGCAGCGGCGAGTTTCATTATTATCTGCATACACTTTTTAAAAGCATGGTGCTTCAATGCGTTAATTGTTTGGATCATCCACCATAATCCCTCCCGTAGCTTGCTTCTAGCGAATGGAACGCAACGCAGCGGCGAGTATCATTAATTTCTGGACACATACTGTGTGTGAGCATAGTGCTTCAGTGCGTTAATTTTTTGGATCATCCTCCACAATATCTCCGGGTAGCTTGCTTCTAGCGAATGGTGCGATACGAAGCGGCGAGTGTCTTTACTTTCTGGACATTTACTGTGTCTCAGTATAGTGCTTCAGTGCGTTAACTGTTTGGATCATCCTCCACAATCCCTCCGGGTAGCTTGCTTCTAGCTAATGGAGCGCCACGCGGTGGCAAGTCTCATTACTTTCTGGACACAAATTATGTGTGAGCATAGTGCTTCAGTGCGTTAATATTTTGGATCATAAACCACAATCCCTCCGGGTAGCTTGCTTCCAGCGAATGGTGCGCCACGCGGTGGCAAGTCTTATTACTTTCTGCATGCACTTTATGAGGGCATAGTGCTTCGGTTCGTTAATTGTTTGTATCTTCCAGCATAATCCTTCCGTGTAGCTTGCTTGTAGGGAATGGAGCGCCACTTAGCGGCAAGCATCATAAATTTCTGCACACATACTGTGTTTGAGCATAGTGCTTCAAAGTGTTAAATGTTTGGATCATCTACCACATCCCTCTGAGTGTCTTGCTTCTAGCGAATGGAGCGCCACGCAGCGGCAAGTTTCATTACTTTCTGGACACATACTATGTGTGAGCATAGTTCTTCAGTGCATTAATTGTTTGGATCATAAACCACAATCAATCCGGGTAGCTTGCTTCAAGCGAATGGAGCGCCAGGAAGCAGCCAGTCTCATTATTTTGTGAACACATACTGTGTGTCAACATAGTGCCTCAGTGCATTAATTGTTTGGATCATCCACCACAATCCCTCCTGGTACCTTTCTTCTAGCGAATGGAGAGCGACGCAGCGGCGAGTCTCATTACATTCGGGACACTTACTCTTTGTGTGAGCATAGTACTTAGTGCGTTAATTGTTTGGATCATTCACCACAATCCCTCCGGGTAGCTTGCTTCTAGCGAATGAAGAGCCACGCGGTAGTAAGTCTCATTACTTTCTGTATACACTTTATGAGGGCATAGTGTTTCAGTGCGTTAGTGTTTTGGATCATCCAACACATCCCTCTGAGTGTCTTGCTTCTAGCGAATGGAGCGCCACGCAGTGGCGAGTCTCATTACATTCTGGACACATACTGTGTGTGAGCACAGTGCCTCTGTGCGTTAATTGTTTGGATCAACCACCACAAGCTCTCTCAGTAGCTTGCTTCTAGCGAAGGGAGCATTACGAAGCGGCGAGTCTCACTACTCTCTGGACACATTATGTGTGTGAGTATAGTGTTTCATTGCGTTAGTGGTTTGGATCATGCACAACAATTTCTCCGGGTACCTTGCATCTATCCAATAGAGCGCCACGCGGTGGCAAGTCTCATTATTTTTTGCAAACACTTTATGAGGGTATAGTGCTTCAGTCCGTTAATTTTTGGATCATCCACCACAATCCCTTCGTGTAGCTTGCTTTTAGCGAATGGAGCGCCACGCAGCGGCGAGTCTCATTACTTTCAGGACACTTACTATTTGTGTGAGCATAGTGCTTAGTGATTTAATTTTTTGCATCATTTTCCACAATATCTAAGGGTAGCTTGCTTCTAGCGAATGGTGCAATACGAGACGGCGAGTCTTTTTACATTCTGGAATCATACTGTGTGTGAATATAGTGCCTCAGTGCGTTAATTGTTTTGGTCATCCACCACAATCCCTCCGGGTAGCTTGCTTCTAGTGAATGGAGCGCCACGCGGTGGCAAGTCTCATTATTTTCTGTATACACTTTATGAGGACATAATGCTTCAGTGCGTTAGGGTTTTGGATCATCCACCACATCCCTCTGAGTGACTTGTTTCTAGCGAATGGAGCGCCACGCAGCGGCGAGTCTCATTACATTCGGGACACTTACTCTTTGTGTGAGCATAGTGCTAAGTGCGTTAATTGTTTGGATCATCCACCACAATCCCTCCGGGTAGCTTGCTTCTAGCGAATGGAGCGCCAAGCGGTGGCAAGTCTCATTAATTTCTGTATACACTTTATGAGTTCATAGTGCTTCAGTGCGTTAGATGTTTGGATCATCCACCACAATCCCTCCGGGAAGCTTGCTTCTAGCGAATGGATCGCCACGCAGCGGCGAGTTTCATTATTTTCTGCATACACTTAATGGGGTCATAGTACATCAGAGCGTTAGTTGCTTGTATCATCCACCAGAATCCTTCCGTGTAGCTTGCTTCTACCGAATGAAGGGCTACACATCGGCGAGTCTCATTTCTTTCTGCATTCACTTTATGATGTCAAAGTTCTTCATTTCGAAAATTCTTTGGATAATCCACCACAATCCCACCTGGTAGCTTGGTTC
Organism: Thermobia domestica; assembly: GCF_964235325.1. NCBI lineage: Eukaryota > Metazoa > Arthropoda > Insecta > Zygentoma > Lepismatidae > Thermobia > Thermobia domestica. The sequence goes on from NC_137459.1 coordinate 83,530,555, forward strand.
TAGCGAATGAAGCGCCACGCAGCGGCGAGTCTCATTAATTTCTGATCACATACTGTGTATGAGCATAGTATTTCAGTGCATTAATTGTTTGGATCACAAACCACAATCACTCCGGTAGCTTGCTTCTAGCGAATGGAGCGCACGCGGTGGCAAGTCTCATTACTTTTTGCATACACTTTATGAGGGCATAGTGCTTCAGTGAGTTAATTGTTTGAATGATCCTCCACAATCCCTCCTGGTAGCTTGCTTCTAGCGAATTGTGCGCCACGCGGTGCAAGTCTTATTACTTTCTGCATACACTTTATGAGGGCATAGTGCAACAGTTCGTTAATTGTTGTATCATCCTGCATAATCCTTCCGTGTAGCTTGCTTCTACGGAATGGAGCGCCACGCAGCGGCAAGCATCATACATTTCTGGACACATACTGTGTGTGAGCATACTGCTTCACTGTGTTAATTGTTTGGATCATCCACCAGAATCACTCCGGGTAGCTTGCTTCTGACGAATGGAGCGCCAAAAGTCGGCCAGTCTCATTAATTTCTGTACACATATTATGTGTGAGCATAGTGCCTCAGTGCATTAATTGTCTGGATCATAAACCACAATCCCTCTGCGTGTCTTGCTTCTAGAGAATGGAGCGCCACGCAGCGGCGGGTCTTATTACTTTCAGGACACATACTATGTGTGATCATAGTGCTTCGGTGCATTAATTATTTGGATCATAAACCACAATCCCTCCGGGTAGCTTGCTTCTAACGAATGGAGCGCCACGCGGTGCCAAGTCTCATTACTTCCTGTATACATTATATGAGGGCATAGTGCTTCAGTGCGTTAGTTGTTTCGATCATCCACCACAATCCCTCTGCGTGTCTTGCTTCTAGAGAATGGAGCGCCACGCAGCGGCGGGTCTTATTACTTTCAGGACACATACTATGTGTGATCATAGTCCTTCGGTGCATTAATTGTTTGGATCATAAACCACAATCCCTCCGGGTAGCTTGCTTCTAACGAATGGAGCGCCACGCGGTGGCAAGTCTCATTAATTCCTGTATACACTTTCTGAGGGCATAGTGCTTCAGTGCGTTAGCTGTTTGGATTATCCAAAACATTCCTCTGAGTGTCTTGCTTTTAGCGAATGGAGCGCCACGCAGCGGCGAGTCTCATTACTTTCTGGACACATACTATGTGTGAGCATAGTGCCCCAGTGCATTAATTATCTGGATCATAAACCACAATCCCTCTGAGGTTCTTGCTTCTAGCGAATAGAGCGCCACACAGCAGCGAGCCTCATAAATTTCTGGAAGCATACTGTGTGTGAGAATACTGCTTCAGTGCGTTAGTTGTTTTGATCATCCACCACAATTGCTCCCGGAAAATTCCTTCTAGCGAATGGAGCACCGCAAAGCGGCGAGTCTCATTACTTTCTGGACACATACTGTGTGTGAGCATAGTGCTTCTGTGCGTTAATTGTTTGGATCATCCACCACAATCTCTCCCGGTAACTTGCTTCTAGCGAATGGAGCGTTACGAAGCGGCGAGTCTCACTTCTTTCTGGACACATACTCTGTGTGAGTGTAGTGCTTCATTCCGTTAATGTTTTGGAGCATGCATCACAATTTCTCTTGGTAGCTTGCTTCTAGCGAATGGAGCGCCACGCGGTGGCAAGTCTCATTATTTTCTGCAAACACTTTATGAGGGCATAGTGATTCAGTGCGTTAATTGTTCAGATCGTATACCACAATCCCTCCGGTTAGCTTGTTTCAAGCGAATGGAACGCAACGCATCGGCGAGTATCATTAATTTCTGGACACATACTGTGTGTGAGCATAGTGCTTCAGTGCGTTAATTGTTTGGATCATCCTCCAGAATCCCCCCGGTAGCTTGCTTCTAGCTAATGGAGCGCCACGCGGTGGCAAGTCTCATTACTTTCTGCATACACTTTTTGAAAGCATAGTGCTTCAATGCGTTAATTGTTTGGATCATCCACCACAATCCCTCCGGTAGCTTGCTTCTAGCGAATGGAACGCAACGCAGCGGCGAGTATCATTAATTTCTGGACACATACTGTGTGTGAGCATAGTGCTTCAGTGCGTTAATTGTTTGGATCATCCTCCACAATATCTCCGGGTAGCTTGCTTCTAGCGAATGGTGCGATACGAAGCGGCGAGTGTCTTTACTTTCCGGACATTTAATGTGTCTCAGTATAGTGCTTCAGTGCGTTAACTGTTTGGATCATCCTCCACAATCCCTCCGGGTAGCTTGCTTCTAGCTAATGGAGCGCCACGCGGTGGCAAGTCTCATTACTTTCTGGACACAAACTATGTGTGAGCATAGTGCTTCAGTGCATTAATATTTTGGATCATAAACCACAATCCCTCCGGGTAGCTTGCTTCCAGCGAATGGTGCGCCACGCGGTGGCAAGTCTTATTACTTTCTGCATACACTTTATGAGGGCATTGTGCTTCGGTTCGTTAATTGTTTGTATCATCCAGCATAATCCTTCCGTGTAGCTTGCTTGTAGGGAATGGAGCGCCACTTAGCGGCAAGCATCATAAATTTCTGGACACATACTGTGTTTGAGCATAGTGCTTCAAAGTGTTAATTGTTTGGATCATCCACCACAATCCCTCCGGGTAGCTTGCCTCTAGCTAATGGAGCGCCACGCGGTGGTAAGTCTCATTACTTTCTGTATACATTTTATGAGGGCATACTGCTTCAGTGCGTTAGTTGTTTGGATCATCCACCACATCCCTCTGAGTGTCTTGCTTCTAGTGAATTTAGCGTCACGCAGCGGCGAGTCTCTTTACTTTCTGGACACATACTATGTGTGAGCATAGTGCCTCAGTGCATTAATTGTCTGGATCATAAACCACAATCCCTCTGAGTGTCTTGCTTCTAGCGAATGGAGCGCCACGCAGCGGCGAGCATCATAAATTTCTGGACACATACTGTGTGTGAACATAGTGCTTCAGTGTGTTAATTGTTTGAATCATCCACCAGAATCACTGCGGTACCTTGCTTCTAGCGAATGTATCGCCACGCAGCGGCGTGTTTCATTACTTTCTGCATACACTTTATGGTGTCATTGTGCTTCAGTGCGTTAATTGTTAGCATAATCCTCCAAAATCCCTCCGAGTAGCTTGCTTCTAGCTAATGGAGCGCCACGCGGTTGCAAGTCTCATTACTTTCTGGATACACTTTTTGAAATCATAGTGCTTCAGTGCGTTAATTGTTTGCATCATAAACCACAATCCCTCCATTTAGCTTGCTTCTGACGAATGGAGCGCCCGGAAGCGGCCAGTCTAATTACTTTCTGAACACATACTGTGTGTCAGCATAGTGCTTCAGTGCATTAATTGTTTGGATCATCCACCACAATCCCTCTGAGTGTCTTGCTTCTAGCGAATGGAGCGCCACGCAGCGGCGAGACTAATTACTTTCTGGACACATACTATGTGTGAGCATAGTGCCTCAGTGCACTAATTGTCTGGATCATAAACCACAATCCCTCTGAGTGTCTTGTTTCTAGCGAATGGAGCGCCACGCAGCGGCGAGCATCATAAATTTCTGGACACATACTGTGTGTGAACATAGTGCTTCAGTGTGTTAATTGTTTGAATCATCCACCAGAATCACTGCGGTACCTTGCTTCTAGCGAATGGATCGCCACGCAGCGGCGTGTTTCATTACTTTCTGCATACACTTTATGGTGTCATTGTGCCTCAGTTCGTTAATTGTTTGCATCATCCTCCAAAATCCCTCCGAGTAGCTTGCTTCTAGCTAATGGAGCGCCACGCATTTGCAAGGCTCATTACTTTCTGGATACACTTTTTGAAACCATAGTGCTTCAGTGCGTTAATGGTTTGGATCATCCACCTCAATCCCTCCGGTAGCTTGCTTCTAGCGAAAGGAGCGCCACGCAGCGGCGAGCTTCATAAGTTTCTGGACACATACTGTGTGTGTGCATAGTGCCTTTGTGCCTTAATTGTTTGGAACAACCACAACAATCTCTCCCGGTAGCTTGCTTCTAGTGAATGCAGCGTTACGAAGCGGCGAGTCTCACTACTTTCTGGACACATACTGTGTGTGAGTACAGTGCTTCATTGCATTAATGGTTTGGATCGTGCACCACAATTTCTCTGGGTGGCTTGCTTCTAGCGAATGGAGCGCCACGCGGTGGCAAGTCACATTATTTCCTGCAAACACTTTTTGAAAGCATGGTGCTTCAATGCGTAATTGTTTGGATCATCCACCGCAATTTCTCCGGAAGCTTGCTTCTAGCGAATGGAGCGCCACGTAGCTGCGACTCTCATTACTTTCAGGACACTTACTTTTTGTGTGAGCATAGTGCTTAGTGCGTTAATTCTTTGGATCATCCACAACAATCCCTCTGGGTAGCTTGCTTCTAGCGAATGGTGCGCCACGCGGTGGCAACTCTCATTACTTTCTGTATTAAATTAATGAGGGCATAGTGCTTCAGTGCGTTAGTTGTTTGGATCATCCACCACTTCCCTATGAGTGTCTTGCTTCTAGTGAATGGAGCGCCACGCAGTTGCGAGTCTCATTACTTTCTGGACACATAGTATGTGTGAGCATAGTGCTTCAGTACATTAATTGTTTGCATCATAAACCACAATCCCTCCGGTTAGCTTGATTCTGACGAATGGAGCGCCAGGAAGCGGCCAGTTTCATTACTTTCTGGACACATATTGTGTGTCAGTATAGTGCATCATTGCGTTAATTTTTTGGATCATCCTACACAATCCCTCCGTGTAGCTTGCTTCTAGTGAATGGAGCGCCACGCGGTGGGATATCTCATTACTTTCTGTATACACTTTATGAGGGCATAGCGCTTCAGTGCGTTAGTTTTTTGGATCATCCACCACATCCCTCTGAGTGTCGTGCTTCTAGCGAATGGAGCGCCACGCAGCAGCAAGTTTCATTACTTTCTGGACACATACTATGTGTGAGCATAGTTCTTCAGTGCATTAATTGTTTGGATCATAAACCACAATCAATCCGGGTAGCTTGTTTCAAGCGAATGGAGCGCCAGGAAGCAGCCAGTCTCATTATTTTGTGAACACATACTGTGTGTCAACATAGTGCCTCAGTGCATTAATTGTTTGGATCATTCACCACAATCCCTCCTGGTACCTTTCTTCTAGCGAATGCAGAGCCACGCAGCGGCAAGTCTCATTACATTCGGGACACTTACTCTTTGTGTGAGCGTAGTACTTAGTGCGTTAATTGTTTGGACCATTCACCACAATCCCTCCGGGTAGCTTGCTTCTAGCGAATGAAGAGCCACGCGGTTGCAAGTCTCATTACTTTCTGTATACACTTTATGAGGGCATAGTGTTTCAGTGCGTTAGTGTTTTGGATCATCCAAGACATCCCTCTGAGTGTCTTTCTTCTAGCGAATGGAGCGCCACGCAGTGGCGAGTCTCATTACATTCTGGACACATACTATGTCTGAGCATAGTGCCTCAGTGCATTAATTGTCTGGATCATAAACCACAATCCCTCTGAGTGTCTTGCTTTTAGCGAATGTGTTATGTTGTTTGTTGCTATGTAATTGTTTTATGGATACCTAATCATCTTGTATGTGTGCATGACAATTTGAATAAAAATACATAAAAGTGTATCAACTAATAAACCATTTGATACCGTTCATCGACTTTATAATTTTGATAGAAAAGGTGAGAATAATAATATGTATAATTATTAAAGATATTTTTACATGCAAACTATTACTACCACTCGAGATTCATATATCATCGATCGAACCAGGTTGACGACTACCCTTGGTGAGTCGTTATACACCACATCCCTCTGAGTGTCTTGCTTTTAGCGAATGGAGCGCCAAGCAGCGGCGAGTCTCATTACTTTCTGGACACAAACTATGTGTGAGCATAGTGCCTGAACGCATTAAGAATTTGGATCATAAACCACAATACCACAGCATACTTGCTTCTAGCGAATGGTGCGCCCCGCGATGGCAAGTCTCATAATTTTTTCTGGACACATACTCTGTGTGAGTGTAGTGCTTCATTCCGTTAATGTTTTGGAGCATGCATCACAATTTCTCTTGGTAGCTTGCTTCTAGCGAATGGAGCGCCACGCGGTGGCAAGTCTCATTATTTTCTGCAAACACTTTATGAGGGCATAGTGATTCAGTGCGTTAATTGTTCAGATCGTATACCACAATCCCTCCGGTTAGCTTGTTTCAAGCGAATGGAACGCAACGCATCGGCGAGTATCAATAATTTCTGGACACATACTGTGTGTGAGCATAGTGCTTCAGTGCGTTAATTGTTTGGATCAACCACCACAATCCCTCACTGTAGCTTTCTTCTAGCGAATGGAGCGCCACGCAGCGGCGTGTTTCATTACTTTCTGCATACACTTTATGAGAGGAAAGTGCTTCATTTCGTGAATTCTTTGGGTCATCCACAACAATCCCTCCCGGTAGCTTGCTTCTAGCGATTGGAGCGCCACACAGCGGCGACCGTCATAAACTTCTGGACACATACTGTGTGTGAGAATAGTGCTTCAGTGCGTTAATTGTTTTGATCATCCACCCCAATCCCTCCGGGTAGCTTGCTTCTAGGAAATGGAGCGCCGTGAAGCGGCGAATCTCATTATTTTCTGGACACATACCGTGTGTGAGCATAGCGCTTCTGTGCGTTAATTGTTTGGAAAATCCCCAACAATCTCTCATGGTAGCTTGCTTCTAGCGAATGGAGCGCCACGCGGTGGCAAGTCTCATTACTTTCTGCATACACTTTATGGGGTCATATACTTCAGTGCGTTAATTGTTTGGATCGTCCACCAGAATCGCTTCGTGTAGATTGTTTCAAGCGAATGGTGCGCCACGCGGTGGCAAGTCTCATTACTTTCTGCATACACTTTACGGGGTTATAGTTCGTCAGTTCGTAAATTGTTTGGAACATCCACCACAATTTCTCCCGATAGCTTGCTTCTAGCGAATGGAGTGCCACGCAGCTGCGAGTATCATTACTTTCTGGACACATACTGTGTATGAGCATAGTACTTCAGTGCCTTAATAGTTTGGATCATCCTCCACAATATCTCCGGGTAGCTTGCTTCTAGCGAATGGTGCGATACGAAGCAGCGATTCTCTTTACTTTCTGGACACATACTGTGTGTGAGTATAGTGCTTCACAGCGTTAATTGTTTCTATTATTCACCACACTCCCTCCGGGTAGCTTGCTTCTAGCTAGTGGAGCGCCACGCAGCGGCGTGTTTCATTACTTTCTGCATACACTTTATGGGGTCATAATGCCTCAGTGCGTTAAATGTTTGTATCATCCACCAGAATCCCTCCGTGTAGCTTGCTTCTACCGAATGAAGGGCCACACAGCGGCGATTCTCATTACTTTCTGCATACACTTTATGGTGTCATAGTGCTTCAGTTCGTGAATTCTTTGGGTCATGCACCACAATCCCTCCCGGTTCCTTGCTTCTAGCGATGGGAGCGCCACACAGTGGCGACCCTCATAAATTTCTCCACACATACTATGTATGAGCATAGTGCTAGAGTGTATTAATTGTTTGGATCATAAACCACAATCTCTCGCGGTCGCTTGCCTCTAGCGAATGGAGCGCCACTCGGTGGCAAGTCTCATTACTTTCAGCATACACTTTATGGGGTTATAATTCGTCAGTTCGTTATTTGTCTGGATCATCCAACAATATTTCTTCGGGTAGCTTGCTTCTAGCGAATGGAGCGCCACGCGGTGGCAAGTCTCATTACTTTCTGCATACACTTTACGGCGTCATAGTTCGTGATTTTGTAAATTCTTTGGATCAACCACCAGAATAACTCCGTGTAGCTTGCTTCTACCTAATGGAGCGCCACGCAGCGGCGTGTTTCATTACTTTCTCCGTACAATTTATGTGGTCATAGTGCTTCAGTGCGTTAGTTGTTTGGATTATCCACCACATCCCTGTGAGTGTCTTGCTTCTAGCGAATGGAGCACCACGCAGCGGGGAGTCTCATTACTTTCTGGACACATACTATGTGTTAACATGGTGCTTCAGTGCATTAAACGTTTGGATCATAAACCACAATCCCTCCTGGTAGCTTGCTTCTAGCGAATGGAGCGCCACGCGGTGGCAAGTCGTAATACTTTCTCCATACACTTTATGAGGGCATAGTGTTTCAGTTAGTTAATTCTTTGTATCATCCAGGTTAATCCTTCCGTGTAGCTTGCTTGTAGCGAATGGAGCGCCACACAGCGGTGAGCATGATAAATTTCTGGACACATACTGTGTGTGAGCAAAGTGCTTCAGTGTGTTAGTTGTTTGGATCATCCACCAGAATCCCGCCGGGTAGCTGGTTTCTAGCGAATGGAGCGCCACGCGGTGGCAAGTCTCATTACTTTCAGCACAAACTTTATGAGGTCATAGTTCGTCAGTTACTTAATTGTTTGGATCATCCACCACAATCCCTTCGTTTAGCTTGCTTCTAGCGAATGAAGCGCCACGCGATGGCAAGTCTCATTACTTTCTGCATACCCTTTATGGTGTCATAGTTCGTGAGTTCGTAAATTTTTTGGATCAACTAGCACAATCCCTTCGTGTAGCTTTTTTCTACCTAATGGAGCGCCACGCAGCGGCGTGTCTCATTACTTTCTGCGTACAATTTATCGGGTCATAGTGCTTCAGTGCGTTATTTTTTTGGATTATCCACCACATCCCTCTGAGTATCTTGCTTCTAGCGAATGGAGCGCCACGCAGCGGCGAGTCTCATTATTTTCTGGACACATACTTTGTGTGAGCATAGTGCTTCAGTGCATTAATATTTTGGATCATAAACCACAATCCCTCCGGGTAGCTTGCTTCTAGCGAATGAAGCGCCACGTGGTGGCAAGTCGTAATACTTTCTCTATACACTTTATGAGGGCGTAGTGCTTCAGTTCGTTAATTCTTTGTATCATCCAGCATAATCCTTCCGTGTAGCTTGCTTGTAGCGAAAGAAGCGCCACGCAGCGGTGAGCATGATAAATTTCTGGACACATACTGTGTGTGAGCAAAGTGCTTCAGTGTGTCAGTTGTTTGGATCATCCTCCAGAATCACTCCGGGTAGATTGCTTCTGACGAATCGAGCGTCAGGAAGCGGCGTGTTTCATTACTTTCTGTATAAACTTTATGGTGTCATAGCGCTTCAATGCGTTAATTTTTTGGATCATCCACCAAAATCCCTCCGTGTAGCTTTCTTCTACCGAATGGAGGGCAACGCAGCGGCGTGTTTCATTACTTTCTGCATACACTTTCTGGTGTCATAGTGCTTCAGTGCGTTAATTTTTTGGATCATCCACCAGAATCCCTCCATGTAGGTTGCTTCTACCGAAAGGAGCGCCACGCAGCGGCAAGTCTCATTATATTCTGCACACATACTGTGTGTGAACATTATGCTTCAGTGCGTTAATTGTTTGGATCAACGACCACAATCCCTCCGTGTAGCTTGCTTCTATCGAGTGGAGCGCCACGTAGTGACGTGTTTCATTACTTTCTGCATACATTTTATGGGGTCATAGTGCTTCAGTGTGTTAATTGTTTGGATCATCCACCAGAATCCCTCCGTGTAGCTTTCTTCTACCGAATGAAGCGCCACACTGCGGCGAGCCTCATTACTTTCTGCATATACTTTATGAGGGCATAGTGCTTCAGTTCGTAAAATGTTTGTATCATCCACCAAAATCCCTCCGCGCAGCTAATTTCTAGCGAATGGTGCGCCGCAAAGCGGCGAGTCTCATTATTTTCTGGACATATACTGTGTGTCAACATTGTGCTACAGTGCGTAAATTTTTTCGATCATCCACCACAATCCCTCAGGGTAGCTTGCTTCTAGCTAATGGAGCGCCACGCGGTGGCAAGTCTCATTACATTCTGCATACACTTTTTGCAAGCAAAGTGCTTCAGTGCGTTAATTGTTTGTGTAATCCACCACAATCCCTCCCGGTAGCTTGCTACTAGCGAATGGTGCGTTACGAAGTGGCGAGTCTCACTACTTTCTGGACACATACGGTGTGTGAGTATAGTGCTTCATTGCGTTAATGGTTTGGATCATGCACCACAATTTCTCCGGGTATCATGCTTCTAGCGAATGGAGCGTCACGTGGTGCCAAATCTCATTATTTTCTGCAAACACTTTATGAGGGTATAGTGCTTCAGTACGTTAATTGTTTGGATCATCCACCACAATCCCTCCGGTAGCTTGTTTTTAGCGAATGGATAGCCACGCAGCCGCCAGCTTCATTACTTTCTGCATACACTTTATTGGGTCATATGCTTCAGTGCGTTAGTTGTTTGTATCATTTACCAGAATCCCTCCGTGTAGCTTGCTTTTACCGAATGAAGGGCCACACATCGGCGAGTCTCATTTCTTTCTGCATACACTTTATGAGGTCAAAGTTCTTCATTTCGTAAATTGTTTGGATCATCCACAACAATCCCTCCCGGTAGCTTGCTTCTAGCGAATGGAGCGCCGCGCAGCGGCGAGTCTCATTACTTTCTGGACACATACTGTGTATGAGCATAGTGCTACAGAGCATTAATTGTTTGGATCATAAACCACAATCCCTCCGCGAAGCTTGCTTCTAGCGAATGGAGCGCCACGCGGTGGCAAGTCTTATTACTTTCTCCATACACTTTATGAGCGCAGGGTGCTTCAGTTCGTTAATTGTTTGGATCATTTACCATAATCTTTCCGGGTAGCTTGCTTCTAGCGAATGAAGCGAAACGCAGCGGCGAGCATCACAAATTTCTGGACACATACTGTGTGTGAGCATAGTGCTTCACTGTGTTAATTGTTTGGATCATCCACCAGAATCACTCCGGGTAGCTTGCTTCTGACGAATGGAGCGCAACGAAGCGGCCAGTCTCATTACTTTATGAACATATACTGTGTATGAGCAAAGTGCTTCAATGGGTTAATAATTTGGATCACCACAACCCCTTTGAGTGTCTTGCTTCTAGCGGATGGAGCGCCCCGCGCTGGCAAATCTCATTATTTTCTCAATACACATTATGAGTGCATAGTGCTTTAGTGCGTTAAATGTTTGGATCATCCGCCACAATCCCTCCGAGTATCTTGCTTCTAGTGAATGGAGCGCCACCCGGTGGCAAGTCTCATTACCTTCTGCATACACTTTGCAGGGTCGCAGTACTTCAGTGAGAGAAATTGTTCGGATCATCCACCACAATCCCTCCGTGTAGTTTGCTTCTACTGTATGGAGCGCTACGCAGCGCCGTGTTTAATTACTTTCTGCATACACTTTATGAGAGCATAGTGCTTCAGTTCGTAAATTGTTTTGATCATCCACCACAATCCCTCCGCGTAGCTTGCTTCTAGCGAATGGAGCGCCACGCACCGGAGAATCTCATTCCTTTGTGGACACATACTGTGTGTGAGCATTGTGCATCAGTGCGTAATTGTTTGGATCAACCACCACAATCCCTCCGTGTAGCTTGCTTCTACTGTTTGGAGCGCCACGCAGCGCCGTGTTTAATTACTTTCTGCATACACTTTATGAGGGCATAGTGCTTCAGTTCATAAATTGTTTTCATCATCCACCACAATCCCTCCGCGTAGCTTTCTCTTAGCGAATGGAGCGCCACGCAGCGGCGAGTCTCATTACTTTCTTGACACATACTGTGTGTGAGCATAGTGCCTCTGTGCGTTAATTGTTTGGATCAACCACCACAATCCCTCCGGTATCTTGCTTCTAGGGAATGGAGCGTCACGTGGTGGCAAGTCTCATTATTTTCTCCAAGCACTTTATGAGGGTATAGTGCTTCAGTGCGTTAATTATTTGGATCATCCACCACAATCCCTCCGGTAACTTGTTTTTAGGGAATGGTTCGCCACGCAGCGGCGAGCTTCATTACTTTCTGCATACACTTTATGGGGTCACAGTGCTTCAGTGCGTTAGTTGTTTTTATCATCCAGCAGAATCCCTCCGTGTAGCTTGCTTCTACCGAATGAAGGGCCACACATCCGCGAGTCTCATTTCTTTCTTCATACACTTTATGAGGTCAAAGTTCTTCATTTCGTAAATTGTTTGGATCATCCACCACAATCCCTCCCGGTAGCTTGCTTCTAGCGAATCAAGCGCCACGCAGCGGCGAGTCTCATTACTTTCTGGACACATACTGTGTGTGAGCATTGTGCTTCAGTGCGTTAATTGTTTGGATCAACCACCACAATCCCTTCGTGTAGCTTGCTTCTACCGAGTGGAGCGCAACGCAGTGGCATGTTTCATTACTTTCTGCATACATTTTATGGGGTTATAGTGCTTCAGTGTGTTAATGGTTTGGATCATCCACCAGAATCCCTCCGTGTAGCTTGCTTCTACCGAATGAAGCGCCACACTGCGGCGAGTCTCATTACTTTCTGCATACACTTTATGAGAGCATAGTGCTTCAGTTCGTAAAATGTTTGGATCATCCACCACAATCCCTCCGTGTAGCTTGCTTCTACTGTATGGAGCGCCACGCAGCGCCGTGTTTAATTACTTTCTGCATACACTTTATGAGGGCATAGTGCTTCAGTTCGTAAATTGTTTTGATCATCCACCACAATCCCTCCTCGTAGCTTGCTTCTAGCGAATGGAGCGCCACGCAGCGGCGAGTCTCACTCCTTTCTGGACACATACTGTGTGTGAGCATTGCGCATCAGTGCGTAATTGTTTGGATCAACCACGACAATCACTCCGTGTAGCTTGCTTCTACTGTATGGAGCGCCACGCAGCGCCGTGTTTAATTACTTTCTGCATACACTTTATCAGGGCATAGTGCTTCAGTTCGTAAATTGTTTTGATCGTCCACCACAATCTTTCCGCGTAGCTTGCTTTTAGCGAATGGAGCGCCACGCAGCGGCGAGTCCCATTACTTTCTTGACACATACTGTGTGTGAGCATAGTGCCTCTGTGCGTTAATTGTTTGGATCAACCACCACAACCTCCCCCGGTAGCTTGCTTCTAGCGAATGGAGCGCAGCGAAGCGGCGAGTCCTATTACTTTCTTGACACATACTGTGTGTGAGCATAGTGCCTCTGTGCGTTAATTGTTTGGTTCAACCACCACAATCTCTCCCGGTAGCTTGCTTCTAGCGAATGGAGCGTTACGAAGAGGCGAGTCTCACTACTTTCTGGACACATACGGTGTGTGTGTATAGTGCTTCATTGCGTTAATGGTTTGGATCATGCACCACAATTTCTCCGGGTATCTTGGTTCTAGCGAATGGAGCGTCACGTGGTGGCAAGTCTCATTATTTTCTGCAAACACTTTATGAGTGTATAGTGCTTCAGTGCGTTAATTGTTTGGATCATCCACCAGAATCACTCCGGGTAGCTTGCTTCTGACGAATGGAGCGCGACGAAGCGGCCAGTCACATCACTTTATGATCATATACTATGTATGAGAATAGTGCCTCAATGCGTTAATTGTTTGGATCACCACAACCCCTTTGAGTGTCTTGCTTCTAGCGAATAGAGCGCCCCGCGGTGGCAAGTCTCATTATTTTCTCCATACACATTATGAGCGCATAGTGCTTTAGTGCGTTAAATGTTTCGATTATCCGCCAGAATCTTTCCGAGTAGCTTGCTTCTAGCGAATGGAGCGCAACCCGGTGGCAAGTCTCACTACTTTCTGCATACACTTAGCAGGGTCGCAGTACATCAGTGAGAGAAATTTTTTGGATCATCCACCACAACCCCTCTGAGTGTCTTGCTTCTAGCGAATGGAGCGCCACGCAGCGGCGAGTCTCATTACTTTCTGGACACATACTGTGTGTGAGCATACTGCCACAGAGCATTATTTGTTTGGATCATAAACCAAAATCACTCCGCGAAGCTTGCTTCTAGCGAATGGAGCGCCACGCGGTGGCAAGTCTTATTACTTTCTCCATACACTTTATGAGCGCAGGGTGCTTCAGTTCGTTAGTTGTTCGGATCATCCACCACAATCCCTCCGCTAGCTTGTTTTTAGGGAATGGATCGCCACGATGCGGCGAGCTTCATTACTTTCTGCATACACTTTATGGGGTCATAGTGCTTCAGTGCGTTACTTGTTTTTATCATCCACAAGAATCACTCCGGGCAGCTTGCTTCTAGCGAGTTTTTCGCCACGCGGTAGCAAGTCTCATTAGTTTCTGCATACATTTTATGATGTCATAGTGCTCATGTGCGTTAACTGTTTGGATCATGAACCACAACCCCACTGAGTGTCTTGCTTCTAGCGAACATACAGCCACCCCGCGGCGAGTCTCATTACTTTCTGGACACATACGGTGTGTGAGCATAGTGATACAGTGCATTAATTGTTTGGATCATTCACCACAATCCCTCCTGGTTGCTTCCTTCTAGCGAAGGAAGCGCCGCTCAGCGGCGAGTCTTATTACTTTCTGGAAACATACTATGTGTGAGCATAGTGCTTCAGTGCATTAATTGTTTTGATCATAAACCAAAATTCCTCCGGTTAGCTTGCTTCTGACGAATGGAGCGCCAGGAAGCGGCCACTCTCATTACTTTCTGAACACATACTGTGTGTCAGCATAGTGCTTTAGTTCGTAAATTGTTTTGATCATCCACCACAATCTTTCCGCGTAGCTTGCTTTTAGCGAATGGAGCGCCACGCAGCGGCGAGTCCCATTACTTTCTTGACACATACTGTGTGTGAGCATAGTGCCTCTGTGCGTTAATTGTTTGGATCAACCACCACAACCTCTCCCGGTAGCTTGCTTCTAGCGAATGGAGCGTTACGAAGCGGCGAGTCTCACTACTTTCTGGACACATACGGTGTGTGAGTATAGTGCTTCATTGCGTTAATGGTTTAGATCATGAACTAAAATTTTTCCGGGTATCTTGCTTCTAGCGAATGGAGCGTCACGTGGTGGCAAGTCTCATTATTTTCTGCAAACACTTTATGAGGGCATAGTGCTTCAGTTCGTAAAATGTTTGGATCATCCACCACAATCCCTCCGCGTAGCTTGTTTCAAGCGAATGGTGCGCCACGCAGCGGCGAGCCTCATAAATTTCTGGATACACACTGTGTGTGAGAATAGTGCTTCAGTGCGTTAATTGTTATGATAAACCACCACAATCGCTCCCGGTAGGTGCTTTCTAGCGAATGAAGCGCCTTGAAGCGGCGAGTCCCATTACTTTCTTGACACATACTGTGTGTGAGCATAGTGCCTCTGCTCGTTAATTGTTTGGATCAACCACCACAATCTCTCCCGGTAGCTTGCTTCTAGCGAATGGAGCGTTACGAAGCGGCGAGTCTCACTACTTTCTGGACACATACGGTGTGTGAGTATAGTGCTTCAGTGTGTTAATTGTTTGGATAATTCACCAGAATCCCTCCGGGTTGCTTGCTTCTAGCGAATGGAGCGCCACGCTGTGGCAAGTCTCATTACTAACTGCATACACTTTATGAGGTCATAGTTCGTCAGTGCGTTAATTGTTTTGATCATCCACCACAATCCCCTCGGGTAGCTTGGTTCTAGCAAATGGAGCGCCACGCGGTGGCAAGTCTAATTGTTTTCTGCATACACTTTATGAGCGCATAGTGCTTTAGTGCGTGTATTGTTTGGATCATCCACCACAAGCCCTCCGAGTAGCTTGCTTCTAGCGAATGGAGCGCCGCGCGGTGGCAAGTCTCATTACTTTCTGCATACACATTACGGGGTTATAGTTCGTCAGTTCGAAAATTGTTAGGATCAACCACCACAATCACTCACGCTAGCTTGCTTCTAGCGAATGGAGTGCCACGCAGCGGCGAGCCTCATAAATTTCTGGACACATACTGTGTGTGAGTATAGTGCTTCATTGCGTTAATGATTTAGATCATGAACTAAAATTTCTCCGGGTAGCTTGCTTCTAGCGAATGGAGCGCCACGCGGTGGCAAATCTCATTATTTTCTGCAAACACTTTATGAGGGCATAGTGCTCCAGTGTGTTAATTGTTTGGATCATCCACCACAATCCCTCCGGGTAGCTTGCTTCAAGCGAATGGAACGCAACGCAGCAGCGAGTATCATTACTTTCTGGAATAATACTGTGTGTGAGCATAGTTCTTAAGTGCGTTAATTGTTTGGATCATCCTCCACAATATCTCCGGGTAGCTTGCTTCTAGCGAATAGTGCGATACGAAGCGGCGAGTGTCTTTACTTTCTGGACACATACTCTGTGTCAGTATAGTGCTTCAATTTACTGTTAATAGTTTGGATCATCATCCACAATCCCTCCGGGTAGCTTGCTTCTAGCTAATGGAGGAACACGCGGAGGCAAGTCTCATTACTTTCTGGATACACTTTTTGAAGACATAGTGCTTCAGTGCGTTAATTGTTTGGATCATCTACAACAATCCCTCCGGTAGCTTGCTTCTAGCGAATGGACCGCCACGCAGTGGCGTGTTTCATTACTTTCTGCAAACACTTTATGGGGTCATATTGCTTCACTGCGTTAAATGTTTGTATCATCTACCAGAATCCCACCGTCTATCTTATATCTACCGAATGAAAGACCACAAAGCGGCGAGTCTCATTACTTTCTGAATACACTTTATGAGGTCAAAGTTCTTCATTTCGTAAATTGTTTGGATCGTCCACCACAATCTCTCCCGGTTGCTTGCTTCCAGCGAATGGAGCGCCACGCAGCGTCGAGTCTCATTCATTTCTGGATGTTTGAGGATAGTGTTTCAGCATAGTTTGTTTGAGCATAGTGTTTGAGCACAGTGTTTCAGTGCATTAATAGTTTGGATCACAAACCACAGTCACTCCGGGTAGCTTGCTTCTAGCGAATGGAGCGCCACGCGGTGGCAAGTCTTATTACTTTCTGCATACACTTTATGAGGGCAAAGTGCTTCAGTTAGTTAATTGTTTGTATCATCCAGCATAATCCATCCGTGTAGCTTGCTTCTTGCGAATGGAGCGCAACGCAGTGGCGAGCATCATAAATTTCTGGACACATACTGTGTGTGATTATACTGCTTCACTGTGTTAATTGTTTGGATCATCCACAAGAATCACTCCGGGTAGCTTGCTTCAAGCGAATGGAGCGCCACGCGGTGGCAAGTCTCATTACTTTCTGTATACACTTTATGAGCGCATAGTGCCTCAGTGCGTTAGTTGTTTGAATCATCAACCACATCCCTCTGAGTGTCTTGCTTTTAGCGAATGGAGCGCCACGCAGCGACGAGTCTCATTACTTTCTGGACACATACTATGTGTGAGCATAGTGCTTCAGTGCATTAATTGTTTAGATCATAAACCACAATCCCTCCGGGTAGCTTGCTTCTACCGAATGGAGCCCCACGCGGTGGCAAGTCTCATTACTTTTTGCATACATTTTATGGGGGCATAGTGCTTCAGTGCGTTAATTGTTTGGATCATCCTCCACAATCCCTCCGCGTAGCTTGCTTCTAGCGAAAGGAGCGCCACGTGGTGGCAAGTCTCATTACTTTCTGCATACACTTTTTGAGGGTATAGTGCTTCAGTACGTTAGTTGTTTGGATCATCCACCACATCGCTCTGAGTGTCTTGCTTCTAGCGAATGGAGCGCCACGCAGCGGCGAGCATCATAAATTTCTGGACACATTCTGTGTGTGAGTATAGTGCTTCACTGTGTTAATTCTTTGGATCATCCACGAGAATCACTCCGGGTAGCTTGCTTCTGACGAATGGAGCGCCAGGAAGCGGCCAGTCTCATTACTTTCTGAACACATACTGTGTGTCGGCATAGTGCTTCAGTGCATTAATTGTTTGGATCATCCACCACAATCCCTTAGTGTAGCTTGCTTCCAGCGAATGGAGCGCCACGAAGGCGCGAGTCTCATTACTCCCTGGACACTTACTCTATGTGTGAGCATAGAGCTTACTGCGTTAATTCTTTGGATCATCCATCAGAATCCCTCCTGGTAGCTTCCTTCTAGCGAATGGAGCGTTACGCGGTGGCAAGTCTTCTTAGTTTTAGCATATACTTTATGAGCTCATAGTGCTTCAGTCCGTTAATTTTCTGACCATCCACCACAATCCCTCCGGGTAGCTTCCTACGAGCGAATGGAGCGCCACGAGGGGTCATACCTCATTAATTTCTGCATACACTTTATAAGGACATAGTGCTTCAGTGCGTTAATTGTTTGGATCATCCACCACAACCCCTCTGAGTGTCCTGCTTCTAGCGAGAGGAGCGCCACGGAGCTGCGAGTCTCATTACTTTCTGGACACATACTGAGTGTGAGCATAGTGCTTCAGTGCATTAATTGTTTATATCATAAATCACAATCCCTCGGGGCAGCTTGCTTCTAGCGAATGGAGCGCTACGCGGGGGCAAGTCTTATTACTTTCTGCGTACACTTTATGAGGGTATAGTGCTTCAGTTCGTTAATTGTTTGGATCATCCACCATAATCTCTCCGGGTAGCTTGCTTCTAGCGAATGGAGCGCCACGCGGAGACAAGTCTCATTATTTTCTGCATACACTTTATGAGCGCATAGTGCTTTTCTGCGTTAATTGTTTGGATCATCCACCACAAGCCCTCCGAGTAGTTTGCTTATAGCAAATGGAGCGCCACGCGGTGGCAGGTCTCATTATTTTCTGCATACACTTTACAGGGTTATTGTTCGTCAGTTCGTAAATTGTTTGGATCATCCACCACAATCCCTCCTAATATTTTGTTTCTAGTGAATGGAGTGCCACGCAGCGGCGAGCCTCACAAATTTCTGGACACTTACTGTGTGTGAGTATAGTGCTTCACTGCGTTAATAATTTGGATCATCCACCACAATCCCTCCGTTTGGCTTGTTTCTAGCTAATGGAGCGCCAGGCGGTGGCAAGTCTCATTACTTTCTGCATACATTTTTGAAAGCATAGTGCTTCAGTGCGTAAATTGTTTGGATCATCCACCACAATCCCTCCGGTACCTTGCTTGTAGCGAATGGATCGCCACGCAGCAGCGTGTTTCATTACTTTCTGCATACACTTTATGGGGTCATATTGCTTCAGTTCGTTAAATGTTTTTATCATCCACCAGAATCCCTCCGTGTAGCTTGCTTCTAGCGAATGGAGCGCCACGCAGCGGCGAGTCTCATTACTTTCTGCTTACACTTTATGAGGGCATAGTGCTTCAGTGCTTTAGTTGTTTGGATTATCCACCACATCCCTCTGAGTGTCTTGCTTCTAGCGAATGGAGCGACACGCAGCGGCGAGTCTCATTACTTTTTGGACACATACTATGTGCGAGCATAGTGCTTCCGTGCATTAATTGTTTGGATCATCCACCAAAATCCCTCCTGGTAGCGTTCTTCTAGGAAATGGAGCGCCAGGAAGCGGCCAGTCTCATTACTTTCTGAACACATACTGTGTGTCAGCATAGTGCCTCAGCGCAATAATTGTTTGGATCATCCACCACAATCCTTTCTGGTAGTTTGATTCTAGCGAATGGAGCGCCACGCGGTGGCAAGTCTCAATTCTTTCTGCTTACACTTTATGAGGGCATAGTGCTTCAGTGCGTTAGTTGTTTGGATCATCCTCCACATCCCTCTGAGTGTCTTGCTTCTAGCGAATGGAGCGACACGCAGCGGCGAGTCTCTTTACTTTCTGGACACATACTATGTGTGAGCATAGTGCTTCCGTGCATTAATTGTTTGGATCATCCACCAAAATCCCTCCTGGTAGCGTTCTTCTAGCGAATGGAGCGCCAGGAAGCGGCCAGTCTCATTACTTTCTGAACACATACTGTGTGTCAGCATAGTGCCTCAGTGCATTAATTGTTTGGATCATCCACCACAATCCCTCCTGGTAGCTTGCTTCTAGCGAATGGAGCGCCACGCAGCGGCGAGTCTCATTACTTTCTGCTCACTTACTCTTTGTGTGAGCATAGTGCTTAGTGCGTTAATTCTTTGGATCATCCACCACAATCCCTCCTCGTAGCTTGCTTCTAGCGAATGGAGTGCCACGCGGTGGCATATCTCATTAATTTCTGCATACACTTTATGAGGACATAGTGCTTCAGTGCGTTAATTGTTTGGATCATACACCACAACCCCTCTGAGTGTCCTTCTTCTAGCGAGTGGAGCGCCACTCAGCGGCGAGTCTCATTACTTTCTGGACACATACTGTGTGTGAGAATAGTGCTTCAGTATGTTAATTGTTTGGATCATCCACCAGAATCACTTCGGGTAGCTTGGTTCTAGCGAATGGAGCGCCACGCGGTGGCAAGTCTCATTATTTTCTGCATAAACTTTATGAGGTCATAGTTCGTCAGTGCGTTAATTGTTTGGATCATCCACCACAATCCCTCCGAGTAGTTTGCTTATAGCGAATGGAGCGCCACGCGGTGGCAGGTCTCATTATTTTCTGCATACACTTTACGGGGTTATTGTTCGTCAGTTCGTAAATTGTTTGGATCATCCACCAAAATCCCTCCCAATATTTTTTTCTAGCGCATGGAGTGCCACGCAGCGGCGAGCCTCACAAATTTCTTGACACTTACTGTGTGTGAGTATAGTACTTCATTGTGTTAATTGTTTGGATCATGTACTACAATTTTTGCGGGTAGCTTGCTTCTAACGAATGGAGCGCCACGCGGTGGCAAGTCTCATTACTCTCTGCAAACACTCTATGAGGGCATAGTGCTTCAGTGCGTTAATTGTTTGGATCATCCACCACAATCCTTCCGGGTAGCTTGCTTCTACCGAATGGAACCCCACGCGGTGGCAAGTCTCAGTACTTTCTGCATACACTTTATGAGGGCATAGTGCTTCAGTGCGTTAATTGTTTGGATCATCCTCCACAATATCTCCGGGTAGTTTTCTTCTAGCGAATGGTGCGATACGAAGCGGCGAGTCTCTTTACTTTCTGGACACATACTGTGTGTGAGTATAGTGCTTCACTGCGTTAATTGTTTGGATCATCCACCATAATCCCTCCGTTTAGCTTGTTTCAAGCTAATGGAGCGCCAGCGGGGGCAAGTCTCATTACTTTCTGCATACATTTTTAAAAGCATAGTGCTTCAGTGCGTTAATTGTTTGGATCATCCACCACAATCCCTCCGGTACCTTGCTTCTAGCGAATGGAGCGACACGCAGCGGCGAGTCTCATTACTTTCTGGACACATACTATGTGTGAGCATAGTGCATCCGTGTATAACCGCTACCAGGTTATAGAAGTATTTTTTGTGGACGCCCTGTATATTTCGTGAAGACAGTGATTATTATTTTCGATTTATACTTTATTCTGCAACGCATATAAGTTCTTTCTTTGGTGGGAATTGCTTCTTTTCCACACAATTGGACAAAGAAGTCTTTCATCGTTTTTTCATATATATATTTAAAACATTGATTTTGCTGAGAACATTTCAATTAGTGACTAACCATTTCAGTGTTTCTCCCTGACTTATTATATGCACAGTATATATTCTGCAGTTATTTGGAACTGAATTAAGTGCTTTCTTTAATCGCTTATGGAAACATTACAATAGATTAGAGAAATACGGGCTGACCAGATGTCCCAGTAGCCGAATTGGCACCAACTGCGTTGTATTCCAGCCCGTTATCTGTACTTTCTCACGCCAGTGTTATCGCCGTGTCTAGTGCATTATGGGCAGTTGACTAAAATTAACATAAATTGTTTTCCGTATTCTGTTTGTATGTGCATACTGGTGAGTTAACCGAGTGATTTTTGAAATGAACTGCCAACACTATTCCGTTGACCATTGCAACCCGTAGCTTGAGCTTGGACGCTCGAGGAGTTTGACTCCAGGTCTGGAAGATGTAACCACGCATCTCGCGTTGAACTTCAAACATAAGTTGTGTTAAGGGGCACAAGCTATTTAGCCGGTGAAGGACGATTTCTTACGGCTAGCCCCTATCAGTGAAATCCCAGGTCCTCAGACCTTGTGCGTTTAAAATGTTACATACGCGCCCTCCAATATCTGTATTCCATTGTGGAGATCTTCTTTTGTGTGTTTGCTGAAGATTCACCTTTACGCTGCAGGACTGTTCAGCGTAACAACTGGATTCATCGTGGGACGATCCAGACAACTTTTCCCCAGTGCGAATCCCCCAAGTGTGTTAATGGTGTGAGCAAAGTATTTATAGTGATACCTGAATTATGATCATATATATAGAAAGGGCTCTATTTTCCGAAAAGGGCAAAACGTAATTTCAGCGGCAAAATTTATTAGTGTCCAGTGTTGTGTTCATTTCTCTTCGTTATTTTTTTTCAAAATAGTGTTCTAATAAATAAGTATAATGTCATTTAACCCAGTGTGTTTTCGTTGTATGTATGAATGGTGTTTGTGTGCGTTATGGTCTGGATGACCGTCTGATCGTCCGTGAGGTTTTCGAGACGAGACACCCGAACCTCTCGGCGCCTAATGCTCATCTCATTATTGAGACCGACGAGCTTTTTGGAAACAGTTTGTAACCTTTCTTGGAGAGGTCTTCGTCGTCCTGTCCAGGTAAGTTAAAGTATCAGGAGTATACTTATTGGTAATACCACGAGCCGAGGACAGCGAACAGAACTGAGGCGGTTACAAATAAATAGCTGTCCGAACATGGACCACGAACTGAACTCCAGCCGGTTACAAATAAATGACGCCCGAACTACCGACCCGAATCGAGACCGTTGGTGCTCGAATGTAATTATAAAATCAATATTTTAATATCCTATTTCTCTTTCAGCTCAGTACCAGGAATTTAAAAAAAAAATCTCTTTTAGGTGATTTTAATCATATCGTGTTGTGATATTATATTTTATTCTAATCATACTTTTTAAGTTTTATTTTTGTTCAGGATGACACACCAGGGACTTAATCCGATTGCTAGGGCGATTTCACTTCTCGAAGAATTATTAAGGCAAAGTAAAGAGAATCACGCTAAAGATGAAGAGAACTTTGCTCATCTTACAGAGGGCTTTGCTAGATTAGAACAAAAAGCCGATTTTAAAGAGAATATTGATAGATTAGAGAAAGAGGTAAAGAGCGTATTAGGGGAAAAGATAGACGGTTTACGGGACGTGTTTCGTGAAAATAGTCAGCAAACGGAAACTGCTGAAAACAAAACACCGGAATGCGAACCCCAGTTACAGTCAGGTGTTCATACAGGATACGAAACACCGGAATTTGAGCCTCAGTTGGTGACTGATGTTACTAGTGTAAACAAAACATCGGAATTGGAACCTGAGCTAGAGATTAACATTGCTAATGGAAAGGAAACGCAGGAATCTGAACTTCAACCAGAGACAGGTAGTCTAAACCAACCTCGTAACATATCTAATAATGATTTTATCTATTCAGAATCTAGTGACGCCGCTTGTAGTAGAAGTAGTGAAATCCACGAACATGTGATTGTAGACGACAGAAGTCGTAAGCGCACAACAACAGCCGTCACAAACCACAGAGGGAAAAGGCGCAAACGAGGTTATAGTTATTGCAATAAGCAAAGATACCAAGACCATATGTTAAACAATACAAAATTTAAAGGGAATCAGAACCAAGATCGCACACGAAAGAATAACAGATACAGAAGGAGTCGTAAATCACGGCCACGTAACCTGAGTTCTCACAAACGAAACAGGAACCGCAATTTGTGTGACATTAAGTATAGATTTGTACATAGAGGTAACCGCTGTAGGAATAAACGAACACACTGCAGTTACCAAGACAGAAACAGTAATCATAAAAAAAAAAAAAGCAACCGAAACTTTGTATGCTGATACAAATTTTTCTTTCAGGAAAGCAACGCATTTCTAAGCGATAAACATGTATTCATTTTCTTCCTTTTTGCTTTAAGTTTTGGCGATGCAGGGAAAAAATGAAAAGAGAACTACGCATTGTTTTTAAACTCCTTTTGCTTCTAGCTTTTAACTGTTCGGCAAAGAATAGATAACACGTTTTTCTTTCTTTGTTTTGATAAGATAGTCGCTGCATTTTCGAACACCTGTGTTTATGGTTACGAATAACGGGTGATACACAGCTGATTAATTCTTTTCCTCTTTTTGTCTTTGCTCCGTGTAGCACTTCATACCTCAGTCAGCTGTGCATTTGTGTTGCAAACCTTATCACTGACTTACTATTAGTTTAATGTCATTAATTTTTTCTTGTTTTCATTTCAGATGTTTGAATTTAGATTTTTTAGTAAATAATTAATGTATCACATACGTAGGGGAATTGCATTTTAAAAGCAATTTGAAATCTTGGCGAGATATCCGTATCCCCAGCCAGTGGGAAGATGTTTTGGCGTTATAATCAAGGGTGGATAACTTAACGAAATGTGCTATATTTACAATTTGTTATCTGTTACGGTTACTATTTTGTAACCCATTTCTGCGCCTAGTTAATAACGTTATTGGTCAGTGTAACTTTTAAAATGGTACGCTCTGAATTATGTTACGCTGAGTAACGTTACTCAATGGAACATTCTGCATTTTGGTATTGTAGTTACGGTCACCAAGGGATTAGCGTTACTCGAAATACCCACGTATGCCGTACCTGCTTGAGATTGTTAAGATAAAACTGGTTCCACTGAATACCAGTTCTCTCTCGAACCCAAAGGGTTTTGTTCCTTGGTTTTAGCGATATGAAACGTATTGAAATTCTGCAGAACATTTTTGTGTAAGTAGACATATTTTTGTTATGATGAGTACCATTTCTATGTTTCTCTTTTCTTTATCGGTTACCTTTTGTACCTGTATTTCATCTTCTTCAATTCTGATGGTCTTGGAGTTACGTTTAAACATCCTTGGCGACAGGGAGTCTAAGGTTGGCTTTAAAAGAATCTCCATTATACTAGTAAATTCCACGTTTTTCAGTCTGTTTTCTTTTTCTTCATACTTAAGATTCAGTAAACACCTTAGGCCCTCAGGCACATGTCCTTTGAGAATAGCATTACTTTGATTGCTCTGTATTTAAAAAGAGGAAAAAGAGAAATGATCAAAGAGTGAAGTTTTTAATGTAAGCTTATTGATAAGATTTTTACTTCTTGTGATGACACTGCCGATAGTTGAGTTGATTTGGAGTTTAACGTCCTTTTCGGCAGCGAGGCTTTATGCGACGGGACCTACTGATTAACATGGAATCGAAACCACATGTGCTCACGCCGGGAATCGAACCCGGGTCTTCCAGGCGAAAGGCGCGTACGCTAAGCGCTTAGGCATGAAGGAGCTCACTGCCGGTAGTCACCATATATGTTTATTTTACAACAGTCTTGCACTGACCAATGTGGTTGAAGCTCGAGCTCACTTCCCAACAAGGATCGAACCCGGAGCTACATACACCAAAGTTACACATATACTGGCCCCCAGGGAAGCAGGAAGGACATTTCATTTGCTTGCAAGCAAGTTAGTTTATAAATCAAACACATATCAGACATCAGTGGCGTAGCGAGAAACTCATCAAGGGGGACCAACACACAAGATTTGGTAGAAAGGATCTTCTGAGGGGTGCACAAATAACTACCAGTAGGCCTACATTTGAATTGAATTGGATTTTTTTAAATACCTTTAGGCACCTGTGGCGTGAATGTGGAAATGCCCTGGATATCCTAAGTATCTGTTCTCGGTGAATCCTTTTGTTGAACTTTTAGAAAATTGACTTAAACTATCGATTTTGCAAAACTTCCCTTTGATTTAAGCCCAAATCGAAACGGAAAATTTCGGAAAGTGTTGCTATTTTCACTCCTAGCTTCTCACTTTAGGTAGTGTATATTTACAAGGAAGGGGGTGCACGCGCACCTTTGCACCTTTAAACATATTTCTATTTTATCTTATTTTTGTAAAAAAAAAAAAAAAAAAAAAATCTGCCAGAGAAAGAAAATTGTCAAAAAGTGCTACCCATTCTGAAGTCTATTTTCTTCTCATGTGAATGTTTTGACTTCTCGTGGCAATGTGGTAATCTACAGTTTATTTTGTCTCTTTTTCTCCCTTTGATTTTTAATGTTCATTGCATTGTTTAAATGCTTATAAGTTAACTTGCGAGAAAGTGTCATAGTCGAAGGTTGTACTACTTGTAGAACTGATATTAAAAAGTAAATAAAAGAATTATCATGGAAACAAATTTTTCATGTTGTATTCAGAAAACAAACATAGGGTTCTTGCGGTTCTGAAATTAATATATCGCAAGCATTCGTTGATATAGTAGCCTACATGTTGGTTTTCACCAGGTACATTCGTGAAGTGTCCCCTCGAGATTCGTGTAAAATTGATTTAAATACAAAGTTCTCTGCTGTCTGATGTGTATTGTACTAGAATTAGCTGCCCATGCCGGTAATTGGCATATTTATGGGCCTTCATATAGCTATCCGGAATTCTATCATACACTACCATAACGCTCGGACACAAAATTCATTTTAGTTTCTTTAGATGTTACTCACTGGACATGAATATGGGCATATGAAAAACAAATTGGATCAAGCACTGCTTCTGACACATGTTACCCATCCCGGCCGCCATCTTAGATCCGCCATATTAGATTTTACTTTTGGTTTTTCAAATGGAAATAGGTGCAAGTGTTACATCGGACATTTACGTTTACATTCACTGGTGTAATGTATTTTACCGTAGCTTGTACCATTTGGAAGGTATTACATGTTCATTCCCTCCAGCCACTTTGCGAATAGACATTGCAGGTTAATATCAGTTACGCTTACGTTTTTGATGTTGACAAATCAAAACAATTTCTAACTGGTAAACTCCTTACAACATAGGTGTCATAATCTTATTACATTTCCATGAGTGATTGTTATTACTTCCATGTTATACTATAATAAGGAAGTATTGTATTACTGTCAAAATGCCTAATGTAGATCCAGATACGGCCAGATTTGGGTGAAGACCTACCATTTCCGTATTGACATCTGTGTGTCTGCATGTATATAAGTTCAGAGAATATTTCATCAACGATAACACATAAAAGATTGCATATACACACTAGGGATGGCCGGATCCGGATCTGGATCCGGATCTCGGATCTGGATCCGGATCTCGGATTTCGGATCTGGATCCGGATCTCGGATTTCAGATCTGGATCCGGATCTCGGATTTCGGATCTGGATCCGGATCTCGGATTTCGGATCTGGATCCGGATCTCGAATCTCGGATCTGGATTCGGATCTCGGATCTTGAATCTTATCCAAACCCATATCCCATCCAAATTATGATAAACATGAATATCTAAAATTCGCCGAAAGTAATTTCACGAAGTCCTGACAGTGAAGAAGAGAACAGAAAATTAAGACGAATATTGACAAGTCTATTTGTTTCCTTCATTCTACTCTAAAGATCAAATGTTTGGCTTACTTAAGAAAAAAAAATGATCCGGATGAGAGCTCAAATGTCGAATCTAGTTCCACTCGGTTGCAGGACCGAGATGAATATTTAAAATTCCTCAATGCACCTATTTCATTGACAGTTAAGAAAACATAAACAGTTAAGACAAGTATTGACTACTTTTTACGTAAATTTATCTTGCTCAGTCTGCTCAAAATATCAAATGTATACCCTACAATTAGATTTAATAATTATTTAGTAAATCACAATATGAGCACCGAGAATAAACTATGAATTTTGGTGCCTCTTATCTAGATTTGAAATTTCGGATTCATACATAGAATCAGGCTGAAATATAAATATTTGAGATCTGGAAACCGAAACATGTGCTAGTACCAAGATCGTAGCCGTTTGTACAGTGGCGTATTTACGATTTTTGTTTCGGGGGAGGCTTTGCTAACTTTCGGAGGGGGGGGGGCTTTGCCTAAAAATGTGAAATTCTGCAAGATATTTCATATAGTTTACTATAGTAAGTAAGATTTCGGGGGGGGGGGCTTAAGCCCGGAAGCCTCTCCCCTAAATACGCCATTGCGTTTGTACCTAGGTAATGCGAGCGGAAGGCACTTGCACTAATTCCGCATGTAGTTTGAGGAACACGAGAAATTAAAAACACATAAATATTCTTTTTCAGGAGTAAGTCGCGCTTTAACATGACTTTTCATGAGTGTTGTGTTCAAATATGAAAACTGTAATGACAACTTGTTTGAAATAAAAACCTTTTCATTTTTAACAATAAAATTAGGTACTTTCACATTGGAGAAAAATCAGCAAGGCACATACCACTGATTAGGGTGCTGATTCTTATGGAAGCTTTCACTTGAACCGGAAGATTTCCTCATGTTAGTATCGGATTGCCACAATTCACCTTGCTGAAAGACGTGATTTATCAGGAGGTCGGACAAGATTCTTTTGAACGTAGCCTGTAGACTGCTTCTAGTCTCAATTATTCCCATACTAGCAGCGTTCACCCCGCTTCGGTGCGGTCACCCCGGAACGCAATAAACTTTGTTACTTAGATAATTTTTACTTTTTCGCTTTCAAGTGATATGATAAAACCATAGTAGATTGCAGTAAATGTTAACATTATATCGCCTGTCATTTATGTTAACCCGCCCCGCTTCGCTGCGGTCACCCCGGAACGCAATAAACTTTGTTACTTAGATAATTTTTACTTTTTCGCTTTCAAATTGCAGTAAATGTTAACATTATAGCGCCTGTCATTTATGTTAACCCGCCGAGTCACACGGTCATGCGGGTTGCATATAAATACGTTTATTTTTACCTATGATGAACTAATAACAAAGGATTTGTACGTATGGACACCTGAATGGTCAATTATCTCAAGACACTGCTAATTGAAAATTAAAGTGATATGATAAAAACCATCTAGGGTCCAAATCCTAACAACCCCCCAAAAATGAAAGAAATTGGTTCAGCCGTATTAGCGTGATGAGCGGACAAAGGATTTTGTACGTTCTCTTTTATATATATAGATAACAAGACTAGCCATATACATAGTTGGTTCGAAATAAGTTAAAATATCACTAATTGACCTTAAGGGGATAATCGTGATTTAAATATTCGTAAATCAGAAGAGATGTGAAAGTTAAGCGGTAAAATAAATCCGATAATTCCGGAATAAAGAGATTTATATGCAACCTAATGATAGCAATAAAATTCTTTATGTAATATTTTCAAAGCTAAAATTAACAGTTATCTTCTTGAAGAGGGTTTACGGCAACATAGAATATTACAAATCCAATTATTATAAGTAGTACCTCTGACAGCCCTGCATTTCACATCACCATCGCCCTTCATCCTGACAAGTGGGCAATTCACTTACCCACAATGACTTTTCAGGCGTTCCAGTGACATCAATATCTCAGTTTGGGTTTGGGATCATGCTTCGGTGAACCTTGACTATCACCATCAGCAGCTATTAGAGAATCAAAACTTATTTCTGTATTAGATAATGTGGGTAACTATAGCTTTTCGTCTATAGAAGTCGGAGAGTGTATGGTATTATCGCAGGAAATATTTGATACATAAAACTTAGATTGTTCGTATTTAGGAGCAACTTTTAAAATAATCAGTTACTGTAAATGTGCTACAGATTAGCCGAGAAAACCCGACAGCCATAGTCGAGTGGTCTGCAGCATTAGGCTGTGGATCCTTTTACTGTAAATGTCTTGCATTCAAATCCCGCTTCAAATGAACGTAAGCCCGATGGTAGGAACCAAAGGACTGTCGTGCCAAGAATTTATTTTGTTATGCCTTCTTTATTATTAAATTTTATCCAATATTTTCTTTTCAACCAGTTTGCGAAACTCAGAGCTAGCTACTTGTTTTCTTTTTAATTCATGTTCATAGTTAGCACAGCTAATCACTAAGGAAAAACAATCATTTCAATAAAATTCGCCTCGCGTCTTTCGTAGCTCTAAGTTATTTTCAGCTTTTTTTTTTTTTAAGCTGAATGGCGTTTTATCACTTTCCCCTCGCTTTCCCTATTTTTTTTTCTAGTTTTACCTATGTTTCTTTGCACGGATATTGTGCCTATATGCACGTGCTTAATGTGTTCGTTTACAAAAGCGGGCCATTTCCCTGCCACTATAGAAAGTAGAGTGCCCTGTATCAGAGAAATATTAATTGACGTATGTAAGTGAATATATCTGTGATGAAGTCATAATTTCTCAGTTTTTGCATCGCACATAGTTTCCTCATCCTCATTAATCTCTTCACCCCCGCTTCCTGAATTCCAGTTCTGGTATTCTTTCTTGAGCAAGGCCTATGTAATGGAAGACTGATGTCTCATGTAGGCTTATTAACTATATCATCAGCAATAAAGAAAGTAGGGTTTAATTTGCACTAATTTTAGAACATTACGTTAATTAAATAATAATAATAATAATACGGAGTGAGCTCAGGCTACTTGTTAGGATTCTTGCTTTGCAATTGGATTATACCGAGTTCGAATTCGGAGACCAGCTATCCTGACTGAGGATTTTCCAGGGTTGTTCCTCAGTTATACTGGGCAAATGCTAGGTTAGTACCTTGATCTAAGGCTCTGGAGACCTTCCTTCCATTCCTTTCCCAATGTTTTCATCTGTTGATTATTACAGTGTAAAGTGGCCTCTGAGGATGTATCTGGTAGCTTATAGTAAATAAACAATAACGACTTAATATATCTTCACGAAACGTGTGGGTTAATTTAACTATAGCCTTACAGTCACAATAGATAGCTAAAGTTTTAATATTAATTTCCTGACTTTTAAATACTATTTTCATATTGTTTCAGCTTTCAATTATCTCATGTATGTTCCACCGAGAATTGAACCTGAGATCACATGAACAAATGCGAATATGTTAAATATTTTTGAACACTAATATACAAAACACAAAACGCTTCAATGATACGATGCATGGATATGTTTTGGTTACGTCCTGCAATGTATGATTAAAGAAACCTGGAGGGTGAAGAAGAAATAACAGAAATCTCTTTTATATTTACTCTTTCAACAAACTCCTGACCTCAGAAGGGCAAGCCATAAGTTAGGTAATAAAGTCGTACAAGGAACACTTTTATTAATACTAATAATACTACACAACCACATCGCTCTCCTGAAATTCTCGTGTGTATATTTAAAGATCTACTGTTGTTCCACGCCAACCAGTCTATATTTTTTGTTGTACCTTCGAAGTGAAAGATTTGTTGATGGTTGGACTCTAGTGAGTCAGAAACTACTATTAATAAAGAGTTTGTTTTGTCCAGTATTCCTGCGATTAGAAGGGTCTTATCTAAAATATATTTCATTTGTATATGAGGAAATAAGAAAGTTTATATAAGAAAGTAAATATTGCAAGGTTAAAATAACATAAAGAACAAAGGTAGCACAAACGTGTTATGGAAACATTTAAAAGCACAGCATCCTACTATATTAATGAATCCGAAAAAAGTTTTGACGAATTTTAGATATTCAATTTTATCATCACAATTTCAGATGTAGGTTTGGATACGAATCAATATCTGAGATTCGGATCCAGATCCGAGATCCGGATCCAGATCCGAGATCCGAATTTCGGATCCGGATCTGAGATCCGGATCTGAGATTCGGATCCGAGATCCGGATCTGAGTTTCGGATCCGAGATCCGGATCTAGGTCCGGATCCGGCAAGATCCGGATCCGGATCTCACTGGATCCGCGATATCCGGATCCGAAAATTTTTGGCCATCCCTAATACACACGGGGCCCTGCACAACTTTCTATTTGGTTCAATATGAAGTGCTTGACATTTAATGGTATATACAAGCTACGATAAAACTCAGTACACCAATGAAATTCCGAGAAAAGTTTACATTAATTTGATGTATCATTTGAACCTATTGCCATTTGAAAAACCGAAAGTTAAATCCAAGATGGCGGCCAAGGTGGGTAACATATGTCAGAGAAGGAGTACTTGATTCAATTTGTTCTGCATATGCCCATATTCATGTCCAGTGAAATCTAAAGAAACTAAAAGCAACTTTGTGTCCGAGTGTTATAGTAGTGTATGATTGAATTCCGGATATATGAAGGCCCATAAATATGGTAATTACCGGTATGGGCCGCTTAAATTAGTACAATACACATTGGGCCACGGAGAACTTTGCATTTGAATCAATGTTACACGAATCCCGAGGGGACACTTCGCGAATGTATCTTGTCAGTCTCCGTACAACTTGGAATCGCTTAACATTAGTTTTACGAGAAGAAAAAACGACATCATTTGGAACAACTTTCCAGTTTCGATCATCTGTATTTCCTCCTTATTTATTTGGTGTAAGAGCCTCAAACTTATTTTGTTGGATCTTGCTTATCGAAAGGTTTTTAAAACTGCCTTACTGCCCCCAAAGTCTGAAATTCAGGGTGGGGTGGGGGCGGATGCCCTCCTGCCCCATTGACGCCCCTATCTAGCAGCTGTCATATGAAACTATCCCACGGCCTTTAACGTGGTTTTAGTTATACTTATTGCGAACTCTTGACTGCGAAAATATTACGTTTGGAAATAGAATTTATTTGCTGAGCAAACCTGAACCTTATTGAAAATGGACTTGGATCCATAGTGCTCTGAACGCCTCATATATTACTTTTCTTCAATGAATTATTGACTTAAAAAACGACCAATTACATAGGCTTGCAGAAAATATTCTAAAGTTAGCACAACATGAAGTGTGCTTCAAACTATCATTACTTTACGAAAGTTTATTATTTTAAGATAATTTTATTAGTATGAGTGTTTTGAAATAGTAATCAAATTTTTGCAATTAAAAATCACACCCGCCTCCATGAAACGCGATCTTAGCCCCTAAGAGCATAATTAGGAAATTTTCAGAAGCAGTAACTCCGAAATGACTTGTTTTAAGGCTAAAGTAACCGCACATGCGTATTTCTGGTAAAGTTCTAGCCTTAAAACATGTAACATGACTCCATTTGTATTTCAAATTTTGAATTCCAATCAAAGATGGCAGCCATGATGCTTGATAGCACTATCTGATGTGTCAGACCACTTAAAAGTTTCATCATTCTCCCTCAACCCGTTCTCAACGCACAAGGGTAGTGAGGACTTTTGTTTCACCATGCATATTGATAGATTGTGTGAAATCTCCACAGTAGGTAGATTTTAAAATCTACCTAAAAAGCTACTTACAATCAAGAAAGTACTTATGAGAATCACTGGCAAGAGGGTGTAATAAAAAGAGGTTGGAATATGAAATAAGTTGAGAATTACTAATCTATACTGAAATATTCTGTACCCAGCACAGTGTTATTAATCAGGATAAAATAAATGAAAAGGTCGGTTGCAAGTAAAGAGCAAAAAGTCCTAAGAAATAAGTTATTACGTGATTTTGAAACATGTTAAAAATCGTGTTTTAAAGTGTTCAAAATGTTTAAGACATGTTGTTTTTCGTCTGTGTTTTATTTATAAAACATGTTTAAAACGTTTTGAACATCTTTTTTTTATGTTTTAAACACATGTTTTGTTCTTTTTTTAAAAAAAAGTAAAACTATTTTTTCCAATCCTTGTCTGGTGCCTAAGTAATATAAAACAAAATCATGTACCAAATTGGTCGCCAGGTTGGAATTTTCGATCGCCAGATCACCAATGATGACTGAATATTTCAGTTTGGCGATAGACATTTGCATTAATTATATCTTGCAAAAAAAAAAAAAAAAGAAAAAACTATATGATCTTGTTGCTGGATTCAGACTTGAGGTTTCGTGGCGTGCCTGTAATATATAGCAAATCAATATATAGAAGTCATTACATATGCCGGCATGAAAAGGTAAGAAATATGGCGTTTGAAGCGAATAACTGACAATGTACAGGGCCAAATGAACACATTCTCACACCCAAGATTATACTTCAGCCCCTTCACCTTCCGTCAAACAAAATATATTCGTAGTTCTTTTGTTGTTGTAAAGGCGAACCTGTCCTTTGCCCTGTCGCTTTGTAAAGTATAGCGATCTTTATTCTTTGGACAATAAGCTATCTGCGCACCATATTTCGATTATATTCAGCCAGTAGTTACGGAGAAATAAAATAGAACATACAAGGCAAGCCTAGCCGAGCCTATCGCCGGCCGAGCTCGGCCATCACATGTAGTGATCTTTATTCCTTAGATGATTGGGTATTTTCGCATCAAGCTTGGTTTAAATTTAGCTGATAGTTACCGAGGAATAAAGTACTACATACACACACACATAATTACAGTACATCTGGAGTAAAAGTACAACATCCGGTCAGCTTACGCCGGGAACTAAAAAGAAAAGTCCTAACATCAGGATCACAAATAGAACTTACTATATGTAAGCGGAATCCACTTTCAACATCGCAATATTAATGGGGGGGGGGGCTTGAGCCGGGTGATTCTCCCTGACTACGCCACTGTCAGACATGACCTACAACTTAAGGGGATGTCTTCCCATCATCAGAGGCTTCAGAATCTTCATAAGATAACATGTAAAATTTAATTCATAAATATCTTAGAAAATACTGCATTTAAGAACTGGTAATTTTGTTGCCAAAGAGTAATACAATTCAGATGACTGTCACAATTTTGCACCTAATTACTTGGATTAATTGTAATGCATTCTTCCGTATTGAGTTACTGCAGGTAAAGAGTCAAAAGACCACTTGCAAACCTCATGAATTACTATGGATGACATTCTTTGAAGAACAAATGCTGAGGAGGGATGTATTATGACAATTTGAAAAGTAAAACCCGTGTCTACCCCTCCAGTTTCATAATCATTTATGCCTTGAGCAGTCTCCCTTTCCACTCCCACCTCCCACTTCCCACTGATTTCCCACAACTTTACGACACAACTATCTGAATGTGCTTTTACGGCGTAAGTTGGTATGATTCACGTGTCAACAAAATACTTCGTAGAACAAAGATAATGATCTTTGAAACCTCAGTATGGAATGTCTTTCCAATTGCTTTTCTACATCTTTTGTTGGTTGAAACGGATGGATTCTCCTTCGAAGCAGTAGCTTTAATCTCTTCCACTCACAAATGTACAACCAAAAAAAGTCTAAATGTTTCTTATATATTTGCCTATTTCTTTTGTTTTCTGGAAGGATAGATTTCTTTTCATTTTATAATATTTATCACAAAAATGCACACAGTGCGATGTTTCTGTGGTTAGAACAGATTAATTGTGTGCAGGGATGGCAAAAATCAAGTTTTCGTTGTAAGGTTTTTTTTTTTTTTTTTTTTGAATAACTAGAGTTTGGTTTATCAAAACTCCATTATATATTTACCATATTCAAGTGTGTCAGTGTGTGACAAAAATAAATAAATAAATAAAGTATTTCATGGATCATCACCAAATTTGGAAAAATACAAAGAGTCAAGAATTAGGAAGTGAGTTTGTTATTAAAATAGTCTTCTCAAACCGAAAGTGGTTTAAAGAAACCATTTCCGGTTTGATCATTGATCATCATCAGATCGAAAAACGTAATACTTATTAAGATCCGGGTTTCAGTTTCGTAACAACGTATTTAATCTCTATTATTAACTCTCTAATAAAACCGGAAGTGGTTCATTCAACTATAATTTTTCGTTTCAATAAATATTGGCCTACATAGAGCAAGAGCGGTAGATGAAAGCAGTTTTCTCCATTCGGATAGCTCTCAAGTGTCTCAAAAGTGCAGTGGCGTAGTCAGGGGGGCTCACCCGCCTCAAGCTCTCCCCATTAGTGTTGTAATGTTGAAAGTGGATTCTGCTTACATGAAGTATGTTCCATTTGTAATGTTAGAACTTTTCTTTTTAGTTTCCTTAGTAAGCATAAGGGAGCTTGTAGTTTTACTCCAGATATAATTAAGTATGTGTGTATGTAGTACTTTATTCCTCGGTAACTATCAGCTAAATTTAAACCAAATTAGATGTACAAGTACCCAATCATCTAAGGAATAAAGATCACTACATGTGATGGCCGAGCTTGGTCGGCGATAGGCTCGGCTCGGCTTGCCTTGTATGTTCTATTTTATTTCTCCGTAACTACTGGCCAAATATAATCGAAATTTGGTGTGCAGATAGCCCATTATCCAAAGAATAAACATCTCTATACTTGGTGGCCGACTCGGCAAAGGACAGGCTCGGTTCGGCTCTGTTTGTATGTTGTACTTTATTTCTCGGTAACTATTGGTCAGATTTAAATCAAATTTGGTTTCCAAATATCGCTTAAGGAATAAAGATCATTATATATTATGTCTGGACTCGGTCGCCGACAGTCTCGACTCGACTTGTCTTGTACGTTGTATCGTCTTTTTCAGTAACTACTGGGCGAAATATTTTAAACAGGGACGCAAGTGGAATGCAGGACAAAGATGTCCTTCTCTCCTCTTGCCTTATGTTTTCTTACTTGCTTGACAAAAGTTATATTATTTTGCTTGGTGAATTCTTTTCCTTCAACCTTCAGAAAATCATGCTTTTGCAAAGCTCTGCTTTCTTTTAAGCCCCAAACAGATACATGATGGCAAAAAGTTTCGGAATGTGTTGCTATTTTCACTGCTCGCTTCTCATTTTAGATAGTGTATATTTACAACAAAGGGGGAAGTGCACCTTTGCAGTCCCTAAATCCGGCCCTGTATATATATATATATATATATATATATATATATATATATATATATATATATAGATAGATAGATAGATAGATAGATAGATAGATAGATAGATAGATAGATAGATAGATATAGATATATACATACAGTGGCGGTTCCAGGATATGAACAAAAGAGGGGCTAAACCATAGCTTGCAGCTTTATCCAGTGTAAAGCAGAATTGAAGCCCATTTTAACCAGTGTATACCTGATCGTTAAGGGGGGACTATAGCTCCTATAGCCTTCCCTCGGATCCGCGCCTGTATACAAGGGCGCCGATTTCTCTGTAAAATGGGGGGCCTCATTTAGATGAAGAAGGTATATATGAGGATTTTAAAACAAATTGCATTCAAATTATTCCAAATATTATATCTTCTTAAATACAATAAGGGGGCCCACATGTGCTTTGGGGGGTCCCGGGTCCCCTTGGTCCCCCAGGATCGGCGCCCATGCCTGTATATATATATATATATATATATATATATATATATATATATATATATATAATATGAAATGCTTGTGTGTCAACGCCACCTTGATGAGTTTCTCGCTACGCAACTGCAAGAATACCTTTCATGTCCTCTATTGATCTTCAATTGAAACCGGAAGTCGTAGGAATGAACCACTTCCGGTTTTTCAATAGTCATATCCATAGAACAGGAATTGTAACAGTAAGAAGCGGTTTTCTGCATTCTATTCAGCGTTCTAAAAATAGCTGCCATCTTCTGTCTTGGGCCTCTATTCAAACCGGAAGTGGTCGAAAATCAGAAACTTCCTGTTTTAACGTTGAGAGTTATAGAATAAATCTATAATAGATAACAAGAAGCTGTTTTCTGCATTCAGTTAAGCGTCCCAAAAATATACATTTCGTCTGTATTCTAATCCCTCTACTAAAATCGGAAGTGGAAGAAATCTATTACCTTTTGGGGTTTCAATATTAATTGTGAAAATATTGTACTACAGAAACCTACTTTGTTTTATGAACTTTTTTTTTTTTACTTTGTTGAGTAGCCCTAACCTGTATTTTCTTTTAAAACATGAAATAAGTCAAACTGGACATCATACGTAAACTAGTTTTAGAAATGATTTACGAGTAGAGCACAGATTATTTACCACTCTGCTCATTCAGTACTGTCTAAGCTTGACTAAGTCAAACGGAGTAGCGTGTCTGAACAAAGGATTATGAATTAGGGAAACTAATATATAACAGTGCCGTATACTGGTTTGATGGCTTGGGCTACCACTAACCTTTATGACACCTGTACATTATTATTATTATTATTATTATTATATTATTATTATTATTATTATTATTATTATTATTATTATTATTATTATTATTATTATTATTATTATTATTATTATTATTATTATATTATTATTATTATTATTATTAATCAATTTGTAATAATAATAATAATAATAATAATAGCTCTTCTTCTTTGGAGTAACGAGCAGTTGCTAGTTGGGAGTAGTTCCTCTTTAGTAACGCCTATGCTCTTCCTGCTGGTCTAAAACCTAGAGCCCGCTCCTCTGATGGACGTGGCCCCGGGACGATTTTTGGTGGAAGAGGTTGAAGGCATTACGATGGTTTAGATCCTACCTTAGACTGTTGGTCTGCATCTCCTGTAGTCTCGGTGCTGCACCGGAAGGATGTCAGTGTAGCTCTGGGAACACTGCTTTCGAACAAACAAGCAAATAATAATAATAATAATAATAATAATAATAATAATAATAATAATAATAATAATAATAATAATAATAATAATAAAGAAGAAGAAGAAGAAAAAGAAATGAAATGAAATCTTTCAGTTTTACCTCCCACGGCTATACTGGCTAGGCTAAAAGATACGGTGATGATGGTGAGAAATGAATGAAATGGTGGAATGAAGAAAGTGGGAGGAAACGGGAGAACCCCGAGAAAACCCACGTACACGGTGTTTGTCCACCACAAAGTTCACTTAGCGTGAGCGGAAATCGAACCAGGGCCCCATGCACCAGAAGTGAACGCTCTGCTACTGAACCACTGCGGCCTCTTATAAGAGAAAGAGTACAGATGAAGTGTAAAATCAAATTTTTGTGCTATATCAATCATTTCCATGTTGAACAAATATAGTTTTATTGAGAAAGTGTACAAGTATGATTTTATGATTTTACTGCAAGTATGATGACAGCCTTAAGATTTGAACTCTGCAACATCTTAATATTTTATTCTGATGTCTGATAACTCCTATATGACATTAGTTATATAGCCTACTTTCTATTGAGGAACTAGGGCTACTAGTAGTCAAAGCCCACATTTAAATATCCGGGCTATTTTCTACTGACTTAGGCCTACTACTAGTCAAAGTCTATATTTTAATAAATCTTCATACCCAGCATACGTTTTTCTAAAGCAAAATGAGATATATCTGAGATACTTTCAGCCAGTGTGGAAAAAAAATAACAAGGAGATATCCTTTCACCAAAGTTTCGTTTACCGATATTTCTCTGCTGCAAAATTTCCTGCACGAAAGTATCAGCACAGGGGAGGGAGTTGGATTGCTTTCTTCAGTAAGAGGAAGTAGTATTCTTTTGTTTGTCCAGATCTGTTTTCAGTTTATATTTTAATATTAAAAATCTACTTCATATTAATATTCGAAGTCTAGTTTCATTTCTGTCATATTTTCCGTCTGTCATTTTTCCGTTGCTTATTTATTTTATTCAGGTTTATTTTCCTTTGCAATTAAATTAGTTAATCTATAAATGTAATTACTTATCATTATTGTATTCTTTATTTCGTAAATTATCTTATAATACAAATATTTTATTAGTGGTGAGCTTATGTCCGCTTTTGCATTAACATAGGTGAGCTTAATGCCGGTGAGCTTATGTCCGCGACCCGAAAATATACACCAAGTTTTGACTTATAAATATTTTACATAGTGTATATTGAAATATTGTCTTCCATGTGGCCTACATGTGTAAACTTTCATCATGAGATTGATTTTACTAACTCCCTTCCCCCTTTTATACTTGATGAATTGTAACCTCAAACAACAGCATTATTCCTTAAGTAAAAGGAAGGCACATAACACGTAACCGGACTCCGCTAGTCTACCGTAAGCTTTTCCATTGTCTCAAGATACTGAATCAACGCCGGAAAAGTACTTTAGCTCCCACTGGGAATTGAAACCAAGGCCTATGTGGGGATCCACAGGATTCAGATTCCTCCCCACAAAACTTCGCAAGTCGACGAACATTTGTGAACTTTCTTACTATAAGTATACTTCTTTGTCATCGAAATGATTGACATAGCCTAAAAATTTTAATATCTTTAGCTCTATTATGTTTAATAAGAGGCACTAATTAACAATTACTTGTCGTCTTTTCGGGTGTTGAATAACACAGGTTAAATACCACATATACGTATTACTTTTTGCATACACTTTTTGAAAGCAAAGTGCTTCAGTGCGTTAATTGTTTGGATCATCCACCACAATCCCTCCTGGTAGCTTCCTTCTAGAGAATGAAGCGCCACGCAGCGGCGTGTTTCATTACTTCTGCATACACTTTATGGGGTCATAGTGCTCCAGTGCATTAATTGTTTGGATCGTCCACCAGAATCCTTCCGTGCAGCTTGCTTGTAGCGAATGAAGGGCCACACAGCGGCGAGTCTCATTAATTTCTGCACACACTTTATGAGGGAAAAGTCCTTCAGTACGTAAATTGTTTGGATCATCCATCACAATCTCTCCCGGTAGCTTGCTTCTAGCGAATGGAGCGCCACGCAGCGGCGAGCCTCATAAATTTCTGGACACTTACCGTGTGTGAGCATAGTGCTTCGGTCCGTTAATTGTTTTGATCATCCACCACAACCCCTCTGAGTGTCTTGCTTCTAGCTAGTAGAGAGCCACGCAGCGCCGAGTCTCATTATTTTCTGGACATTTCCTGTGTGTGAGCATAGCGCTTCTGTGCGTTAATTGTTTGGATCATCCACCACAATCTCTCATTGTAGCTTGCTTCTAGCGAATGGAGCATTACGAAGCGGCGAGTCTCATTACTTTCTGGACGCATACTGTGTGTGAGTATAGTGCTTCATTGCGTTAACGGTTTGGATCATGCACCGCAATCCCTATAGGTAGCTTGCTTCTAGCGAATGGAGCGCCACGCGGTGGGGTGTCTCATTACTTTCTCCATACAGTTTATGAATGCATACTGCTTCTGTGCGTTAACTGTTTAGATGATCCACCACAAACGCTCCGTGTACATTGCTTCAAGCGAATGGAACGCCACGTTGCGGCGAGTATCATTATTTTCTTTACACTTCCTGTGTGTGAGCATAGTGTTTCAGTGCATTAATTGTTTCGATCACAAGCCACATTTCCTCAGGGTAGCTTGCTTCTAGCGAATGGAGCGCCACGCCGTGGCAAGTCCCATTACTTTCTGCATACATTTTATGAGGGCATAGTGCTTCAGGTCTTTAATTGTTTGGATCATCCACCACAACCCCTAGGAGTGTCTTGCTTCTAGCGAATGGAGCGCCACGCCGTGGAAAGTCTCATTACTTTCTGCATACACTTTATGAGCGCATGGTGCTTCAGTTCGTTAATTGTCTGGATCATCCACCATAATCATTCCGGGTAGCTTGCTTCTGGCGAATGAAGCGCCACGCAGCGGCGAGCATGATAAATTTCTGGACACATATTGTGAGTGAGCATAGTGCTTCAGTGTATTAGTTGTTTGGATCATCCACCAGAATCACTCCGGGTAGCTTGCTTCTGACGAATGTAGCGCGACGAAGCGGCCAGTCTCATTACTTTCTGAACATATACTGTGTATGAACATAGTGCTTCAGTTCGTCAATTGTTTGGATCTACCACCACAATCCCTCCGAGTAGCTTGCTACAAGCGAACGGAACGCTACGCCTCGGCGAGTTTCATACTTTCTGGACACATTCTGTGTGTGAGCATTGTGCTTCATTGCGTTAATTGTTTGGATCAACCACCACAATCCCTCCGTGTAGCTTGCTTCTACCGAATGAAGCGCCACACATCGGTGAGACTCATTACTTTCTGCATACACTTTATGAGGGCATAGTGCTTCAGTGCGTTAATTGTTTGGGCCATCCACCACAATCCCTCCCGGTAGCTTGCTTCTAGCGAATGGAGCGCCACGCGGTGGCAAGTCCCATTATTTTCTGAATACATCTTATGAGGGCATAGTGCTTCAGTCTGTTAATTGTTTGGATCATCCACCAGAATCCCTCCGCGTAGTTAGCTTCGAGCGAATGGAGCGCCACGCAGCGGCGAGTCTCATTACTTTCTGGACACATACTGTGTGTGAGCATTGTGCTTCAGTGCGTCAATTGTTTGGATCTACCACCACAATCCCTCCGAGTAGCTTGCTACAAGCGAACGGAACGCCACGCCGCGGCGAGTTTCATACTTTCTGGACACATACTGTGTGTGAGCATTGTGCTTCAGTGCGTTAATTGTTTGGATCATCCACCAGAATCACTCCGGGTAGCTTGCTTCTGACGAATGTAGCGCGACGAAGCGGCCAGTCTCATTACTTTCTGAACATATACTGTGTATGAACATAGTGCTTCAGTTCGTCAATTGTTTGGATCTACCACCAGAATCCCTCCGCGTAGCTAGCTTCGAGCGAATGGAGCGCCACGCAGCGGCGAGTCTCATTACTTTCTGGACACATACTGTGTGTGAGCATAGTGCTTCAGTCTGTTAATTGTTTGGATCATCCACC
Source organism: Thermobia domestica (assembly GCF_964235325.1). Classification (NCBI taxonomy): domain Eukaryota; kingdom Metazoa; phylum Arthropoda; class Insecta; order Zygentoma; family Lepismatidae; genus Thermobia; species Thermobia domestica. The sequence goes on from NC_137459.1 coordinate 83,572,800, forward strand.
AGAATCCCTCCGCGTAGCTAGCTTCGAGCGAATGGAGCGCCACGCAGCGGCGAGTCTCATTACTTTCTGGACACATAATGTGTGTGAGCAATGTGCTTCAGTGCGTTAATTGTTTGGGCCATCCACCACAATCCCTCCCGGTAGCTTGCTTCTAGCGAATGGAGCGCCACGCGGTGGCAAGTCCCATTATTTTCTGAATACATCTTATGAGGGCATAGTGCTTCAGTCTGTTAATTGTTTGGATCATCCACCAGAATCCCTCCGTGTAGCTTGCTTCTACCGAATGAAGCGCCACACATCGGTGAGTCTCATTACATTCTGCATACACTTTATGAGGGCATAGTCCTTCAGTGCGTTAATTTTTTTTGATAACGTTCCACAATCCGTCCTGGTAGCTTGCTTCTAGCGGATGAAGCACCAAGCGCTAGCAATTCTCATTACTTTCTGCATACACTTTATGAGGGCATAGTGCTTCAGTGCGTTAATTGTTTGGGCCATCCACCACAATCCCTCCCGGTAGCTTGCTTGTAGCGAATGGAGCGCCACGCGGTGGCAAGTCCCATTATTTTCTGAATACACCTTATGAGGGCATAGTGCTTCAGTCTGTTAATTGTTTGGATCATCCACCACAATCCCTCCGCGTAGCTAGCTTCTACCTAACGGAGCGTCACGCAGAGGCGTGTTTCATTACTTTCTCCATACACTTTATGAGGCCATAGTGCTTCAGTTCGTTAATTCTTTCTATCATCCAGCACAATTTTTCCGTGTAGCTTGCTTGGAGCGAATGGAGCGCCACACATCGGTGAGCATCATAAATTTCTGGACAAATACTGTGTGTGAGCATAGTGCTTCAGTGTGTTAATTGTTTGGATTATCCACCAGAATCACTCCGGGTAGATTGCTTCTGACGAATGGAGGGTCAGGAAGCGGCCAGTCTCACTACTTTTTGGACACATACTGTGTTTGAGCATTGTGCTTCAGTGCGTTAATTGTTTGGATCAACCACCACAATCCCTCCCTGTAGCTTGCTTCTACCGAATGGAGCGCCACACAGCAGCGTGTCTCATTACTTTCTGCATACATTTTATGGTGCCATAGTACTTCAGTGCGTACATTGTTTGGATCATCCACCAGAATCTCTCCACGTAGGTTGCTTCTACCGAATGAAGCTCCACACAGCGGCGAGTCTCATTATTTTCTGCATACACTTTATGTGAGGAAAGAGCTTCAGTTCGTGAATTCTTTGGTTCATCCCCCACAATCCCTCCCGGTAGCTTGCTTCTAGCGAATTGAGCGCCACACAGCGGCGAGCCTCATAAATTTCTGGACACATACTGTGTGTGAGAATAGTACTTCAGTGCGTTAATTGTTTTGATCATCCACCACAATCCTTCTGGGTAACTTGCTTCTTGGGAATGGAGAGCTACGCGGTGGCAAGTCTCATTACTTTCTGCATACAGTTTATGAATGCATACTGTTTCAGTGCGTTAATTGTTTAGATCATCCACCACAATCCCTCCGTGTACCTTGCTTCAAGCGAATGGAACAGCACGTTGCGGCGAGTATCATTATTTTCTGGACACATACTGTGTGTGAGCATAGTGCTTCAGTGCGTTAATTGTCTGGATCATCCAACACAATCCCTCCGAGTAGCTTGCTACAAGCGAACGGAACGCCACGCCGCGGCTAGTTTCATTACTTTCTGGACGCATATTTTGTGTTAGCATATTGCTTCAGTGCGTTATTTTTTCGGATCATCCACCAAAATCCCTCAGGGTAGGTTGCTTCTAGCTAATGGAGCGCCACGCGGTGGCAAGTCTCATTACTTTCTGCATACACTTTTTGAAAGCAAAGTGCTCCAGTGCTTTAATTGTTTGGATCATCCACCACAATCCCTCCTGGTAGCTTGCTTCTAGAGAATGGAGCGCCAAGCAGCGGCGAGTCTCATTACTTTCAGGACACTTACTCTTTGTGTGAGCATAGTGCTTAGTGCGTTAATTGTTTGGATCATTTTCCACAATATCTCCGGGTAGCTTGCTTCTAAAGAATGGTGCGATACGAAGCGGCGAGTCTCTTTACTTTCTGGACACATATTGTGTGTGAGTATAGTGCTTCAGTGCATTAATGGTTTGGAACATGCACCACAAATTCTGCGTGTATCTTGCTTCTAGGGAATGGAGCGTCACGTGGTGGCAGGTCTCATTATTTTCTGCAAACACTTTATGAGGGTATAGTGCTTCAGTGCGTCAATTGTTTGGATCATCCACCACAATCCCTCCGGTAGCTTGTTTTTAGGGAATGGATCCCCACGCAGCGGCGAGCTTCATTACTTTCTGCATACACTTTATGGGGTCATAGTGCTTCAGTGCGTTAGTTGTTTTTATCATCCACCAGAATCCCTCCGTGTAGCTTGCTTCTACCGAATGAAGGGCCACACATCGGCGAGTCTCATTTCTTTCTGCATACACTTTATGAGGTCAAAGTTCTTCATTTCGTAAATTGTTTGGATCATCCACCACAATCTCTCCCGGTAGCTTGCTTCTAGCGAATGAAGCGCCACGCAGCGGCGAGTCTCATTACTTTCTGGACACATACTGTATGTGAGCATTGTGCTTCAGTGCGTTAATTGTTTGGATCAACCACCACAATCCCTCCGTGTAGCTTGCTTCTACCGAGTGGAGCGCCACGCAGTGGCGTGTTTCATTACTTTCTGCATATATTTTATGGGGTCATAGTGCTTCAGTGTGTTAATTGTTTGGATCATCAACCAGAATCCCTCCGTGTAGCTTGCTTCTACCGAATGAAGCGCCACACTGCGGCGAATCTCAATACTTTCTGCATACACTTTTTGCAAGCAAAGAGCTTCAGTGCGTTAATTGTTTGCGTAATCCACCACAATCCCTCCCGGTTGCTTCCTTCTAGCGAATGGAGCGCCACGCAGCGGCGAGCCTCATAAATTTCTGGATGCATACTGTGTGTGAGAATAGTGCTTCAGTGCGTTATTTGTTATGATAAAACACCACAATCGCTCCCGGTAGGTTCTTTCTAGGGAATGGAGCGCCGCGAAGCGGCGAGTCCCATTACTTTCTTGACACATACTGTGTGTGAGCATAGTGCCTTTGTGCGTTAATTGTTTGGATCAACCACCACAATCTCTCCCGGTAGCTTGCTTCTAGCGAATGGAGCGTTACGAAGCGTCGAGTCTCACTACTTTCTGGACACATACGGTCTGTTAGTATAGTGCTTCACTGCGTTAATGGTTTGGATCGTGCACCACAAATTCTCCGGGTATCTTGCTTCTAGGGAATGGAGCGTCACGTGGTGGCAAGTCTCATTATTTTCTGCAAACACTTTATGAGGTTATAGTGCTTCAGTGCGTTAATGGTTTGGATCATCCACCACAGTCCCTCCGGTAGCTTGTTTTTAGGGAATGAATCGCCATGCAGCGGCGAGCTTCATTATTTTCTGCACACACTTTATGGGGTCATAGTGCTTCAGTGCGTTAATTGTTTGTATCATCCAGCATAATCCTTCCGTTTAGCTTGCTTCTAGCGAATTGAGCGCCACGCAACGACAATCATCATAAATTTCTGGACACATGCTGTGTGTGAGCATAGTGCTTCACTGTGTTTATTGTTTCAATCATCCACAAGAATCTCTCCGGGCAGCTTGCTTCTAGCGAGTTTTTCGCCACGCGGTGGCAAGTCTCATTACTTTCTGCATACATTTTATGATGGCATGGTGCTCATGTGCGTTAACTGTTTGGATCATGCACTACAACCCCACTGAGTGTCTTGCTTCTAGCGAACGTACAGCCACCCCGCGGCGAGTCTCATTATTTTCTGGACACATACCGTGTGTGAGCATAGTGATACAGCGCATTAATTGTTTGGACCATTCACCACAATCCCTCCGGTTAGCTTGCTTCTGACGAATGGAGCGCCAGGAAGCGGCCAGTCTCATTATTTTCTGAACACATACTGTGTGTCAGCATAGTGCTTCAGTGCGTTAATGGTTTGTATCATCCAGCATAATCCTTCCGTGTAGCTTGCTTCTACAGAATGAAGGGCCACACATCGGCGAGTCTCATTTCTTTCTGCATACACTTTATGAGGTCAAAGTTCTTCATTTCGTAAATAGTTTGGATCATCCACCACAATCCCTCCCGGTACCTTGCTTCTAGCGAATGGAGCGCCACGCAGCGGCGAGTCACATTACTTTCTGGTAACATACTATGTGTGAGCATAGTATTTCAGTGCATTAATTGTTTGGATCACAAACCAAAATCACTCCGGGTAGCTTGCTTCTAGCGAATGGAGCGCATGCGGTGGCAAGTCTCATTACTTTCTGCATACACCTTATGAGGGCATTGTGCTTCAGTGCGTCAGTTGTTTGGATCATCTTCCACAATCCCTCCTGGTGGCTTCCTTCTAGCGAATGGAGCGCCACTCAGCGGCGAGTCTCATTACTTTCTGGAAACATACTATGTGTGAGCATAGTGCTTCAGTGCATTAATTGTTTTGATCATAAACCACAATTCCTCCGGTTAGCTTGCTTCTGACGAATGGGGCGCCAGGAAGCGGCCACTCTCATTACTTTCTGAACACATACTGTGTGTCAGCATAGTGCTTCAGTGCATTAATTGTTTGGATCATCCACCACAATCTCTTCGTGTAGCTTGCTTCTAGCGAATGGAGCGCCACGCAGCGGCGAGTCTCATTACTTTCAGGACAATTACTCTTTGTGTGAGCATTGTGCCTAGTGCGTTAATTGTTTGGATCATTTTCCACAATATCTCCGGGTAGCTTGCTTCTAAAGAATGGTGCGATACGAAACGGCGAGTCTCTTTTCTTTCTGGACACATACTGTGTGTGAGTATAGTGCTTCAGTGCGTTAATTGTTTGGATCATCCACCACAATCCTTCTGGGTAGCTTGCTTCTAGCGAATGGAGCGCAACGCGGTGGCAAATCTCATTATTTTCTGTATACACTTTATGAGGGCATAGTGGTTCAGTGCGTTAGTTATTTGGATCATCCACCACAACCCTCTGAGTGTCTTGCTTCTAGTGAATGGAGCGCAACGCAGCGGCGAGTCTCATTACTTTCTGGACACATACTATGTGTGAGCATATTGCTTCAGTGCATTAATTGTTTGGATCATAAACCACAATCCCTCCGTGTAGCTTGCTTCTAGCGAATGGAGCGCCACGCGGTGTCAAGTCTTATTACTTTCAGCATACACTTTATGAGAGCATAGTGCTTCAGTGCGTTAATTGTTTGGATCATCCTCTACAATCCCTCCTGGTAGCTTGTTTTTAGCGAATGGAGCGCCACGCAGCGGGGTGTTTCATTACTTTCTGCATACACTTTATGGTGTCATACTGCTTCAGTTCGTGAATTCTTTGGGTCATCCACCACAATCCCTCCCGGTCTCTGGCTTCTAGCGATTGGAGCGAAAGACAGCGGCGATCCTCATAAATTTCTGCACACATACTCTGTGTGAGAATAGGGCTTCAGTGCGTTAATTGTTTGGATCATTCACCACAACTCCTATAAGTGTCTTCCATCTAGCCATTGGAGCGCCCCGCAGCGGCGAGTGTCATTATTTTCTGGACACATACTGTGTATGAGCATAGTGCTACAATGTTTTAATTGTTTGGATCATGAACTACAATCTATCGGGGTAGCTTGCTTCTAGCGGATGGAGCGCCACGCGGTGGCAAGTCTCATTACTTTCAGCATACACTTTATGAGGTCATAGTTCGTCAGTTCGTTAATTGATCGGATCATCCACCACAATCCCTTCGGGTAGCTTGCTTCTAGCGAATGGAGCGCCACGCGGTGGCAAGTCTCATTACTTTCTGCATACACTTTAGGGGTCATAGTTCGTGAGTTCGTAAATTCTTTGGATCAACCACAAATATTCCTCCGTGTAGCTTGCTTCTACCTAATGGAGCGCCACGCAGCGGCGTGTTTCATTACTTGCTGCGTACAAATTATGAGGTCTTAGTGCTTCAGTGCGTTAGTTGTTTGGATTTTCCACCACATCCCTCTGAGTGTTTTGCTTCTAGCGAATGGAGCGCCACGACGCGGAGAGTCTCATTAATTTCTGGACACATACTATGTGTTAGCATAGTCCCTCAGTGCATTAATTGTTTGGATCATAAACCACAATCCCTCCTGGTAGCTTGCTTCTGGCAAATGGAGCGCCACGCGGTGGCTAGTCGTAATACTTTCACCATACACTTTATGAGGCCACAGTGCTTCAGTGCGTTAATTGTTTGGATCATCCACCACAACCCCTCTCAGTGTCTTGCATCTAGCCAGTGGAGCGCCCCGCAGCGGCGAGTGTCATTAGTTTCTGGACACATACTGTGTGTGAGCATAGTGCTACAGAGTATTAATTGTTTGGATCATAAACCACAATCTCTCCGGGTACCTTGCTTCTAGCGAATGGAGCGCCACGCCGTAGCAAGTCTCATTACTTTCAGCATACACTTTATGAGGTCATAGTGCTTCAGTGCGTTAGTTGTTTGGATTATCCACCACATCCCTCTGAGTGTCTTGCTTCTAGCGAATGGAGCGCCACGCAGCGGCGAGTGTCATTATTTTCTGGACACATACTGTGTGTGAGCAAAGTGCTTCAGTGTGTTAGTTGTTTGGATCATCCACCAGAATCACTCCGGGTAGATTGTTTCTGACGAATCGAGCGTCAGGAAGCAGCCAGTCTCATTACTTTCTGGACATATACTATGTTTGAGCATAGTTCTTCAGTGCGTTAATTGTTTTGGTCATCCACCAGAATCCCGCCGGGTAGCTCGTTTCTAGCGAATGGAGCGCCGCGCGGTGGCAAGTCTCATTACTTTCAGCATAAAATTTACGGGGTAATAGTTCGTGATTTCGTAAATTGTTTGGATCAACCACCACAATCCCTCCGTGTAGCTTCCTTCTACCAACTGGAGCGCCACGCAGCGGCGTGTTTCATTACTTTCTGCGTACAATTTATGGGGTCATAGTGCTTCAGTGCGTTAGTTGTTTGGATTATCCACCACATCCCTCTGAGTGTCTTGCTTCTTGCGAATGGAGCGCAAGCAGCGGCGTGAATCATTACTTTCTGGACACATACTATGTGTGAGCGTAGTGCTTCAGTACATTAATTGTTTGGATCATAAACCACAATCCCTCCGAGTAGCTTGCTTCTAGCGAATGAAGCGCCACGTGGTGGCAAGTCGTAATACTTTCTCCATACACTTTATGAGGGCATAGTGCTTCAGTTCGTTAGTTCTTTGTTTCATCCAGCATAATCCTTCCGTGTAGCTTGCTTCTACCGAATGGAGCGCAACGCAGCGGCGTGTTTCCTTACTTTCTGCATACACTTTCTGGTGTCATAGTGCTTCAGTGCGTTAATTTTTTGGATCATCCACCAGAATCCCTCCGTGTAGCTTGCTTCTACCGAATGGAGCGCAACGCAGCGGCGTGTTTCATAACTTTCTGCATACACTTTCTGGTGTCATAGTGCTTCAATGCGTTAATTTTTTGGATCATCCACCCGAATCCCTCCGTGTAGCTAGCTTCTACCGAATGGAGTGCAACGCAGCGGCGTGTTTCATTACTTTCTGCATACTCTTTATGGTGTCATAGTGCTTCCGTTCGTGAATTCTTTGGGTCATCCACCACAATCCCTCCCGGTCGTTTGCTTCTAGCGATTGGAGCGCCACACAGCGGCGACCCTCATAAATTTCTGCACACATACTGTGTGTGAGAATAGTGCTTCAGTGCGTTAATTGTTTTGATCATCCACCACAACCCCTCTGAGTGTCTTGCTTGTAGCGAATGGAGCAACACGCAGCGCCGAGTCTCATTACTTTCTGGACACTTACTGTGTGTGAGCATTGTGTTTCAGTGCATTAATTGTTTGGATCACTAACCACAATCCCTCCGGGTAGCTTGCTTCAGGGGAATGGAGCTCCACGCGGTGGCAAGTCTCATTAATTTCTGCATACATTTTATGAGGGCATAGTGCTTTAGTGCGTTAATTGTTTGGATCATCCACCAGAACCCCCCTGAGTGTCTTGCTTCTTGCGAGTGGAGCGCCAATCAGCGGCGAGTCTCATTACTTTCTGGACACATACTGTGTGTGAGCATAGTGCTACAGAGCATTATTTGTTTGGATCATAAACCAAAATCCCTCCGCGAAGCTTGCTTCTAGCGAATGGAGCGCCACACGGTGGCAAGTCTTATTACTTTGTCCATACACTTTATGAGAGCAGGGTGCTTCAGTTCGTTAATTGTTTGGATCGACCAACTTAATCCTTCCGGGTAGCTTGCTTCTAGCGAATGAAGCGCCACGCAGCGGCGAGCATCACAAATTTCTGGACACATACTGTGTGTGAGCATACTGTTTCAGTGTGTTAATTGTTTGGATCATCCACCTGAATCACTCCGGGTAGCTTGCTTCTGACGAATGGAGCGTGACGTAGCTGCCAGTCACATCACTTTATGAACATATACTGTGTATGAGCATAGTGCTTCAATGCGTTAATTGTTTGGATCACCACAACCCCTTTGAGTGTCTTGCTTCTAGCGAATGGAGCGACCCGCGGTGGCAAGTCTCATTATTTTCTCCATACACATTATGAGCGCATAGTGCTTTAGTGCGTTAAATGTTTGGATCATCCGCCACAATCCCTCCGAGTAGCTTGCTTCTAGCGAATGGAGCGCCAAGCAGCGGCAATTCTCACTATTTTCTGGACACATACTGTGTGTGAACATTGTGATTCAGTGCGTTAATTATTTGGATCAACCACCACAATCCCTTCGTGTAGCTTGCATCTACCGAGTGGAGCGCAACGCAGTGGCGTGTTTCATTACTTTCTGCATACATTTTATTGGGTCATAGTGCTTCAGTGTGTTAATTGTTTGGATCATCCACCAGAATCCCTCCGTGTAGCTTGCTTCTACCGAATGAAGCGCCACACATCGGCGGGTCTCATTGCTTTCTGCATACACTTTATGAGGGCATAGTGCTTCAGTTCGTAAAATGTTTGGATCATCCACCACAATCCCTCCGCGTAGCTAGTTTCTAGCGAATGGTGCCTGCACAGCGGCGAGCCTCATAAATTTCTCGATACATCCTGTGTGTGAGAATAGTGCTTCAGTGCGTTAATTGTTACGATAAGCCACCACAATCGCTCCCGGTGGCTTGCTTCTAGCGAATGCAGCGCCGCGAAGCGGCGAGTCCCATTATATTCTTGACACATACTGTGTGTGAGCATAGTGCCTCTTTGCGTTAATTGTTTGGATCAACCACCACAATCTCTCCCGGTAGCTTGCTTCTAGCGAATGGAGCGTTACGAAGCGGCGAGTCTCACTACTTTCTGGACACATACCGTGTGTGAGTATAGTCCTTCATTGCGTTAATGGTTTGGATCATGCACCACAATTTCTCCGGGTATCTTGCTTCTAGCGAATGGAGCGTCACGTGGTGGCAAGTCTCATTATTTTCTGCAAACACTTTATGAGGGTATAGTGCTTCAGTGCGTTAATTGTTTGGATCATCCACCACAATCCCTCCGGTAGCTTGCTTTTAGCGAATGGATAGCCACGCAGCGGCCACCTTCAATACTTTCTGCATACACTTTATGTGGTCATAGTGGTTCAGTGCGTTAGTTGTTTGTATCATTTACCAGAATCCCTCCGTGTAGCTTGCTTCTACCGAATGAAGGGCCACACATCGGCGAATCTCATTTCTTTCTGCATACACTTTATGAGGTTTAAGTTCTTCATTTCGGAAATTGTTTGGATCATCCACCACAATCCCTCCATGTAGCTTGCTTGTAGCGAATGGAGCGCCGCGCAGCGGCGAGTCTCATTACATTCTGAACACATACAGTGTGTGAGCATAGTGCTACATAGCATTAATTGTTTGGATCATAAACCACAATCCCTCCGCGAAGCTTGCTTCTAGCGAATGGAGCGCCACGCGGTGTCAAGTCTTATTACTTTCTCCATACACTTTATGAGCGCAGGGTGCTTCACTTCGTTAATTGTTTGGATCATCCACCATAATCCTTCCGGATAGCTTGCTTCTAGCGAGGGAAGCGAAACGCAGCGGCGAGCATCACAAATTTCTGGACGCATACTGTGTGTGAGCATAGTGCTTCAGTGTGTGAACTGTTTGGATCATCCAGGAGATTCACTCCGGGTAGCTTGCTTCTGACGAATGGAGCGCGACGAAGTGGGCAGTCTCACTACTTTATGAACATATACTGTGTATGAGCAAAGTGCTTCAATCCATTAATTGTTTGGATCACCACAACCCCTTTGAGTGTCTTGCTTCTAGCGGATAGAGCGCCCCGCGGTGGCAAGTCTCATGATTTTCTCCATACACATTATGAGCGCATAGTTCTTTAGTGCGTTAAATGTTTGGATCATCTGCCACAATCCCTCCGAGTATATTACTTCTAGCGAATGGAGCGCCACCCGGTGGCAAGTCTCATTACCTTCTGCATACACTTTGCGGGGTCGCAGTAATTCAGTGAGAGAAATTGTTTTGATCATCCACCACAATCCCTCCGTGTAGCTTGCTTCTACTGTATGGAGCGCCACGCAGCGCCGTGTTTAATAACTCTCTGCATACACTTTATGAGGGCATAGTGTTTCAGTTCGTAAATTGTTTTGATCATCCACCACAATCCCTCCGCGTAGCTTTCTTCTAGCGAATGGAGCGCCACGCAGCGGCGAGTCTCTACTTTCTGGACACATACTGTGTGTGAGCATTGTGCTTCAGTGCGTTAATTGTTTGCATCAACCACCACAATCCCTCCGTGTAGCTTGATTCTACCGAGTGGAGCGCCACGCAGTGGCGTGTTTCATTACTTTCTGCATACATTTTATGGGGTCATAGTGCTTCAGTGTGTTAATTGTTTGGATCATCCACATTAATACCTCCGTGTAGCTTGCTTCTACCGAATGAAGCGCCACACTGCGGCAAGTCTCATTACTTTCTGCATACACTTTATGAGGGCATAGTGCTTCAGCTCGTAAAATGTTTGGATCATCCACCACAATCCTTCCGCGTAGCTAGTTTCAAGCGAATGGTGCGCCGCACAGCGGCGAGTCACATTACTTTCCGGACACATACTGTGTGTCAACATTGTGCTTCAGTGCGTTAATTTTTTCGATCATCCACCATAATCCCTCAGGGTAGCTTGCTTCTAGCTAATGGAGCGCCACGCGGTGGCAAGTCTCATTACTTTCTGCATACACTTTTTGCAAGCAAAGAGCTTCAGTGCGTTAATTGTTTGCGTAATCCACCACAATCCCTCCCGGTAGCTTGCTTCTAGCGAATGGAGCGCCACGCAGCGGCGAGCCTCATAAATTTCTGGATGCGTACTGTGTGCGAGAATAGTGCTTCAGTGCGTTAGTTGTTATGATAAACCACCACAATCGCTCCCGGTAGGTTCTTTCTAGCGAATGGAGCGCCGCGAAACGGCGAGTCCCATTACTTTCTTGACACATACTCTGTGTGAGCATATTACCTCTGTGCGTTAATTGTTTGGATCAACCACCACAATCTCTCCCGGTAGCTTGCTTCTAGCGAATGGAGCGTTACGAAGCGGCGAGTCTCACTACTTTCTGGACACATACGGTGTGTGAGAATAGTGCTTCATTGCGTTAGTGGTTTGGATCATGTACCACAATTTCTCCGGGTATCTTGCTTCTAGCGAATGGAGCGTCACGTGGTGGCAAGTCTCATTATTTTCTGCAAACACTTTATGAGGGTATAGTGCTTCAGTGCGTTAATTGTTTGGATCATCCACCACAATCCCTCCGGTAGCTTGCTTTTAGCGAATGGATCGCCACGCAGCGGCGAGCTTCATTACTTTCTGCATACACTTTATGGGGTCATAGTGCTTCTGTGCGTTAGTTGTTTGTATCATCCACCAGAATCCCTCCGTGTAGCTTGCTTCTACCGAATGAAAGGCCACACATCGTCGAGTCTCATTTCTTTCTGCATACACTTTATGAGGTCAAAGTTCTTCATTTCGTAAATTATTTGGATCATCCACCACAATCCCTCCCGGTAGCTTACTTCTAGCGAATGAAGCGCCACGCAGCGGCGTGTCTCATTACTTTCTGGACATATACTGTGTATGAGCATAGTATTTCAGTGCACTAATTGTTTGGATCACAAACCAAAATCACTCCGCGTAGCTTGCTTCTAGCGAATGGACCGCACGCGGTGGCAAGTCTCATTACTTCCTGCCTTCACTTTATGAGGTCATAGTGCTTCAGTGTGTTAATTGTTTGTATCATCCAGCATAATCCTTTCGTTTAGCTTGCTTCTAGCGAATGGAGCTCCACGCAACGGCAATCATCATAAATTTCTGGACACATACTGTGTGTGAGCATAGTGCTTCACTGTGTTAATTGTTTCAACCATCCACAAGAATCACTCAGGGCAGCTTGCTTCTAGCGAATTTTTCGCCACGCGGTGGCAAGTCTCATTAATTTCTGCATACCTTTTATGATGGCATAGTGCTCATGTGCCTTAATTGTTTGGATCATCCACCACAACCCCACTGAGTGTCTTCCTTCTAGCGAACGGACAGCCACCCCGCGGCGAGTCTCATTACTTTCTGGACACATACGGTGTGTGACCATAGTGATACAGTGCATTAATTGTTTGGATCATTCACCACAATCCCTCCGGGATTCTGGTGGATGATCCAAACAATTAACGCACTGAAGTAGTATGACGCGATGAAGTGTATGCAGAAGGTAATGAAACACGCCGCTGCGTGGCGCTCCATTCGGTAGAAGCAAGCTACTCGGAGGGATTGTGGTGGTTGATCCAAACAATTAACGCACTGAAGCACTATGCTCACACACAGTATGTGTCGAGAACTTTATGACGCTCGCCGCTGCGTGGCGCTCCATTCGCTACAAACAAGCTAAACGGAAAGATTATGCTGGATGATAGAAAGAATTAACGATTTGAAGCACTATGCCCTCATAAAGTGTATGGAGAAAGTATTACGACTTGCCACCGCGTGGCGCTCCATTCGCTAGAAGCAACCTACCCGGAGGGATTGTGGTTTATGACCCAAACAATTAATGCACTGAAGCACTATGCTCAGACATAGTATGTGTCCAGAAAGTAATGATACTTGCCGCTGCGTGGCACTCCTGTCGATAGAAGCAAGAAACTCAGAGAGATGTGGTGGATAATCCAAACATCTAGCGCACTGAAGCACTATGACCCCATAAAGTGTTCGCAGAAAGCAATGAAACACGAAGCTGCGTGGCGCTCCATAAGGTAGAAGCAAGCTACACGGAGGGATTGTCGTGGATGATTCAAAGAATTAACTAACTGACGAACTATTTCCTCATAAAGTGTATGGAGAAAGTAATGAGACTTGCCACCGCGTATCGCTCCATTCGCTTGAACCAAGTTACCCGGAGGGATTGTGGTTTATGATCCAAACAACTAATACACTGAAGCACTATGCTCACACATAGTATGTGTCCAGAAGGTAATGAGAATCGCCGCTGCGTGGCGCTCGATTCGCTAGAAGCAAGACACTCAGAGGTATGTGGTGGATAATCCAAACTACTAACGCACTGAAGCACTATGACCCCAAAAAGTGTACGCAGATAGTAATGAAACATGCCGCTGCGTGGCGCTCCATTAGGAAGAAGCAAGCTACACGGAGGGATTGTGGTGGTTGATCCAAACAATTTACGAACTCACGAACTATGACCCTGTAAATTGTATGCAGAAAGTAATGAGACTTGCCACGGCGTGGCGCTCCATTCGCTAGAAGCAAGCTACCCGAAGGTGTTGTTGTGCATGATCCAAACCATTAATGCAATGAAGCACTAAACCCACACACAGTATGTGTCCAGAAAGTAGTGAGACTCGCCGCTTCGTAACGCTCCATTCGCTAGAAGCAAGCTACCCGGAGAAATTGTGGTGCATGATCCAAACCATTAACGCAATGAAGCACTATACTCACACACAGTATGTGTCCAGAAAGTACTGAGACTCGCCGCTTCGTAACGCTGCATTCGCTAGAAGGAAGCTACCGGAAGAGATTGTGGTGGATGATCCAAACAATTAACGCACTGAAGCACTATGCGCTCATAAAGTGTTTGCAGAAAATATTGAGACGTGCCACCGCGTGGAGCTCCATTCGCTAGAAGCAAGCTACCCGGAGAAATTGTGGGGCATGATCCAAACCATTAACGCAATGAAGGACAATGTTGACACACAGTATGTGTCCAGAAAGTATTGAGACTCGCCGCTTCGTAACGCTCCATTCCCTAGAAGCAAGCTACCGGAAGAGATCATGGTGGATGATCCAAACAATTAACGCACAGAAGCACTATGCTCCCCCACAGAATGTGTCCAGAGAGTAATGAGTCTCGCGCTTCGCGGCGCTCCATTCGCTAGAAGGAAGCTACCGGGAGGGATTGTGGAGGATGATCAAAACAATTAACGCACTGAAGCACAATTCTCACACATTGTATGTGTCCAGAAATTTATGAGGCTCGCCGGTGCGTGGCGCTATATTCGCTAGAAGACAGCTACCGGTAGGGATTGTGGTGGATTACCCAAAAAATTCACGAACTGAAGCAGTTTGCCCTCATAAAGTGTATGCAGGAAGTAATGAGACTCGCCGGACTGTGGCGCTTCATTCGGTAGAAGCAAGCTACACGGAGGGATTCTGGTGAATCATCCAAACAATTAACGCATACTGTGTATGAGCATACTGCTGCAATGCGTTAATTGTATGGATCATCCACCACAACCCCTCTGATTGTCTTGCTTCTAGCGAATGGAGCGCCCCGCGGTGACAAGTCTCATTATTTTCTACACATACATTATGAGCGCATAGTGCTTTAGTGCGTTAATTGTTTGGGTCATCCACCACAATCCCTCCGAGTAGCTTGCTTCTAGCGAATGGAGCGCAACGCGGTGGCAAGTCTCATTACTTTCTGCATACACTTTGCAGGGTCGTAGTACTTCAGTGAGAGAAATTGTTTGCATCATCCACCACAATCCCTTCGTGCAGCTTGCTTCTACCGTATGTAGCGCCACGCAGTGGGGTGATTCATTACTTACTGCATTCAGTCTCATTACTTTCTGCATTCACTTTATGGCTTCATAGTGCTTCAGTGCGTTAATTGTTTGGATCATTCACCAGAATCCCTCCGTGTAGCTTGCTTCTACCGAATGAGGCGCCACACTCCGGTGAGTCTCATTACCTCCTGCATACACTTTATGAGGGCAAAGTGCTTCAGTTCGTAAATTTTTTGAGTAATCCACCACAATCTTTCCCAGTAGCTTGCTTCTAGCGAACGGAGCGCCACGCACCGGCGAGCCTCATAAATTTCTGGACACATACTGTGTGTGAGAATAGTGCTTCAGTGCGTTAATTGTTTTGATCATCCACCACAATTTCTCCCGGTAGCTCGCTTGTAGCGAATGGACCGCCGCCAAGCGGCGAGACTCATTACTTTCTGGAAACATACTGTGTATGAGTATAGTGCTTCATTGCGTTAATGGTTTGGATCATGCACCACAATTTCTCCGGGTAGCTTGCTTCAAGCGAATGGAACGCAACGCAGCGGCGATTATCTTTACTTTATGGCCACATACTGTGTGTGAGCATAGTGCTTCAGTGCGTTAATTGTTTGGATCATCCTAAATAATATCTACGGGTTGCTTGCTTCTAGCGAATGGTGCGATAAGAAACGGCGAGTGCCTTTACTTTCGGCACATATACTGTGTGTCAGTATAGTGCTTCAGTGCGTTAATTGTTTGGATCATCCACCACAATCCCTCCGGGTAGCTTGCTTCTAGCTAATGGAGCGCCATGTGGTGGCAAGTCTCATTACTTTCTACATACACTTTTTGAAAGAATAGTGCTTCAGTGCGTTAATTGTTTGGATCATCCACCACAATCCCTCCGGTAGCTTGCTTCTAGCGAACTGAGCTCCACCCAGCGGCGAGAATCATTACTTTCTGCATACACTTTGTGAGGTCAAAGTTCTTCATTTCGTCAATTATTTGCATCATCCACCACAATCCCTACCGGTAGCCTGCTTCTAGCGAATTGAGCGCCACGCACCGGCGAATATCAATACTTTCTGGACACATACTCTGTGTGAGCATATTGTTTCAGTGCATTAATTAATTGGATCAAAAACCACAATCACTCCGGTTAGCTAGCTTCTAGCGAATGGAGCGGCACGCGGTGGCAAGTCTCATTACTTTCTGAATACCCTTTATGAGGGCATAGTGCTTCAGTGCGTTAATTGTTTGGATCATCCTCCACAATCCCTTTTGGTAGCTTGCTTCTAGCGAATGGAGCGCCACACAGCGGGGGGTCTCATTACTTTCAGTAATCATTCTCTTTTTGTGAGCATAGTGCTTAGTGCGTTAATTGTTTGGAACATCCACCCCAATCCCTCCGGGTAGCTTGCTTCTAACGAATGGAGCGCCACGCGGTGGCAAGTTTCATTACTTTCTGTATACACTTTTTGAGGGTATAGTGCTTCAATGCGTTAGTTGCTTGGATCATCCACCACATCCCTCTGAATGTCTTGCTTCTAGCGAATGGAGCGCCACGCCGTGGCAAGTCTCATTACTTTCTGCATACACTTTACGGGGTCATAGTTCGTGAGTTCGTAAATTGTTTGGATCAACCACGACAATCCCTCCGTGTAGCTTGCTTCTACCTAATGGAGCGCCACACAGCGGCGTGTTTCATTACTTTCTGCGTAAACTTTATGGGGTCATTGTGCTTCAGTTCGTTAGTAGTTTAGATTATCCAACACATACCTCTGAGTGTCTTGCTTGTAGCGAATGGAGCGCCACGCAGCGGCGAGGCTCATTACTTTCTGGACACATACTATGTGTGAGCATAGTGCTTCAGTGTATTAATTGTTTGGATCAAAAACCACAATCCCTTCGGGTATCTTGGTTCAAGCGAATGGAGCGCCACGCGGTGGCAAGTCTCATTACTTTCTCCATACACTTTATGAGGTCATAGATCGTCAGTTAGTTAACTGTTTGGATCATCCACGACAATCCCTTCGGATAGCCCTTCTAGCGAATGGAGGGCCACGCCGTGGCAAGTCTCTTACTTTCTGCATACACTTTACGAGGTCATCGTTCGTGAGTTCGTAAATTGTTTGGATCAACCACCACAATCCCTCCCTGTAGCTTGCTTCTATCTAACGGAGCGCCACGCAGCGGCGTGTTTCATTACTTTCCGCGTTAATTGTTTTGATCATCCACCAGAATCCCGCCGGGTAGCTTGCTTCTAGCGAATGGAGCGCCACGCCGTGGCAAGACTCATTACTTTCTGCATACATTTTACGGGGTCATAGTTCATGAGTTCTTAAATTGTTTGGATCAACCACGACAATCCCTCCGTGTAGCTTGCCCCTATCTTATGGAGCGCCACGCAGCGACGTGTTTCATTACTTTCTGCGCACACTTTATGGGGTCACAGTGCTTCAGTGCGTTAGATGTTTGGATTATCCACCACATCCCTCTGAGTTTCTTGTTTCTAGCGTCTGGAGCGCCACGCGGTGGCAAGTCTCATTACCTTCTGTGTACAGTTTATGAATGCATACTGTTTCAGTGTGTTAATTGTTTAGATCATCCACCACAATCCCTCCGTGTACCTTGCTTCAAGAGAATGGAACATCACGTTACGGCGAGTATCATTATTTTCTGGACACATACTTTGTGTGAGCATAGTGCTTCAGAGCTTTAATTGTCTGGTTCATTCACCACAATCCCTCCGAGTAGCTTGCTACAAGCGAATGGAACGCCACGCCGCGGCGAGTTTCATTACATTCTGGACGCATACCTTGTGTTAGCATATTGCTTCAGTGCGTTATTTTTTTGGATCATCCACCACAATCCCCCAGGGTAGGTTGCTTCTAGCTAATGGAGCGCCACGCGGTGGCAAGTCTCATTACTTTCTGCATACACTTTTTGAAGACAAAGTGCTCCAGTGCGTTAATTGTTTGGATCATCCACCACAATCCCTCCTGGTTGCTCCCTTCTAGAGAATGAAACGCCACGCAGCGGCGTGTTTCATTACTTCTGCATACACTTTATGGGGTCATAGTGCTTCAGTGCATTAATTGTTTGGATCGTTTACCAGAATCCCTCCGTGTAGCTTGCTTCTACCGAATGAAGGGCCACACAGCGGCGAGTACCATTACTTTCTGCACACACTTTATGAGGGAAAAGTGCGTCAGTTCGTAAATTGTTTGGATTACAAACCACAATCAATCCGGGTAGCTAGCTTCTAGCGAATGGAGCGCCACGCGGTGGCAAGTCTCATTACGTTCTGGACACTTCCTGTGTGTGAGCATAGCGCTTCAGTGCGTTAATTGTTGGTATCATCCACCACAATCTCTCATGGTAGCTTGCTTCTAGCGAATGGAGCATTACGAAGCTGCGAGTCTCATTACTTTCTGTACACATACTGTGTGTGAGTATAGTGCTTCATTGCGTTAATTGTTTGGATCATCCACCACAAACCCTCTGAGTGTCTTCCTTCTAGCGAATGGAGCGCCACCCGGTGGCAAATCGCATTACTTACTGCATACACTTTGCAGGGTCGTAGTACTTCAGTGAGGGAAATTGTTTGATCTTCCATCACAATCCCTCCTAGTAGCTTGCTTCTCCCGTATGGAGCGCCACGCTGCGCCGTATTTCATTACTTTCCGCATACACTTTTTGAGGGCATAGTGCTTCAATTCGTAAATTGTTTGGATCATCCACCAAAATCCCTCCGCGTATCTTGCTTCTAGCGAATGGAGCGCCAGGCAGCCGCGAGTCTCATTACTTTCTGCACACATACTGTGTGTGAGCATTGTGCTTCATTGCGTTAATTGTTTGGATCAACTACAACAATCCCTCCGTGTAGCTTGCTTCTAGCGAATGGAGCGCCACGCGGTGGCAAGTCTTATTACTTTCTGCATACACTTTATGAGGGCATAGTGCTTCAGTTCGTTAATTGTTTGTATCATCCAGCATAATCCATCCGTGTAGCTTGCCTCTAGCGAATGGAGCGCAACGCAGTGACGAGCATCATAAATTTCTGGACACATACTGTGTGTGAGTATACTGCTTCACTGTTTTAATTGTTTGGATCATCCACAAGAATCACCCCGGGTAGGTAGCTTCTAGCGAATGGAGCGCCACGCGGTGGCAAGTCTCATTACTTTCTGTATACACTTTATGAGGGCATAGTGCTTCAGTGCGTTAGTTGTTTGGATCATCCACCATATCCCTCTGAGTGTCTTGCTTCTAGCGAATGGAGCGCCACGCAGCGACGAGTCTTATTAAATTCTGGACACATACTATGTGTGAGCATAGTGCTTCAGTGCATTAATTGTTTGGATCATTCACCACAAACCCTCTGAGTGTCTTGCTTCTAGCGAATATAGCGCTACCAGGTGGCAAATCGCATTACTTTATGCATACACTTTGCAAAGTTGTAGTACTTCAGTGAGAGAAATTGTCTGATCATCCATAACAATCCCTCCGTGTAGCTTGTTTCTCCCGTATGGAGCGCCACGCAGCGCCGTGTTTCATTACTTTCCGCATACTCTTTATGAGGGCACAATGCTTCATTTCGTAAATTGTTTGGATCGTCCACCACAATCTCTTCCGGTTGCTTGCTTATAGCGAATGGAGTGCCACGCAGCGTCGAGTCTCATTCATTTCTGGAAACATACTGTTTTTGAGCATAGTATTTCAGTGCATTAATAGTTTGGATCACAAACCACAATCACTCCGGGTAGCTTGCTTCTAGCGAATGGAGCGCCACGCGGTGGCAAGTCTCATTACTTTCTGTATACACTTTATGAGGGCATAGTGCTTCAGTGCATTAATTGTTTGGATCATGCACCACAAACCCTCTGAGTGTCTTGCTTCTAGCGAATGGAGCACCACCCGGTGGCAAATCGCATTACTTTCTGCATACACTTTGCAGGGTAGTAGTACTTCAGTGAGAGAAATTGTATGATCATCCATCACAATCCATCCGTGTAGCTTGCTTCTCCCGTATGGAGCGCCACGCTGCGCCGTATTTCATTACTTTCCGCATACATGTTATGAGGGCATAGTGCTTCAGTGCGTTAGATGTTTGGATCATCCACCATATCACTCTGAGTGTCTTGCTTCTAGCGAATGGAGCGCCACGCAGTGACGAGTCTTATTCAATTCTGGACACATACTTTGTGTGAGCATAGTGCTTCAGTGCATTAATTGTTTGGATCATAAACCACAATCCCTCCGGGTAGCTTGCTTCTACCGAATGGAGCCCCACGCGGTGGCAAGTCTCATTACTTTCTGCATACATTTTTGAAAGCATAGTGCTTCAGTGCGTTAATTGTTTGGATTATCCACCACAATCCCTCCCGTACCTTGCTTCTAGCGAATGGATCGCCACGCAGCGGCGTGTTTCATTACTTTCTCCATACACTTT
Organism: Thermobia domestica; assembly: GCF_964235325.1. NCBI lineage: Eukaryota > Metazoa > Arthropoda > Insecta > Zygentoma > Lepismatidae > Thermobia > Thermobia domestica. Next base: position 83,593,328 of record NC_137459.1, read on the forward strand.
ATGGGGTCATATTGCTTATGCGTTAAATGTTTTTATCATCCACCAGAATCCCCCCTTGTGGCTTGCTTCTAGCGAATGGAGCGCCACGCAGCGGCGAGTCTCATTACTTTCAGGACACTTACACTTTGTGTGAGCATAGTGCTTAGTGCGTTAATTGTTTGGATCATCCACCAAAATCCCTCCGGGTAGTTTGATTCTAGCGAATGGAGCGCCGCGCGGTGGAAAGTCTCAATACTTTCTGCTTACACTTTATGAGGGCATAGTGCTTCACTGCGTTAGTTGTTTGGGTCATCCACCACATACCCTCTGATTGTCTTGCTTCAAACGAATGGAGCGACACGCAGCGGCGAGTCTCATTACTTTCTGGACAATTACTCTTTGTGTGAGCATAGTGCTTAGTGCGTTAATTGTTTGGATCATCCTCCACAACCACTCTGAGTGTCCTGCCTGTAGCGAATAGAGCGCCACGCGGTAGAGAGTCTCATTATTTCCGCATATACTTTATGAGGACATAGTGCTTCAGTGCGTTAATTGTTTGGATCATCCACCACAACCCCTCTGAGTGTCCTGCTTCTAGCGAGTGGAGCGCCACGCTGTGGCGAGCCTCATTACTTTCTGGACACATACTCTGTGTGAGTATAGTGCTTCAGTGCATTAATTGTTTGGATCATAAACCACAAACCCTCGGGGTAGTTCGTTTCTAGCGAATGGAGCGCCACGCGTTGGCAAGTCTTATTACTTTCTGCATACACTTTATGAGGGTAAAGTGCTTCAGTTCGTTAATTGTTTGTATCATCCACCATAATCCTTCCGGTTAGCTTGCTTCTAGCGAATGCAGCATTACGAAGCTGCGAGTCTCATTAGTTTCTGGACACATACTGTGTGTTAGTATAGTGCTTCATTGCGTTAACGGTTTGGATCATGCACCATAATCCCTCCAGGTAGCTTGCTTCTAGCGAATGGAGCGCCACGCGGTGGCACGTCTTATTACTTTCTGCATACACTTTGTGAAGGCATGGTGCTTCAGTACGTTAATTGTTTGTATCATCCACCAAAATCCTTCCGGGTAGATTGCTTCTAGCGAATGAAGCGCCACGCAGCGGCGAGCATCATAAATTTCTGGACACATACTCTGTGTGAGCATAGTGCTTCAGTGTGTTAATTTTTTGGAACATCCACCAAAATCACTCCGGGTAGCTTGCTTCTGACGAATGGAGCGCGACGAAGCGGCCAGTCTCATTACTTTCTGAACATATACTGTGTATGAACATAGTGCTTCAGTTCGTTAATTGTTTGGATCATCCACCACAAACCCTCTGAGTGTCTTCCTTCTAGCGAATGGAGCGCCACCCGGTGGCAAATCGCATTACTTTCTGCATACACTTCGCAGGGTCATCCACCAGAATCTCTCCACGTAGGTTGCTTCTACCGAATGAAGCTCCACACAGCGGCGAGTCTCATTATTTTCTGCATACACTTTATCAGAGGAAAGTGCTTCAGTTCGTGAATTCTTTGGTTCATCTCCCACAATCCATCCCGGTAGCATGCTTCTAGCGAATTGAGCGCCACACAGCGGCGAGCGTCATAAATTTCTGTACACATACTGTGTGTGAGAATAGTGCTTCAGTGCGTTAATTGTTTTGATCATCCACCACAATCCCTCTGGGTAACTTGCTTCTAGAGAATGGAGAGAAACGCGGTGGCAAGTCTCATTACTTTCTGTATACAGTTTATGAATGCATACTGTTTCAGTGCGTTAATTGTTTAGATCATCCACCACAATCCCTCCGTGTACCTTGCTTCAAGCGAATGGAACACCACGTTGCGGCGAGTATCATTATTTTCTGGACACATACTGTGTGTGAGCATTTTGCTTCAGGGTTTTAATTGTTTGGATCATCCACCAATATCCCTCCGGGTACCTAGCTTCTAGCGAATGGCGGGCCACGCGGTGGCAAGTATCATTACTTACTCCATACACTTTATGATGGCATAGGGCTTCATTGCGTTAATTTTTGGACCATCCAGCACAATCTCTCCACGTAGCTTCCTTCTAGCGAATGGAGCGCCACGCAGCGGCGAGTCTCATTACTTTCTGAACACATACTGTGTTTGAGAATTGTGTGTCAGTGCGTTAACTGTTTTAATCAACCATCAAAATCTCTCCATATAGCTTGCTTCTACCGAATGGGCGCAACGCAGCGGCGTGTTTCATTACATTCTTCATACACTTTATAGGGCCATAGTGCTTCAGTGCGTTAATAGTTTGTATCATCCAGCATAATCCTTCCGTGTAGCTTGCTTCCAGCGAATGGAGCGCCACGCAGCGGCGAGCATCATAAATGTCTGCACATGTACTGTGTGTGAGCATAGTGCTTCAGTGTGTTAATTATTGGATCATCCACCAGAATCACTCCGGGTAGCTTGCTTCTGTCGAATGGAGCGCCACAAATCGGCCAGTCTCATTATTTTCTGGACACATACTGTGTGTGAGCATAGTGCTTCAGTGCGTTAATTGTTTGGATCATCCACCACAACCCCTCTGAGTGTCTTGCTTCTAGCAAATGGAGCGCCACGCAGCGGCGAGTCCTATTACTTTCTGGACACTTACTGTGTGTGAGCATGTTGCTTCAGTGCGTCAATTGTTTGGATCATCCACCAAAATCCATCCGGGTACCTTGCTTCTAGCTAATGGAGTGTCACGCGGTGGTAAGTCTCATTACTTTCTGCATACACTTTTTAAAGATTAGTGCTTCAGTGCGTTAATTTTTTGGATCATCCACCACAATCCGCCCTGGTAGCTTGCTTCTAGCGGATGGAGCGCCACGCGCTGGCAAGTGTCATTATTTTCTGCATGCACTTTATGAGGGCATAGAGCTTCAGTGCTTTAATTGTTTGGGTCATCCACCACAATCCTTCCTGTAGCTTGCTTCTACCGAATGAAGCGCCATTCTGCGGCGAGTCTCATTACTTTCTGCACACATACTATGTGTGAGCATAGTGCTTCTGTGCGTTAATTGTTTGGAACATTCAACAGAATTTCTCCGTGTAGCTTGCTTCTGCCGAATGAGGCGCCACATTCCGGCGAGTCTCATTACCTCCTGCATACACTTTATGAGGGCAAAGTGCTTCAGTTGGTAACTTTTTGGGTAATCCACCACAATCCCTCCCGGTACCTTGCTTCTAGCGAACGGAGCGCCACGCACCGGCGAGCCTCATAAAATTCTGGACACATACTGTGTGTGAGAATAGTGCTTCTGTGCGTTAATTGCTTTGATCATCCACCACAATTCCTCCCGTTAGCTTGCTTGTAGCGAATGGACCGCTGCGAAGCGGCGAGACTCATTACTTTCAGCACACATACTATGTGTGAGCATAGTGCTTCTGTGCGTTAATTGTTTGGATCATCCACCACAATCCTTCCGTGTAGCTTGCTTCTACCGAATAAAGCGCCAGGCAGCGGCGTGTTTCATTACTTTCTGCATACGCTTTATGGGGTAATAGTGCTTCAGTGCGTTAATTGCTTGGATCATCCTCCAGTATCGCTCCGTTTAGCTTGCTTCTACCGAATGAAGCGCCACCCTGCGGCGAGTCTCATTACTTTCTGCATACACTTTATGGCTTCATAGTGCTTCAGTGCGTTGTTTGGATCATTCACCAGAATCCCTCCGTGTAGCTTGCTTCTACCGAATGAGGCGCCACACTCCGGTGAGTCTCATTACCTCCTGCATACACTTTATGAGGGCAAAGTGCTTCAGTTCGTAAATTTTTTGGGTAATCCACCACAATCTTTTCCAGTAGCTTGCTTCAAGCGAATGGAACGCAACGCAGCGGCGATTATCTTTACTTTATGGCCACATACTGTGTGTGAGCATAGTGCTTCAGTGCGTTGATTGTTTGGATCATCCTAAACAATATGTCCGGGTTGCTTGCTTCTAGCGAATGGTGCGATAAGAAACGGCGAGTGCCTTTACTTTCGGCACATATACTGTGTGTCAGTATAGTGCTTCAGTGCGTTAATTGTTTGGATCATCCATCACAATCCCTCCGGGTAGCTTGCTTCTAGCTAATGGAGCGCCACGTGGTGGCAAGTCTCATTACTTTCTACATACACTTTTTGAAAGAATAGTGCTTCAGTTCGTTAATTGTTTGGATCATCCACCACAATCCCTCCGGTAGCTTGCTTCTAGCGAACTGAGCTCCACCCAGCGGCGAGAATCATTACTTTCTGCATACACTTTGTGAGGTCAAAGTTCTTCATTTCGTCAATTATTTGCATCATCCACCACAATCCCTCCCGGTAGCTTCCTTCTAGCGAATTGAGCGCCACGCACCGGCGAATATCAATACTTTCTGGACACATACTCTGTGTGAGCATAGTGTTTCAATGCATTAATTGTTTGGATCAAAAACCACAATCACTCCGGTTAGCTAGCTTCTAGGGAATGGAGCGCCACGCGGTGGCAAGTCTCATTACTTTCTGCATACCCTTTATGAGGGCATAGTGCTTCAGTGCGTTAATTGTTTGGATCATCCTCCACAATCCCTTTTGGTAGCTTGCTTCTAGCGAATGGAGCGCCACACAGCGGGGGGTCTCATTACTTTCAGGAACCATTCTCTTTTTGTGAGCATAGTGCTTAGTGCGTTAATTGTTTGGAACATCCACCCCAATCTCTCCGGGTAGCTTGCTTCTAACGAATGGAGCGCCACGCGGTGGCAAGTTTCATTACTTTCTGTATACACTTTTTGAGGGTATAGTGCTTCAATGCGTTAGTTGCTTGGATCATCCACCACATCCCTCTGAATGTCTTGCTTCTAGCGAATGGAGCGCCACGCCGTGGCAAGTCTCATTACTTTCTGCATACACTTTACGGGGTCATAGTTCGTGAGTCGTAAATTGTTTGGATCAACCACGACAATCCCTCCGTGTAGCTTGCTTCTACCTAATGGAGCGCACACAGCGGCATGTTTCATTACTTTCTGCGTACACTTTATGGGGTCATTGTGCTTCAGTGCGTTAGTAGTTTGGATTATCCAACACATACCTCTGAGTGTCTTGCTTCTAGCGAATGGACCGCCACGCAGCGGCGAGTCTCATTACTTTCTGGACACATACTATGTGTGAGCATAGTGCTTCAGTGTATTATATGTTTGGATCAAAAACCACAATCCCTCGGGTAGCTTGGTTCAAGCGAATGGTGCGCCACGCGGTGGCAAGTCTCATTACTTTCTCCATACACTTTATGAGGTCATAGTTCGTCAGTTAGTTAACTGTTTGGATCATCCACGACAATCCCTTCGGATAGCCCTTCTAGCGAATGGAGGGCCACGCCGTTTCAAGTCTCTTACTTTCTGCATACACTTTACGAGGTCATCGTTCGTGAGTTCGTAAATTGTTTGGATCAACCACCACAATCCCTCCCTGTAGCTTGCTTCTATCTAACGGAGCGCCATGCAGCGGCGTGTTTCATTACTTTCCGCGTTAATTGTTTTGATCATCCACCAGAATCCCGCCGGGTAGCTTCCTTCTAGCGAATGGAGCGCCACGCCGTGGCAAGTCTCAATACTTTCTGCATACATTTTACGGGGTCATAGTTCATGAGTTCTTAAATTGTTTGGATCAACCACGACAATCCTTCCGTGTAGCTTTCCCCTATCTTATGGAGCGCCACGCAGCGACGTGTTTCATTACTTTCTGCGCACACTTTATGGGGTCATAGTGCTTCAGTGCGTTAGATGTTTGGATTATCCACCACATCCCTCTGAGTTTCTTGCTTCTAGCGACTGGAGCGCCACGCGGTGGCAAGTCTCATTACCTTCTGTGTACAGTTTATGAATGCATACTGTTTCAGTGCGTTAATTGTTTAGATCATCCACCACAATCCCTCCGTGTACCTTGCTTCAAGAGAATGGAACGCCACGCCGCGGCGAGTTTCATTACATTCTGGACGCATACTTTGTGTTAGCATATTGCTTCAGTGCGTTATTTTTTTGGATCATCCACCACAATCCCTCAGGGTAGGTTGCTTCTAGCTAATGGAGCGCCACGCGGTGGCAAGTCTAATTACTTTCTGCATACACTTTTTGAAGACAAAGTGCTCCAGTGCGTTAATTGTTTGGATCATCCACCACAATCCCTCCTGGTTGCTCCCTTCTAGAGAATGAAACGCCACGCAGCGGTGTGTTTCATTACTTCTGCATACACTTTATGGGGTCATTGTGCTTCAGTGCATTAATTGTTTGGATCGTCCACCAGAATCCCTCCGTGTAGCTTGCTTCTACCGAATGAAGGGCCACACAGCGGCGAGTACCATTACTTTCTGCACACACTTTATGAGGGAAAAGTGCTTCAGTTCGTAAATTGTTTCGATTACAAACCACAATGAATCCGGGTAGCTAGCTTCTAGCGAATGGAGCGCCACGCGGTGGCAAGTCTCATTACGTTCTGGACACTTCCTGTGTGTGAGCATAGCGCTTCAGTGCGTTAATTGTTGGTATCATCCACCACAATCTCTCATGGTAGCTTGCTTCTAGCGAATGGAGCATTACGAAGCTGCGAGTCTCATTACTTTCTGGACACATACTGTGTGTGAGTATAGTGCTTCATTGCGTTAACGGTTTGGATCATGCACCATCATCCCTCCAGGTAGCTTGCTTCTAGCGAATGGAGCGCCACGCGGTGGCAAGTCTCATTACTTTCTGCATACAGTTTATGAATGCATACTGCTTCAGTGCGTTAATTGTTTAGATCATCTACCACAAACCCTCCGTGTACCTTGCTTCAAGAGAATGGAACACCACGTTGCGGCGAGTATCATTATTTTCTGGACACATACTTTGTGTGAGCATAGTGCTTCAGAGCGTTAATTGTCTGGATCACCCACCACAATCCCTCCGAGTAGCTTGCTACAAGCGAATGGAACGCCACGCCGCGGCGAGTTTCATTACATTGTGGACGCATACTTTGTGTTAGCATATTGCTTCAGTGCGTTATTTTTTTGGATCATCCACCACAATCCCTCAGGGTAGGTTGCTTCTAGCTAATGGAGCGCCACGCGGTGGCAAGTCTCATTACATTCTGCATACACTTTTTGAAAGCAAAGTGCTCCAGTGCGTTAATTGTTTGGATCATCCACCACAATCCCTAATGGTAGCTTGCTTCTTGAGAATGAAACGCCACGCATCGGCGTGTTTCATTACATCTGCATACACTTTATGGGGTCATAGTGCTTCAGTGCATTAATTGTTTGGATCGTCTACCAAAATCCCTCCGTGTAGCTTGCTTCTACCGAATGAAGGGCCACACAGCGGCGAGTACCATTACTTTCTGCACACGCTTTATGAGGGAAAAGTGCTTCAGTTCGTAAATTGTTTGGATTACAAACCACAATCACTCCGGGTAGCTAGCTTCTAACGAATGCAGCGCCACGCGGTGGTAAGTCTCATTACGTTCTGGACACTTCCTGTGTGTGAGCATAGCGCTTCTGTGCGTTAATTGTTTGTATCATCCACCACAATCTCTCATGGTAGCTTGCTTCTAGCGAATGCAGCATTACGAAGCTGCGAGTCTCATTAGTTTCTGGACACATTCTGTGTGTTAGTATAGTGCTTCATTCCGTTAACGGTTTGGATCATGCACCATAATCCCTCCAGGTAGCTTGCTTCTAGCGAATGGAGCGCCACGCGGTGGCAAGTCTCATTACTTTCTGCATACAGTTTATGAATGCATACTGCTTCAGTGCATTAATTGTTTGGATCACAAACCACAATCTCTCAGGGTAGCTTGATTCTAGCGAATGGAGCGCCACGCGGTGGCAACTCTCATTACTTTCTGCATACATTTTATGAGGGCATAAAGCTTCAGGTCGTTAATTCTTTGGATCATCCACCACAAACCCTCTGAGTGTCTTTTTTCAAGCGAATGGAGCGCCACCCGGTGGCAAATCGCATTATTTTCTGCATACACTTTGCAGGGTCGTAGTACTTCAGTGAGAGAAATTGTTTCATCATCCATCAGAATCCCTCCATGTAGCTTGTTTCTCCCATATGGAGCGCCACGCAGCGCCGTGTTTCATTAATTTCTGCATACACTTTATGACGGCATAGTGCTTCAGTTCGTAAATTGTTTGGATCATCCACCAGAATCCCTCCATGAAGGTTGCTTCTACCGAATGAAGCGCCACACAGCGGCGAGTCTCATTATTTTCTGCTTACACTTTATGAGAGGAAAGTGCTTCAGTTCGTGAATTCTTTGGTTCATCCCCCACAATCCCTCCCGGTAGCTTGCTTCTAGCGAATTGACCGCCACACAGCGGCGAGCCTCATAAATTTCTGAACATATACTGTGTGTGAGAATAGTGCTTCAGTGCGTTAATTGTTTTGTTCATCCACCACAATCCCTCTGGCTAAATTTCTTCTAGGGAATGGAGAGCCACGCGGTGGCAATTCTCATTACTTTCTCCATACACTTTATGAATGCATATTGCTTCAGTGCGTTAATTGTTTAGATCATCCAACACAATCCCTCCGTGTACCTTGCCTCAAGCGAATGGAACGCCACGTTGCGTCGAGGAGGTCTATCATTACTTTCTGGGCGCATATTTTGTGTTAGCATATTGCTTCAGTGCGTGATTTTTTTGGATCATCCACCACAATCCCTCATTGTAGGTTGCTTCTAGCTAATGGAGCGCCACGCAGTAGCAAGTCGCATTACTTTCTGCATACACTTTTTGAAAGCAAAGTGCTTCAGTGCGTTAATTGTTTGGATCATCCACCACAATCCCTCCTGGTAGCTTGCTTCTAGAGAATGAAGCGCCACGCAGCGGCGTGTTTCATTACTTCTGCATACACTTTATGGGGTCATAGTGCTTCAGTGCATTAATTGTTTGGATCCTCCACCAGAATCCTTCCGTGCAGCTTGCTTGTAACGAATGAAGGGCCACACAGCGGCGAGTCTCATTAATTTCTGCACACACTTTATGAGGGAAAATTCCTTCAGTTCGTAAATTGTTTGGATCATCCATCACAATCTCTCCCGGTAGCTTGCTTCTAGCGAATGGAGCGCCACGCAGCGGCGAGCCTCATAAATTTCTGGACACATACCGTGTGTGAGCATAGTGCTTCGGTCCGTTAATTGTTTTGATCATCCACCACAACCCCTCTGAGTGTCTTGCTTCTAGCTAGTAGAGAGCCACGCAGCGCCGAGTCTCATTATTTTCTGGATATTTCCTGTGTGTGAGCATAGCGCTTCTGTGCGTTAATTGTTTGGATCATCCACCACAATCTCTCATGGTAGCTTGCTTCTAGCGAATGGAGCATTACGAAGCGGCGAGTCTCATTACTTTCTGGACGCATACTGTGTGTGAGTATAGTGCTTCATTGCGTTAACGGTTTGGATCATGCACCACAATCCCTATAGGTAGCTTGCTTCTAGCGAATGGAGCGCCACGCGGTGGCAAGTCTCATTACTTTCTCCATACAGTTTATAAATGCATACTGCTTCTGTGCGTTAACTGTTTAGATCATCCACCACAAACGCTCCGTGTACCTTGCTTCAAGTGAATGGAACGCCACGTTGCGGCGAGTATCATTATTTTCTTTACACTTCCTGTGTGTGAGCACAGTGTTTCAGTGCATTAATTGTTTCGATCACAAGCCATATTTCCTCCGGGTAGCTTGCTTCTAGCGAATGGAGCGCCACGCCGTGGCAAGTCCCATTACTTTCTGTATACATTTTATGAGGGCATAGTGCTTCAGGTCTTTAATTGTTTGGATCATCCACCACAACCCCTAGGAGTGTCTTGCTTCTAGCGAATGGAGCGCCACGCCGTGGAAAGTCTCATTACTTTCTGGATACACTTTATGAGCGCATGGTGCTTCAGTTCGTTAATTGTTTGGATCATCCACCATAATCCCTCCGGGTAGCTTGCTTCTGGCGAATGAGGCGCCACGCAGCGGCGAGCATCATAAATTTCTGGACACATATTGTGTGTGAGCATAGTGCTTCAGTGTATTAGTTGTTTGGATCATCCACCAGAATCACTCCGGGTAGCTTGCTTCTGACGAATGTAGCGCGACGAAGCGGCCAGTCTCATTACTTTCTGAACATATACTGTGTATGAACATAGTGCTTCAGTTCGTCAATTGTTTGGATCTACCACCACAATCCCTCAGAGTAGCTTCTACAAGCGAACGGAACGCCACGCCTCGGCGAGTTTCATACTTTCTGGACACATACTGTGTGTGAGCATTCTGCTTCATTGCGTTAATTGTTTGGATCAACAACCACAATCCCTCCGTGTAGCTTGCTTCTACCGAATGAAGCGCCACACATCGGTGAGTCTCATTACTTTCTGCATACACTTTATGAGGGCATAGTGCTTCAGTGCGTTAATTGTTTGGGCCATCCACCACAATCCTTCCCGGTAGCTTGCTTCAAGCGAATGGAGCGCCACGCGGTGGCAAGTCCCATTATTTTCTGAATACATCTTATGAGGGCATAGTGCTTCAGTCTGTTAATTGTTTGGATCATCCACCAGAATCCCTCCGCGTAGCTAGCTTCGAGCGAATGGAGCGCCACGCAGCGGCGAGTCTCATTACTTTCTGGACACATACTGTGTGTGAGCATTGTGCTTCAGTGCGTCAATTGTTTGGATCTACCACCACAATCCCTCCGAGTAGCTTGCTACAAGCGAACGGAACACCACGCCGCGGCGAGTTTCATACTTTCTGGACACATACTGTGAGTGAGCATTGTGCTTCATTGCGTTAATTGTTTGGATCAACCACCACAATCCCTCCGTGTAGCTTGCTTCTACCGAATGAAGCGCCACTCATCGGTGAGTCTCATTACATTCTGCATACACTTTATGAGGGCATAGTCCTTCAGTGCGTTAATTTTTTTGGATAACGCTCCACAATCCGTCCTGGTAGCTTGTTTCTAGCGGATGAAGAACCACGCGCTGGCAATTCTCATTACTTTCTGCATACACTTTATGAGGGCATAGTGCTTCAGTGCGTAAATTGTTTGGGCCATCCACCACAATCCCTCCCGGTAGCTTGCTTCTAGCGAATGGAGCGCCAGGCGGTGGCAAGTCCCATTATTTTCTGAATACACCTTATGAGGGCATAGTGCTTCAGTCTGTTAATTGTTTGGATCATCCACCACAATCCCTCCGCGTAGCTAGCTTCTACCTAACGGAGCGTCACGCAGCGGCGTGTTTCATTACTTTCCGCGTACACTTTATGGGCTCATAGTGCTTCAGTTCGTAAATTGTTTGGATCATCCACCATAATCCTTCCGGGTATCTTGCTTCTAGCGAATGGAGCGAAACGCAGCGGCGAGCATCATAAATTTCTGGACACATACTATGTGTGAGCATAGTGCTTCAGTGCATTAATTGTTTGGGTCATAAACCACAATCCCTCCGGTTAGGTTGTTTCTAGCGAATGGAGCGCCACGCGGTGGCAAGTGGTAATACTTTCTCCATACACTTTATGAGGCCATAGTGCTTCAGTTCGATAATTCTTTCTATCATCCAGCATAATCTTTCCGTGTAGCTTGCTTGTAGCGAATGGAGCGCCACACATCGGCGAGCATCATAAATTTCTGGACAAATACTGTGTGTGAGCATAGTGCTTCAGTGTGTTAATTGTTTGTATTATCCACCAGAATAACTCCGGGTAGATTGCTTCTGACGAATGGAGGGTCAGGAAGCGGCCAGTCTCACTACTTTTTGGACACATACTGTCTTTGAGCATTGTGCTTCAGTGCGTTAATTGTTTGGATCAACCACCACAATCCCTCCCTGTAGCTTGCTTCTACAGAATGGAGCGCCACACAGCAGCGTGTTTCATTACTTTCTGCATACATTTTATGGTCCCATAGAACTTCAGTGCGTTAATTGTTTGGATCAACCACCAGAATCTCTCCACGTAGGTTGCTTCTACCGAATGAAGCTCCACACAGCGGCGAGTCTCATTATTTTCTGCATACACTTTATGTGAGGAAAGAGCTTCAGTTCATGAATTCTTTGGTTCATCCCCCACAATCCTTCCCGGTAGCTTGCTCCTAGCGAATTTAGCGCCACACAGCGGCGAGCCTCATAAATTTCTGGACACATACTGTGTGTGAAAATAGTACTTCAGTGCGTTAATTGTTTTGATCATCCACCACAATCCTTCTGGGTAACTTGCTTCTTGGAAATGGAGAGCTACGCGGTGGCAAGTCTCATTACTTTCTGCATACAGTTTATGAATGCATACTGTTTCAGTGCGTTAATTGTTTAGATCATCCACCACAATCCCTCCGTGTACCTTGCTTCAAGCGAATGGAACAGCACGTTGCGGCGAGTATCATTATTTTCTGGACACATACTGTGTGTGAGCATAGTGCTTCAGTGCGTTAATTGTCTGGATCATCCACCACAATCCCTCCGAGTAGCTTGCTACAAGCGAACGGAACGCAACGCCGCGGCGAGTTTCATTACTTTCTGGACGCATATTTTGTGTTAGCATATTGCTTCAGTGCGTTATTTTTTCGGATCATCCACCACAATCCGTTAGGGAAGGATGCTTCTAGCTAATGGAGCGCCACGCGGTGGCAAGTCTCATTACTTTCTGCATACACTTTTTGAAAGCAAAGTGCTCCAGTGCTTTAATTGTTTGGATCATCTACCACAATCCCTCCTGGTAGCTTGCTTCTAGAGAATGGAGCGCCAAGCAGCGGCGAGTCTCATTACTTTCAGGACACTTACTCTTTGTGTGAGCATAGTGCTTTGTGCGTTAATTGTTTGGATCATTTTCCACAATATCTCCGGGTAGCTTGCTTCTACCGAGTGGAGCGCCGCGCAACGGCGAGTCTTATTACTTTCTTCATACACTTTATGAGCGCAGGGTGCTTCAGTTCGTTAATTGTTTGGATCATCCACCATAATCCTTCCGGGTAGCTTGCTGCTAGCGAATGAAGCGAAACGCAGCACCGAGCATCACAAATTTCTGGACACATACTGTGTGTGAGCATAGTGCTTCAGTGCGTTAATTGTTTGGGCCATCCACCACAATCCTTCCCGGTAGCTTGCTTCAAGCGAATGGAGCGCCACGCGGTGGCAAGTCCCATTATTTTCTGAATACATCTTATGAGGGCATAGTGCTTCAGTCTGTTAATTGTTTGGATCATCCACCAGAATCCCTCCGCGTAGCTAGCTTCGAGCGAATGGAGCGCCACGCAGCGGCGAGTCTCATTACTTTCTGGACACATACTGTGTGTGAGCATTGTGCTTCAGTGCGTTAATTGTTTGGATCAACCACCACAATCCCTCCGTGTAGCTTGCTTCTACCGAGTGGAGCGCCGCGCAACGGCGAGTCTCATTACTTTCTGGACACATACTGTGTGTGAGCATAGTGCTACAGAGCATTAATTGTTTGGATCATAAACCACAATCCCTCCGCGAAGCTTGCTTCTAGCGAATGGAGCGCCACGCGGTGGCAAGTCTTATTACTTTCTTCATACACTTTATGAGCGCAGGGTGCTTCAGTTCGTTAATTGTTTGGATCATCCACCATAATCCTTCCGGGTAGCTTGCTGCTAGCGAATGAAGCGAAACGCAGCACCGAGCATCACAAATTTCTGGACACATACTGTGTGTGAGCATAGTGCTTCAGTGTGTTAATTGTTTGGATCATCCACCAGAATCACTCCGGGTAGCTTGCTTCTGACGAATGGAGCGCGACGAAGAGGCCAGTCTCATTACTTTGTGAACATATACTGTGTATGAGCAAAGTGCTTCAATGCGTTAATTGTTTGGATCACCACAACCCCTTTGAGTGTCTTGCTTCTAGCGGATGGAGCGCCCCGCGGTGGCAAGTCTCATTATTTTCTCAATACACATTATGAGCGCATAGTGCTTTAGTGCGTTAAATGTTTGGATCATTCGCCACAATCCCTCCGAGTATCTTGCTTCTAGCGAATGGAGCGCCACCCGGTGGCAAGTCTCATTACCTCCTGCATACACTTTGCAGGGTCGCAGTACTTCAGTGAGAGAAATTGTTTGGATCATCCACCACAATCCCTCCGTGTAGCTTGCTTCTACTGTATTGAGCGCCACACAGCTCCGTGTTTAATTACTTTCTGCATACACTTTATGAGGGCATAGTGCTTCAGTTCGTAAATTGTTTTGATCATCCACCACAATCCCTCCGCGTAGCTTGCTTCTAGCGAATGGAGCGCCACGCAGCGTAGAGTCTCATTATTTTCTGGACACATACTGTGTGTGAACATTGTGCTTCAGTGCGTTAATTGTTTGGATCAACCACCACAATCCCTCAGTCTAGCTTGCTTCTACCGAGTGGAGCGCCACGCACTGGCGTGTTTCATTACTTTCTGCATACATTTTGTGGGGTCATATTGCTTCAGTGTGTCAATTGTTTGGATCATCCACCAAAATCCCTCCGTGTAGCTTGCTTCTACCGAATGAAGCGCCACACTGCGGCGAGTCTCATTACTTTCTGCATACACTTTATGAGGGCATAGTGCTTCAGTTCGTAAAATGTTTGGATCATCCACCACAATCTCTCCGCGTAGCTAGTTTCAAGCGAATGGTGCGCCGCTCAGCGGCGAGTAACATTACTTTCTGGACACATACTGTGTGTGAACGTTGTGCTTCAGTGCGTTAATTTTTTCTATCATCCACCACAATCCCTCAGGGTTGATTGCTTCTAGCTAATGGAGCGCCACGCCGTGGCAAGTCTCATTACTTTCTGCATACACTTTTTGCAAGCTAAGAGCTTCAGTGCGTTAATTGTTTGCGTAATCTACCACAATCCCTCCCGGTTGCTTCCTTCTAGCGAATGGAGCGCCACGTAGCGGTGAGCCTCATAAATTTCTGGATACATACTGTGTGTGAGAATAGTGCTTCAGTGCGTTAATTGTTATGATAAACCACCACAATCGCTCCCGGTAGGTTCTTTCTAGGGAATGGAGCGTTACGAAGCGGCGAGTCTCACTACTTTCTGGACACATACCGTGTGTGAGTATAGTGCTTCACTGCGTTAATGGTTTGGATCGTGCACCACAAATTCTCCGGGTATCTTGCTTCTAGGGATTGGAGCGTCACGTGGTGGCAAGTCTCATTATTTTCTGCAAACAGTTTATGAGGGTATAGTGCTTCAGTGCGTTAATTGTTTGGATCATCCACCACAATCCCTCCGGTAGCTTGTTTTTAGGGAATGAATCGCCACGCAGCGGCGAGCTTCATTATTTTCTGCACACACTTTATGGGGTCATAGTGCTTCAGTGCGTTAATTGTTTGTATCATCCAGCATAATCCTTCCGTTTAGCTTGCTTCTAGCGAATTGAGCGCCACGCAACGACAATCATCATAAATTTCTGGACACATGCTGTGTGTGAGCATAGTGCTTCACTGTGTTAATTGTTTCAATCATCCACAAGAATCTCTCCGGGCAGCTTGCTTCTAGCGAGTTTTTCGACACGCGGTGGCAAGTCTCATTACTTTCTGCATACATTTTATGGTGGCATAGTGCTCATGTGCGTTAACTGTTTGGATCATGCACTACAACCCCACTGAGTGTCTTGCTTCTAGCGAACGTACAGCCACCCCGCGGCGAGTCTCATTACTTTCTGGACACATACGGTGTGTGAGCATAGTGATACAGCGCATTAATTGTTTGGATCATTTACCACAATCCCTCTGGGTAGCTTGCTTCTAGTGAATGGAGCGCCACGCAGCGGCGAGTCTCATTACTTTCTGGAAACATACTATGTATGAGCATAATGCTTCAGTGCATTAATTGTTTGGATCATAAACCACAATCCCTCCGGTTAGCTTGCTTCTGACGAATGGAGCGCCAGGAAGCGGCCAGTCTCATTATTTTCTGAACACATACTGTGTGTCAGCATAGTGCTTCAGTGCGTTAATTGTTTGTATCATCTAGCATAATCCTTCCGTGTAGCTTGCTTCTACCGAATGAAGGGCCACACATCGGCGAGTCTCATTTCTTTCTGCATACACTTTATGAGGTCAAAGTTCTTCATTTCGTAAATAGTTTGGATCATCCACCACAATCCCTCCCGGTACCTTGCTTCTAGCGAATGGAGCGCCACGCAGCGGCGAGTCACATTACTTTCTGGTAACATACTATGTGTGAGCATAGTATTTCAGTGCATTAATTGTTTGGATCACAAACCAAAATCACTCAGGGTAGCTTGCTTCCAGCGAATCGAGCGCACGCGGTGGCAAGTCTCATTACTTTCTGCATACACTTTATGAGGGCATTGTGCTTCAGTGCGTCAATTGTTTGGATCATCTTCCACAATCCCTCCTGGTGGCTTCTTTCTAGCGAATGGAGCGCCACTCAGCGGCGAGTCTCATTACTTTCTGGAAACATACTATGTGTGAGCATAGTGCTTCAGTGCATTAATTGTTTTGATCATAAACCACAATTCCTCCGGTTACCTTGCTTCTGACGAATGGGGCGCCAGGAAGCGGCCACTCTCATTACTTTCTGAACACATACTGTGTGTCAGCCTAGTGCTTCAGTTCATTAATTGTTTGGATCATCCACCACAATCTCTTCGTGTAGCTTGCTTCTAGCGAATGGAGCGCCACGCAGCGGCGAGTCTCATTACTTTCAGGACACTTACTCTTTGTGTGAGCATAGTGCCTAGTGCGTTAATTGTTTGGATCATTTTCCACAATATCTCCGGGTAGCTTGCTTCTAAAGAATGGTGCGATACGAAACGGCGAGTCTCTTTTCTTTCTGGACACATACTGTGTGTGAGTATAGTGCTTCAGTGCGTTAATTGTTTGGATCAACCACCACAATCCCTCCGGGTAGCTTGCTTCTAGCGAATGGAGCGCAACGCGGTGGCAAATCTCATTATTTTCTGTATACACTTTATGAGGGCATAGTGGTTCAGTGCGTTAGTTATTTGGATGATCCACCACATCCCTCTGAGTGTCTTGCTTCTAGTGAATGGAGCGCAACGCAGCGGCGAGTCTCATTACTTTCTGGAAACATACTATGTATGAGCATAATGCTTCAGTGCATTAATTGTTTGGATCATAAACCACAATCCCTCCGGTTAGCTTGCTTCTGACGAATGGAGCGCCAGGAAGCGGCCAGTCTCATTATTTTCTGAACACATACT
Source organism: Thermobia domestica (assembly GCF_964235325.1). Lineage (NCBI taxonomy): Eukaryota > Metazoa > Arthropoda > Insecta > Zygentoma > Lepismatidae > Thermobia > Thermobia domestica. The sequence continues at coordinate 83,610,495 of NC_137459.1, forward strand.
GTGTGTCAGCATAGTGCTTCAGTGCGTTAATTGTTTGTATCATCCAGCATAATCCTTCCGTGTAGCTTGCTTCTACCGAATGAAGGGCCACACATCGGCGAGTCTCATTTCTTTCTGCATACACTTTATGAGGTCAAAGTTCTTCATTTCGTAAATAGTTTGGATCATCCACCACAATCCCTCCCGGTACCTTGCTTCTAGCGAATGGAGCGCCACGCAGCGGCGAGTCACATTACTTTCTGGTAACATACTATGTGTGAGCATAGTATTTCAGTGCATTAATTGTTTGGATCACAAACCAAAATCACTCAGGGTAGCTTGCTTCCAGCGAATCGAGCGCACGCGGTGGCAAGTCTCATTACTTTCTGCATACACTTTATGAGGGCATTGTGCTTCAGTGCGTCAATTGTTTGGATCATCTTCCACAATCCCTCCTGGTGGCTTCTTTCTAGCGAATGGAGCGCCACTCAGCGGCGAGTCTCATTACTTTCTGGAAACATACTATGTGTGAGCATAGTGCTTCAGTGCATTAATTGTTTTGATCATAAACCACAATTCCTCCGGTTACCTTGCTTCTGACGAATGGGGCGCCAGGAAGCGGCCACTCTCATTACTTTCTGAACACATACTGTGTGTCAGCATAGTGCTTCAGTTCATTAATTGTTTGGATCATCCACCACAATCTCTTCGTGTAGCTTGCTTCTAGCGAATGGAGCGCCACGCAGCGGCGAGTCTCATTACTTTCAGGACACTTACTCTTTGTGTGAGCATAGTGCCTAGTGCGTTAATTGTTTGGATCATTTTCCACAATATCTCCGGGTAGCTTGCTTCTAAAGAATGGTGCGATACGAAACGGCGAGTCTCATTACTTTCTGGACACATACTATGTGTGAGCATAGTATTCAGTGCATTAATTGTTTGGATCATAAACCACAATCCCTCCGTGTAGCTTGCTTCTAGCGAATGGAGCGCCACGCGGTGTCAAGTCTTATTACTTTCAGCATACACTTTATGAGAGCATAGTGCTTCAGTGCGTTAATTGTTTGGATCATCCACCACAATCCCTTCGGGTAGCTTGCTTTTAGCGAATGGAGCGCCACGCGGTGGCAAGTCTCATTACTTTCTGCATACACTTTAGGGGTCATAGTTCGTGAGTTCGTAAATTCTTTGGATCAACCACAAATATTCCTCCGTGTAGCTTGCTTCTACCGAATGAAGCGCCACACTGCGGCGAGTCTCATTACTTTCTGCATACACTTTATGAGGGCATAGTGCTTCAGTTCGTAAAATGTTTGGATCATCCACCACAATCTCTCCGCGTAGCTAGTTTCAAGCGAATGGTGCGCCGCTCAGCGGCGAGTAACATTACTTTCTGGACACATACTGTGTGTGAACGTTGTGCTTCAGTGCGTTAATTTTTTCTATCATCCACCACAATCCCTCAGGGTTGATTGCTTCTAGCTAATGGAGCGCCACGCCGTTGCAAGTCTCATTACTTTCTGCATACACTTTTTGCAAGCAAAGAGCTTCAGTGCGTTAATTGTTTGCGTAATCTACCACAATCCCTCCCGGTTGCTTCCTTCTAGCGAATGGAGCGCCACGTAGCGGTGAGCCTCATAAATTTCTGGATACATACTGTGTGTGAGAATAGTGCTTCAGTGCGTTAATTGTTATGATAAACCACCACAATCGCTCCCGGTAGGTTCTTTCTAGGGAATGGAGCGTTACGAAGCGGCGAGTCTCACTACTTTCTGGACACATACCGTGTGTGAGTATAGTGCTTCACTGCGTTAATGGTTTGGATCGTGCACCACAAATTCTCCGGGTATCTTGCTTCTAGGGATTGGAGCGTCACGTGGTGGCAAGTCTCATTATTTTCTGCAAACAGTTTATGAGGGTATAGTGCTTCAGTGCGTTAATTGTTTGGATCATCCACCACAATCCCTCCGGTAGCTTGTTTTTAGGGAATGAATCGCCACGCAGCGGCGAGCTTCATTATTTTCTGCACACACTTTATGGGGTCATAGTGCTTCAGTGCGTTAATTGTTTGTATCATCCAGCATAATCCTTCCGTTTAGCTTGCTTCTAGCGAATTGAGCGCCACGCAACGACAATCATCATAAATTTCTGGACACATGCTGTGTGTGAGCATAGTGCTTCACTGTGTTAATTGTTTCAATCATCCACAAGAATCTCTCCGGGCAGCTTGCTTCTAGCGAGTTTTTCGACACGCGGTGGCAAGTCTCATTACTTTCTGCATACATTTTATGGTGGCATAGTGCTCATGTGCGTTAACTGTTTGGATCATGCACTACAACCCCACTGAGTGTCTTGCTTCTAGCGAACGTACAGCCACCCCGCGGCGAGTCTCATTACTTTCTGGACACATACGGTGTGTGAGCATAGTGATACAGCGCATTAATTGTTTGGATCATTTACCACAATCCCTCTGGGTAGCTTGCTTCTAGTGAATGGAGCGCCACGCAGCGGCGAGTCTCATTACTTTCTGGAAACATACTATGTATGAGCATAATGCTTCAGTGCATTAATTGTTTGGATCATAAACCACAATCCCTCCGGTTAGCTTGCTTCTGACGAATGGAGCGCCAGGAAGCGGCCAGTCTCATTATTTTCTGAACACATACTGTGTGTCAGCATAGTGCTTCAGTGCGTTAATTGTTTGTATCATCCAGCATAATCCTTCCGTGTAGCTTGCTTCTACCGAATGAAGGGCCACACATCGGCGAGTCTCATTTCTTTCTGCATACACTTTATGAGGTCAAAGTTCTTCATTTCGTAAATAGTTTGGATCATCCACCACAATCCCTCCCGGTACCTTGCTTCTAGCGAATGGAGCGCCACGCAGCGGCGAGTCACATTACTTTCTGGTAACATACTATGTGTGAGCATAGTATTTCAGTGCATTAATTGTTTGGATCACAAACCAAAATCACTCAGGGTAGCTTGCTTCCAGCGAATCGAGCGCACGCGGTGGCAAGTCTCATTACTTTCTGCATACACTTTATGAGGGCATTGTGCTTCAGTGCGTCAATTGTTTGGATCATCTTCCACAATCCCTCCTGGTGGCTTCTTTCTAGCGAATGGAGCGCCACTCAGCGGCGAGTCTCATTACTTTCTGGAAACATACTATGTGTGAGCATAGTGCTTCAGTGCATTAATTGTTTTGATCATAAACCACAATTCCTCCGGTTACCTTGCTTCTGACGAATGGGGCGCCAGGAAGCGGCCACTCTCATTACTTTCTGAACACATACTGTGTGTCAGCATAGTGCTTCAGTTCATTAATTGTTTGGATCATCCACCACAATCTCTTCGTGTAGCTTGCTTCTAGCGAATGGAGCGCCACGCAGCGGCGAGTCTCATTACTTTCAGGACACTTACTCTTTGTGTGAGCATAGTGCCTAGTGCGTTAATTGTTTGGATCATTTTCCACAATATCTCCGGGTAGCTTGCTTCTAAAGAATGGTGCGATACGAAACGGCGAGTCTCTTTTCTTTCTGGACACATACTGTGTGTGAGTATAGTGCTTCAGTGCGTTAATTGTTTGGATCAACCACCACAATCCCTCCGGGTAGCTTGCTTCTAGCGAATGGAGCGCAACGCGGTGGCAAATCTCATTATTTTCTGTATACACTTTATGAGGGCATAGTGGTTCAGTGCGTTAGTTATTTGGATGATCCACCACATCCCTCTGAGTGTCTTGCTTCTAGTGAATGGAGCGCAACGCAGCGGCGAGTCTCATTACTTTCTGGAAACATACTATGTATGAGCATAATGCTTCAGTGCATTAATTGTTTGGATCATAAACCACAATCCCTCCGGTTAGCTTGCTTCTGACGAATGGAGCGCCAGGAAGCGGCCAGTCTCATTATTTTCTGAACACATACTGTGTGTCAGCATAGTGCTTCAGTGCGTTAATTGTTTGTATCATCCAGCATAATCCTTCCGTGTAGCTTGCTTCTACCGAATGAAGGGCCACACATCGGCGAGTCTCATTTCTTTCTGCATACACTTTATGAGGTCAAAGTTCTTCATTTCGTAAATAGTTTGGATCATCCACCACAATCCCTCCCGGTACCTTGCTTCTAGCGAATGGAGCGCCACGCAGCGGCGAGTCACATTACTTTCTGGTAACATACTATGTGTGAGCATAGTATTTCAGTGCATTAATTGTTTGGATCACAAACCAAAATCACTCAGGGTAGCTTGCTTCCAGCGAATCGAGCGCACGCGGTGGCAAGTCTCATTACTTTCTGCATACACTTTATGAGGGCATTGTGCTTCAGTGCGTCAATTGTTTGGATCATCTTCCACAATCCCTCCTGGTGGCTCCTTTCTAGCGAATGGAGCGCCACTCAGCGGCGAGTCTCATTACTTTCTGGAAACATACTATGTGTGAGCATAGTGCTTCAGTGCATTAATTGTTTTGATCATAAACCACAATTCCTCCGGTTACCTTGCTTCTGACGAATGGGGCGCCAGGAAGCGGCCACTCTCATTACTTTCTGAACACATACTGTGTGTCAGCATAGTGCTTCAGTTCATTAATTGTTTGGATCATCCACCACAATCTCTTCGTGTAGCTTGCTTCTAGCGAATGGAGCGCCACGCAGCGGCGAGTCTCATTACTTTCAGGACACTTACTCTTTGTGTGAGCATAGTGCCTAGTGCGTTAATTGTTTGGATCATTTTCCACAATATCTCCGGGTAGCTTGCTTCTAAAGAATGGTGCGATACGAAACGGCGAGTCTCATTACTTTCTGGACACATACTATGTGTGAGCATAGTATTCAGTGCATTAATTGTTTGGATCATAAACCACAATCCCTCCGTGTAGCTTGCTTCTAGCGAATGGAGCGCCACGCGGTGTCAAGTCTTATTACTTTCAGCATACACTTTATGAGAGCATAGTGCTTCAGTGCGTTAATTGTTTGGATCATCCACCACAATCCCTTCGGGTAGCTTGCTTTTAGCGAATGGAGCGCCACGCGGTGGCAAGTCTCATTACTTTCTGCATACACTTTAGGGGTCATAGTTCGTGAGTTCGTAAATTCTTTGGATCAACCACAAATATTCCTCCGTGTAGCTTGCTTCTACCTAATGGAGCGCCACGCAGCGGCGTGTTTCATTACTTTCTGCGTACAATTTATGAGGTCTTAGTGCTTCAGTGCGTTAGTTGTTTGGATTATCCACCACATCCCTCTGAGTGTTTTGCTTCTAGCGAATGGAGCGCCACGACGCGGAGAGTCTCATTAATTTCTGGACACATACTATGTGTTAGCATAGTCCCTCAGTGCATTAATTGTTTGGATCATAAACCACAATCCCTCCTGGTAGCTTGTTTCTAGTAAATGGAGCGCCACGCGGTGGCTAGTCGTAATACTTTCTCCATACACTTTATGAGGCCACAGTGCTTCAGTGCGTTAATTGTTTGGATCATCCACCACAACCCCTCTTAGTGTCTTGCATCTAGCCAGTGGAGCGCCCCGCAGCGGCGAGTGTCATTAGTTTCTGGACACATACTGTGTGTGAGCATAGTGCTACAGAGTATTAATTGTTTGGATCATAAGCCACAATCTCTCCGGGTACCTTGCTTCTAGCGAATGGAGCGCCACGCCGTAGCAAGTCTGATTACTTTCAGCATACACTTTATGAGGTCATAGTGCTTCAGTGCGTTAGTTGTTTGGATTATCCACCACATCCCTCTGAGTGTCTTGCTTCTAGCGAATGGAGCGCCACGCAGCGGCGAGTGTCATTACTTTCTGGACACATACTGTGTGTGAGCAAAGTGCTTCAGTGTGTTAGTTGTTTGGATCATCCACCAGAATCACTCCGGGTAGATTGCTTCTGACGAATCGAGCGTCAGGAAGCAGCCAGTCTCATTACTTTCTGGACACATACTATGTTTGAGCATAGTGCTTCAGTGCGTTAATTGTTTTGATCATCCACCAGAACCCCGCCGGGTAGCTTGTTTCTAGCGAATGGAGCTCCGCGCGGTGGCAAGTCTCATTACTTTCAGCATAAACTTTACGGGGTAATAGTTCGTGATTTCGTAAATTGTTTGGATCAACCACCACAATCCCTCCGTGTAGCTTCCTTCTACCAAATGGAGCGCCACGCAGCGGCGTGTTTCATTACTTTCTGCGTACAATTTATGGGGTCATAGTGCTTCAGTGCGTTAGTTGTTTGGATTATCCACCACATCCCTCTGAGTGTCTTGCTTCTAGCGAATGGAGCGCCACGCAGCGGCGAGAATCATTACTTTCTGGACACATAGTATGTGTGAGCGTAGTGCTTCAGTACATAATTGTTTGGATCATAAACCACAATCCCTCCGAGTAGCTTGCTTCTAGCGAATGAAGCGCCACGTGGTGGCAAGTTGTAATACTTTCTCCATACACTTTATGAGGGCATAGTGCTTCAGTTCGTTAGTTCTTTGTTTCATCCAGCATAATCCTTCCGTGTAGCTTGCTTGTAGCGAATGGAGCGCCACGCAGCGGCGTGTTTCCTTACTTTCTGCATACACTTTCTGGTGTCATAGTGCTTCAGTGCGTTAATTTTTTGGATCATCCTCCAGAATCCCTCCGTGTAGCTTGCTTCTGCCGAATGGAGCGCAACGCAGCGGCGTGTTTCATTACTTTCTGCACACACTTTCTGGTGTCATAGTTCTTCAATGCGTTAATTTTTTGGATCATCCACCAGAATCCTTCCGTGTAGCTTGCTTCTACCGAATGGAGCGCAACGCAGCGGCGTGTTTCCTTACTTTCTGCATACGCTTTCTGGTGTCATAGTGCTTCAGTGCGTTAATTTTTTCTATCATCCACCAGAATCCCTCCGTGTAGCTTGCTTCTACCGAATGGAGCGCAACGCAGCGGCGTGTTTCCTTACTTTCTGCATACACTTTCTGGTGTCATAGTGCTTCAGTGCGTTAATTTTTTCTATCATCCACCAGAATCCCTCCGTGTAGCTTGCTTCTACCGAATGGAGCGCAACGCAGCGGCGTGTTTCATTACTTTCTGCATACACTTTCTGGTGTCATAGTGCTTCAATGCGTTAAAGTTTTGGATCATCCACCCGAATCCCTCCGTGTAGCTTGCTTCTACCGAATGGAGTGCAACGCAGCGGCGTGTTTCATTACTTTCTGCATACACTTTATGGTGTCATAGTGCTTCCGTTCGTGAATTCTTTGGGTCATCCACCACAATCCCTCCGGGTCGTTTGCTTCTAGCGATTGGAGCGCCACACAGCGGCGACCCTCATAAATTTCTGCACACATACTGTGTGTGAGAATAGTGCTTCAGTGCGTTAATTGTTTATATCATCCACCACAACTCCTCTAAGTGTCTTGCATCTAGCCATTGGAACGCCCCGCAGCGGCGAGTATCATTACTTTCTGGACACATACTGTGTATGACCATAGTGCTACAATGTAATAATTGTTTGGATCACAAACCACAATCTCTCGTGGTAGCTTGCTTCTAGCGGATGGAGCGCCACGCGGCGGCAAGTCTCATTACTTTCTGCATACACTTTACGGGGTCATAGTTCGTGAGTTTGTAAATTCTTTGGATCAACCACCACAATCCCTCCGTGTAGCTTTCTTCTACCTAATGGAGCGCCACGCAGTGGGGTGTTTCATTATTTTCTGCGTACAATTTATGGGGTCATAGTGCTTCAGTGGGTTATTTTTTTGGATTATCCTCCACATCCCTCTGAGTGTCTTGCTTCTACGCAGCGGCGAGTCTCATTACTTTCAGGACACATACTATGTGTGAGCATAGTGCTCCAGTGCATTAATTTTTGGATCATAAACCACAACATTTCCGGGTAGCTTGCTTCTAGCGAATGAAGCGCCACGTGGTGGCAAGTCGTAATACTTTCTCCATACACTTTATGAGGGCATACTGCTTCATTTCGTTAATTCTTTGTATCATCCAGCATAATCCTTCCGTGTAGCTTGCTTGTAGCGAATGGAGCGTCACGCAGCGGTGTGCATGATAAATTTATGGGCACATACTCTGTGTGAGCATAGTGCTTCAGTGTGTTAATTGTTTGGATCATCCACTAGAATCACTCCGGGTAGATTGCTTCTGACGAATCGAGCGTCAGGAAGCGGTGTGTTTCATTACTTTCTGCATAAACTTTATGGTGTCATAGTGCTTCAGAGCGTTAATTTTTTGGATCATCCACCAGAGTCCCTCCGTGTAGCTTGCTTTTACCGAATGGAGCGCAACGCAGCGGCGTGTTTTATTACTTTCTGCATACACTTTATGGTCTCATAGTGCTTCAGTGCGTTAATTTTTAGGATCATCCACCAGAATCCCTCCATGTTGGTTGCTTCTACCGAATCGAGTGCCACGCAGCGGCGTGTTTCATTACTTTCTGCATACTCTTTATGGTTAATAGTGCTTCAGTTCGTGAATTCTTTGGGTCATCCACCACAATCCCTCCCGGTAGCTTGCTTCTAGCGATTGAAGCGCCACACAGCGGCGACCCTCAAAAATTTCTGCACACATAGTGTGTGACAATAGTGCTTCGGTCCGTTAACTGTTTTGATCATCCACCACAACCCCTCTGAGTGTCTTGCTTGTAGCGAATGGAGCAACACGCAGCGCCGAGTCTCATTACTTTCTGGACACTTACTGTGTGTGAACATTGTGTTTCAGTGCATTAATTGTTTGGATCACTAACAACAATCCCTCCGGGTAGCTTGCTTCTAACGAATGGAGCGCCACGCGGTGGCAAGTCTTATTACTTTGTCCATACACTTTATGAGAGCAGGGTGCTTCAGTTCGTTAATTGTTTGGATCGACCAACTTAATCCTTCCGGGTAGCTTGCTTCTAGCGAATGAAGCGCCACGCAGCGGCGAGCATCACAAATTTCTGGACACATACTGTGTGTGAGCATACTGTTTCAGTGTGTTAATTGTTTGGATCATCCACCTGAATCACTCCGGGTAGCTTGCTTCTGACGAATGGAGCGCGACGTAGCGGCCAGTCACATCACTTTATGAACATATACTGTGTATGAGCGTAGTCCTTCAATGCGTTAATTGTTTGGATCACCACAACCCCTTTGAGTGTCTTGCTTCTAGCGAATGGAGCGACCCGCGGTGGCAAGTCTCATTATTTTCTCCATACACATTATGAGCGCATAGTGCTTTAGTGCGTTAAATGTTTGGATCATCCGCCACAATCCCTCCGAGTAGCTTGCTTCTAGCGAATGGAGCGCCAAGCAGCGGCAAGTCTCACTATTTTCTGGACACATACTGTGTGTGAACATTGTGATTCAGTGCGTTAATTTTTTGGATCAACCACCACAATCCCTTCGTGTAGCTTGCATCTACCGAGTGGATCGCAACGCAGTGGCGTGTTTCATTACTTTCTGCATACATTTTATTGGGTCATAGTGCTTCAGTGTGTTAATTGTTTGGATCATCCACCAGAATCCCTCCGTGTAGCTTGCTTCTACCGAATGAAGCGCCACACTGCGGCGAGTCTCATTACTTTCTGCATACACTTTATGAGGGCATAGTGCTTCAGTTCGTAAAATGTTTGGATCATCCACCACAATCCCTCCGCGTAGCTAGTTTCTAGCGAATGGTGCGCCGCACAGCGGCGAGCCTCATAAATTTCTCGATACATCCTGTGTGTGAGAATAGTGCTTCAGTGCGTTAATTGTTACGATAAGCCACCACAATCGCTCCCGGTGGCTTCCTTCTAGCGAATGCAGCGCCGCGAAGCGGCGAGTCCCATTACGTTCTTGACACATACTATGTGTGAGCATAGTGCCTCTTTGCGTTAATTGTTTGGATCAACCACCACAATCTCTCCCGGTAGCTTGCTTCTAGCGAATGGAGCGTTACGAAGCGGCGAGTCTCACTACTTTCTGGACACATACCGTGTGTGAGTATAGTCCTTCATTGCGTTAATGGTTTGGATCATGCACCACAATTTCTCCGGGTATCTTGCTTCTAGCGAATGGAGCGTCACGTGGTGGCAAGTCTCATTATTTTCTGCAAACACTTTATGAGGGTATAGTGCTTCAGTGCGTTAATTGTTTGGATCATCCACCCCAATCCCTCCGGTAGCTTGCTTTTAGCGAATGGATAGCCACGCAGCGGCCACCTTCAATACTTTCTGCATACACTTTATGTGGTCATAGTGGTTCAGTGCGTTAGTTGTTTGTATCATTTACCAGAATCCCTCCGTGTAGCTTGCTTCTACCGAATGAAGAGCCACACATCGGCGAATCTCATTTCTTTCTGCATACACTTTATGAGGTTAAAGTTCTTCATTTCGTAAATTGTTTGGATCATCCACCACAATCCCTCCATGTAGCTTGCTTGTAGCGAATGGAGCGCCGCGCAGCGGCAAGTCTCATTACTTTCTGAACACATACAGTGTGTGAGCATAGTGCTACATAGCATTAATTGTTTGGAACATAAACCACAATCCCTCCGCTAAGCTTGCTTCTAGCGAATGGAGCGCCACGCGGTGTCAAGTCTTATTACTTTCTCCATACACTTTATGAGCGCAGGGTGCTTCACTTCGTTAATTGTTTGGATCATCCACCATAATCCTTCCGGGTAGCTTGCTTCTAGCGAGGGAAGCGAAACACAGCGGCGAGCATCTCAAATTTCTGGACGCATACTGTGTGTGAGCATAGTGCTTCAGTGTGTGAACTGTTTGGATCATCCAGGAGAATCACTCCGGGTAGCTTGCTTCTGACGAATGGAGCGCGACGAAGTGGGCAGTCTCATTACTTTATGAACATATACTGTGTATGAGCAAAGTGCTTCAATGCATTAATTGTTTGGATCACCACAACCCCTTTGAGTGTCTTGCTTCTAGCGGATAGAGCGCCCCGCGGTGGCAAGTCTCATTATTTTCTCCATACACATTATGAGCGCATAGTTCTTTAGTGCGTTAAATGTTTGGATCATCTGCCAATATCCCTCCGAGTATATTACTTCTAGCGAATGGAGCGCCACCCGGTGGCAAGTCTCATTACCTTCTGCATACACTTTGCAGGGTCGCAGTACTTCAGTGAGAGAAATTGTTTGGATCATCCACCACAATCCCTCCGTGTAGCTTGCTTCTACTGTATGGAGCGCCACGCAGCGCCGTGTTTAATTACTCTCTGCATACACTTTATGAGGGCATAGGGTTTCAGTTCGTAAATTGTTTTGATCATCCACCACAATCCCTCCGCGTAGCTTTCTTCTAGCGAATGGAGCGCCACGCAGCGGCGAGTCTCTACTTTCTGGACACATACTGTGTGTGAGCATTGTGCTTCAGTGCGTTAATTGTTTGCATCAACCACCACAATCCCTCCGTGTAGCTTGATTCTACCGAGTGGAGCGCCACGCAGTGGCGTGTTTCATTACTTTCTGCATACATTTTATGGGATCATAGTGCTTCAGTGTGTTAATTGTTTGGATCATCCACATTAATACCTCCGTGTAGCTTGCTTCTACCGAATGAAGCGCCACACTGCGGCAAGTCTCATTACTTTCTGCATACACTTTATGAGGGCATAGTGCTTCAGTTCGTAAAATGTTTGGATCATCCACCACAATCCTTCCGCGTAGCTAGTTTCAAGCGAATGGTGCGCCGCACAGCGGCGAGTCACATTACTTTCTGGACACATACTGTGTGTGAACATTGTGCTTCAGTGCGTTAATTTTTTCGATCATCCACCATAATCCCTCAGGGTAGCTTGCTTCTAGCTAATGGAACGCCACGCGGTGGCAAGTCTCATTACTTTCTGCATACACTTTTTGCAAGCAAAGTGCTTCAGTGCGTTAATTGTTTGCGTAATCCACCACAATCCCTCCCGGTAGCTTGCTTCTAGCGAATGGAGCGCCACGCAGCGGCGAGCCTCATAAATTTCTGGATGCGTACTGTGTGTGAGAATAGTGCTTCAGTGCGTTAATTGTTATGATAAACCACCACAATCGCTCCCGGTAGGTTCTTTCTAGCGAATGGAGCGCCGCGAAACGGCGAGTCCCATTACTTTCTTGACACATACTCTGTGTGAGCATATTACCTCTGTGCGTTAATTGTTTGGATCAACCACCACAATCTCTCCCGGTAGCTTGCTTCTAGCGAATGGAGCGTAACGAAGCGGCGAGTCTCACTACTTTCTGGACACATACGGTGTGTGAGAATAGGGCTTCATTGCGTTAGTGGTTTGGATCATTTACCACAATTTCTCCGGGTATCTTGCTTCTAGCGAATGGAGCGTCACGTGGTGGCAAGTCTCATTATTTTCTGCAAACAATTTATGAGGGTATAGTGCTTCAGTGCGTTAATTGCTTGGATCATCCACCACAATCCCTCCGGTAGCTTGCTTTTAGCGAATGGATCGCCACGCAGCGGCGAGCTTCATTACTTTCTGCATACACTTTATGGGGTCATAGTGCTTCAGTGCGTTAGTTGTTTGTATCATCCACCAGAATCCCTCCGTGTAGCTTGCTTCTACCGAATGAAAGGCCACACATCGTCGAGTCTCATTTCTTTCTGCATACACTTTATGAGGTCAAAGTTCTTCATTTCGTAAATTATTTGGATCATCCACCACAATCACTCCCGGTAGCTTACTTCTAGCGAATGAAGCGCCACGCAGCGGCGTGTCTCATTACTTTCTGGACATATATTGTGTATGAGCATAGTATTTCAGTGCACTAATTGTTTGGATCTCAAACCAAAATCACTCCGCGTAGCTTGCTTCTAGCGAATGGAGCGCACGCGGTGGCAAGTCTCATTACTTCCTGCATTCACTTTATGAGGTCATAGTGCTTCAGTGTGTTAATTGTTTGTATCATCCAGCATAATCCTTCCGTTTAGCTTGCTTCTAGCGAATGGAGCTCCACGCAACGGCAATCATCATAAATTTCTGGACACATACTGTGTGTGAGCATAGTGCTTCACTGTGTTAATTGTTTCAATCATCCACAAGAATCACTCAGGGCAGCTTGCTTCTAGCGAATTTTTCGCCACGCGGTGGCAAGTCTCATTACTTTCTGCATACATTTTATGATGGCATAGTGCTCATGTGCCTTAATTGTTTGGATCATCCACCACAACCCCACTCAGTGTCTTCCTTCTAGCGAACGGACAGCCACCCCGCGGCGAGTCTCATTACTTTCTGGACACATACGGTGTGTGACCATAGTGATACAGTGCATTAATTGTTTGGGTCATTCACCACAATCCCTCCGGGTAGCTTGCTTCTGGCGAATGGAGCGCCACGCGGTGGCAAGTCTCATTTCTTTCTGTATACACTTTATGAGGGCATATTGCTTCAGTGCGTTAGTTGTTTGGATCATCCACCACATCCCTCTGAGTGTCTTGCTTCTAGTGAATGGAGCGCCACGCAGCGGCGAGTCTCATTACTTTCTGGAAACATACTATGTGTGAGCATAGTGCTTCAGTGCATTATTTGTTTGGATCATAAACCACAATCCCTCCGGTTAGCTTGCTTCTGACGAATGGAGCGCCAGGAAGCGGCCAGTCTCATTACTTTCTGAACACATACTGTATGTCAGCATAGTGCATCAGGGCGTTAATTGTTTGTATCATCCAGCATAATCCTTCCGTGTAGCTTGCTTCTACCGATGAAGGGCCACAAATCGGCGAATCTCATTTCTTTCTGCATACACTTTATGAGGTTAAAGTTCTTCATTTCGTAAATTGTTTGGATCATCCACCACAATCCCTCCCAGTAGCTTGCTTCTAGCGAATGGAGCACCCCGCAGCTTCGAGTCACATTACTTTCTGGAAACATATAATGTGTGTGCATAGTATTTCGGTGCATTAATTGTTTGGATCACAAACCGAAATCACTCAGGGTAGCTTGCTTCTAGCGAATGGAGCACACGCGATGGCTAGTCTCATTACTTTCTGCATACGCTTTATGAGGGCATAGTGCTTCAGTGCGTTAATTGTTTGTATCATCCTCCACAATCCCTCCTGGTAGCTTCCTTCTAGCGATTGGAGCGCCACTCAGCGGCGAGTCTCATTACTTTCTGGAAACATACTATGTGTGAGCATAGTGCTTCAGTGCATTATTTGTTTGGATCATAAACCACAATTCCTACTGTTAGCTTGCTTCTGACGAATGGAGCGCCAGGAAGCGGCCACTCTCATTAATTTCTGAACACATACTCTGTGTCAGCATAGTGCTTCAGTGCATTAATTGTTTGGATCTTCCACCACAATCTCTTCGTGTAGCTTGCTTCTAGCGAATGGAGCGCCACGCGGTGGCAAGTCTCATTTCTTTCTGTATACACTTTATGAGGGCATATTGCTTCAGTGCGTTAGTTGTTTGGATCATCCACCACATCCCTCTGAGTGTCTTGCTTCTAGTGAATGGAGCGCCACGCAGCGGCGAGTCTCATTACTTTCTGGAAACATACTATGTGTGAGCATAGTGCTTCAGTGCATTATTTGTTTGGATCATAAACCACAATTCCTACTGTTAGCTTGCTTCTGACGAATGGAGCGCCAGGAAGCGGCCACTCTCATTAATTTCTGAACACATACTGTGTGTCAGCATAGTGCCTCAGTGGATTAATTGTTTGGATCATCCACCACAATCCCTCCTGGTACCTTGCTTTTAGCGAATGGAGCGCCACGCAGCGGCTAATCTCATTACATTCGGGACACTTACTTTTGTGTGAGCATAGTGCTTAGTGCGTTAATTGTTTAGATCATCCAACACAATCCCTCCGGGTAGCTTGCTTCTAGCGAATGGAGCGCCACGCGGTGGCATATCTCATTACTTTATGCATACACTTTTTTTTTTTTTTGGCTCAGGCCCGTCTTTCAGATCCGGCATCTGAAAATTTTGACCGGAACGGGTTATCATCATTGCCATTTATTTGTTTTCTTATCTTTGTTGGATATCCATGTTTGAAAGAAAAAAGGTAAAAGGGAAAAGGGAAAAAGGGAAGAACAAAAGGAACACAGCACAGGAACAAAACAAACAAAAAAACAGAGAAACAAACAAGAATAAACTATGAAAAAAAAATAATAACAACAATTTTCTTGCAAAGTGCTACTCAGCTTAAATCTATCCGCACCTATCCTGAACTATACTACTTCTGATCCAACAACTGTAATAGTATGGAATACGATATAAGATACTTAGGTAATACACTATATTGTTATTAATTCTTATCTATATTATCTAAATAATCTACTCTTCTGTTTTGCTGTTATTTGTTTATTTTTATATTTTATTTCCCTGTAGTTCTTAACCATTTAATTCCTACTGATTGATTTCTTTTCTTAAT
The DNA here is from genome assembly GCF_964235325.1 of Thermobia domestica. Lineage (NCBI taxonomy): Eukaryota > Metazoa > Arthropoda > Insecta > Zygentoma > Lepismatidae > Thermobia > Thermobia domestica. Next base: position 83,625,818 of record NC_137459.1, read on the forward strand.
TATTAAGATGTTTTCTAAAGATTGTAGTCTTATTATGTTTTTTAGTTACCTAGTTTCTAATTTTTATTTTTTCTAAAATTGTAATTATGGTTTCCTATTCTTATTTAATGGTTTATTATATTATTTATTATCATGTATTAATACATTTATTAATTAGGTTACTATTTATCCTTTTTTCCCTCTTGTTATTCCACATGAGTGTTTAATGATATTGTTTAATTAATTTTATATTTCTTTAATAATTATTTGAATTGTTATATTATTTAGTTAAGTTTTATTTAATAATGTGTTGCTTCATCTTCTTTCTTCGGTTTTCACCGTATGACAATGGTTCCTCTCCCGTATGCTGTATGGTTATTTATAAAACTGCACTCCTCTTCACTTTTCACAACAAAACAGATCACTAGGTTTTTCACTGTATGATTGGTTCTCTCCTGTGGTCACGGAACACATTTACACTAACGTTTCACTTCACTAATAACTTCCACTCTTATATGACCTAAATTTAATAGTTATTCATGAAGTATTCTGTGAGTGTTCTCAGTATCGTGTCCATGCCATATCACAGTCCTGTATGTGCTGACTTGAGGTCCAGAACCCACTCAGAGCACTTAGTGTGGATCCTGGTCCGTTGTGTCCTTCCGCTCGCACACCCAGGCTGGGACCGTCATTTCGGCCGAGATCGACTGAAGCGGTCACTAAGTTCACTATCTCTGAGACACTCGTCTTCATTTATTGTCCATAACGCAATGAGGTACACCCAAAATCCCGAAAACCGAAAACCCGGAAACCACGAACACAAAAGCACACATGCGACGCACACACACAAGACCATGCGCATCCGGAGTTCCATCCGGTGTAAACCGGGGATGCGATGATCCACTCGCTCCTCTCCCCCGGGGGGCAGGGAATACCAGTTCCATCCTGAAGATTTTCTTCGGTCCGGAAGATTTCATTCATTCAAAAACACTCAAAGACACATCCACTCTAATTCTATTTACATTTATGCCATGCTTATTCGTTTTTATTGTAATAAGTTCTTATTTCTGAATAGCTGTTTGCTATTCGCTTTAAGATGTTAAAATCATTTTCGTTTTCAATTATTTGTATTAGATTTTTACGTCTGATATTTTCCCTCTCTGGTATTACATCTTATGTCAGAGGGCACCAAAAGATGTGGTGCTCTGGTGTTCCAATTTCGCCGCATTCACAGATTGCATTCTCTTTGGCCTTTATTCTATACAGGTAAGTTTCATAGTGACCGTGCCCACTTAGAAAGTGAATGACACCTGGACTTGGATCTAGATGTTTTAACTTTTTCCTTTTATTAATTGTTGGAATAATATCCCATAATCTTCTTGATTTGTTTGAGTTTGTCCATTCTAAGTTCCATATTTCTTCTATAGTTTCTTCGATCTCCTTCTTTGTTGTTACTGCCTTGCCAAGAAGATCTATTAGCTTTTCGTTTTCTTTCTTTTTTAGCCAGTAGAATGCTGCTCTTTGTAGTATTACCAGATGTAGTGGTTTTATATGTAGTAGTATACATAATGCTTCATTTGGCACTGTGTTAAATGCTCCACTTAGTCTTATAAGTAAATTTCTTTGAGGTCTATTTATGGAATCTCTAATTTTTTTGTTCTCGAAAATTCGATGTACCCATAGACTTGAAGCATATGCCATAGTCGCACGTAGTATTGTATCATGGTATAGCTTTAATATTTTATTTGGTAATTTGTATGTATTTTTGCCAGTTGTCGTTAGTTTGTTGGCAGTTTTATTACTTTTTTCAACTATATACTGTACATGTTTCTCAAAGTTTAAATTTTCATCTATTGTTACGCCTAAGTATTTAAATTCCTTTACTCTTTTTATTTTTTGATTTAATATTTTTATTTGTGGTTCCCTAGTTAATTTGGTTCCAAAAAGCATAAACTTAGTTTTTTTTCGCTGATAGCTTTAATTTATTTTCAGAGCACCAGTTATATAGACTTTCCACTACTTGGTTAGTTTTTGTTTCTATTTCTCTTCTGGAATTTGCCGAGGTTATTATTACAATATCATCAGCAAAGGCTATGATTCTATCTATTGACTCATTCTTTGCCATTTTCTCCAGGCAAGGCTGTAGTTGTATATCCCACATCAGGGGTCCCAAGATTGAACCTTGTGGACAGCCCTTTTCATTTTGTATTTCTTTATCTCCCATTTCTGTTTGTATAACTATTTTTCTGTGTTGGAAATAGTTTTTTATTACGTTTTGCAGATATTGTGGAAACTTTAACTTCTTCAAATTCTCTAATAACGCTGGTATCCATAAATTATCGAATGCTCCCTCGATGTTAACAAACAACGCTAGAGCATATTTCTTTTGGTAGTAACTATTTTGTATTTGTTCTTTAAAAACATTCAGTGCATCCTCGGTCGATCTTCCCGCTCTAAAACCATATTGTAGAGTGTCATTCTGAGTATTTCTATACTTGTTTATCCTATTAGCTATAACTCTCTCATAAATTTTGCTTATGTTCTTTAGTAAACATATTGGTCTGTAGGCACCAATTTCTAAGGGGTCTCTGTCCAGGCTCTTAAGTAGTATAATTAACTTCAAAATTTTCCATTCATTTGGGAATGTTTGTTTCTTTAACAATATGTTGTAAAGTCTTGTTAAATAAGGGACCCATATATCTTTATTCCTTTTATATATTTCACTAGCAGCGTTCACCCCGCTTCGCTGCGGTCACCCCGGAACGCAATAAACTTTGTTACTTAGATAATTTTTACTTTTTCGCTTTCAAGTGATATGATAAAAACCATAGAAGATTGCAGTAAATGTTAACATTATATCGCCTGTCATTTATGTTAACCCGCCCCGCTTCGCTGCGGTCACCCCCGAACGCAATAAACTTTGTTACTTAGATAATTTTTACTTTTTCGCTTTCAAGTGATATGATAAAAACCATTATAACGCCTGTCATTTATGTTAACCCGCCGAGTGACACGGTCATGCGGGTTGCATATAAATACGTTTATTTTTATACCTATGATGAACTAACAAAGGATTTGTACGTAATGTACACCTGAATGGTCAATTATCTCAAGACACTGGTAATTGAAAATTAAAGTGATATGATAAAAACCATCTAGGGTCCAAATCCTAATAACCCCCCCAAAATAAAAGAAATTGGTTCAGCCGTATTACCGTGATGAGCGGACAAAGGATTTGTACATTCTCTTTTATATATATAGATTTGTTATTTCATCAAGACCTGGGGCCTTACCTGTTTTTAATTTATTTATAATTTTTTCTACTTCATCATTTGTTACCAATTCGGAGTCGTCCACATTTACTACTGTTGCTTCTCTTGCATGATTTCTTCTTAGCTGCATCTGTCCCATTGTATCATCTTCCATCCTATCCTTAGGAAAAAATTTCTGCATTAATTTGTCTAGTGTTTCTTCTCTTGTTTTTGTGTACGTTCCATCTACATTTTTAATTGTACATAATGTTGTAGGATTAATCTTTTGCATAATTAATTTATATGGAAAACCCCAAGGATCCATTTCTATGTTTTTCGCCAGGAACAATTCCCAACTTCGTTTTTTTTTCAGTAATACCGCCTGTTCATATTCGTCCTTTACCTTTCTATAATTTTGGAGCCTAATATTTTTGAGCCTCGGTTCTAGGGTTGCCTGATAACTTTTTCTTCTTGCTTTTACCAATTTTTTTAATCTTTCTAATTTTGGTTTCCAAAAGTCACCGTATCCTACTTTTTGCACTAATTTCGGAGTTGATTCTCTTATCGCGGTTATTGTGGCTTCTTCTACCTTTATTACCATACTGTTAGCATCTTCTGTTTGTTCTAACTGGGGGAGGTCTAGCTTGTCTTTAAAAACTTCCCAATCTATTTTCTTTATATTTAATCTTTCTTTATTCCTTCCTTTATCCATTTTTACGTCGAAGGTTATGACTTCGTGGTCACTGGTAGTTTGTTTATCGTGAACCATCCAATTTTCTATTTTGTCCATAATGTTTATTGTGCTGATTGTTATGTCTATAAATGATTCGCCTCTTGATCCTACGAAGGTTGGCTTGTTTCCAGTATTTATAATCGCAAGATTGTTTTGCATGATAAAATCTCCCAATTCCTCTCCTCTTTGATCGGTATATGGTGAACCCCACGCTGTGTTCTTCGCGTTTGAATCTAACATTATTATGATCTTTTTTCCAGGGTTTTGTCTGATTATTTGCTGTAGTTTATTTAGAAATGGTTTAATTTCCTTACTATACTGAAAATAAGAATTTATTAGCCAGATTGAATCAGTTCCTTGTGTAATTTCAACATATACAGTCCAATTATCACAATATTGTGAGATTTTTAATACTTCTAGATTTTTGTTCATGACCACAATCACTGCTAGGGAGGCCTCACTACCATAAATTATTCTCGCTGATGTTGGGAAAGCTACTAATCTGTTATTATACGTATATGGTTCTTGTAGAGCGATTAAATCGATATTTTTTGTTTCCACAAATCTTCTTGCTTCCATTGTCGCGAGTTTCGACCTGTGCGAGTTGTTTTGTGCAATTTTTAATGTTAGTGAGCTGTTAAGCATGTTTGGTGTATACAAAGGCGTCCATACCAGTTTTGCTGTAGTCGAAACAAATTCTGCCGTGGGCGTTCACCATCTGTTTGTATACATTTTCTAATTCCCAGTGTATACCTCTTCTCTCATATACTTCATTTATTAGATCTACTAACTCCCATCCATTAGCGGGAAGATCGTATGTTCTCAGTTCTATTCTATCGATTTCTTCCAGCGTAGGGTACGTTATCGTCCGTCCCTTGTCATGTAGGTCTCTAATTACTTGTCGAAATGCCACACTAAGAATGTTCTTGTCCTCCAATTTGGCTAATCTATATTGATGGCTCATATTATCATATAATTGTCTTGGTTCCATCAAAATTGGTTTCGTATTTTCTGCTTCTTTCGGAGATTGAGTTGATGTAATTTTGTTATCTCGAATTGGTTCTTCTTTGATTGGAAATAGATATTTCTGCTCGCCATTCACAAAATTTATCTTAAGTGTTGTTTTTTCTTCTGCTGCTGGATCTGAAGTAGTTCGTTTGTCTTTTTTCTTCCAGTATATGTCAGGTGGTTTCTTAATAGTATTATTATCATTTTCTATTTCAGTTTGTATACATTTATCCTTTGTAGATGCCATAGCTCTTCTTTTTCTATCCAAAAATTCCTCCAAACGTTTTTTGTCCCTTTTGGCTTTGCTTGGTGATTTGTTTTTCTTTTTCTTGCATACTTCTTTGTGTCCTTTATCCATAATTTATTTTGCTGATTATCCTTTCACGCGCTACCCGATATGAAACACATTCTTCCGTATTTGGAGTTTGGCATATTTTGTGTCTCAGTTTACATGGAATGCATACCTTTTTGCCTTTATCTTCACAGTCTTCACTTTTGTGGCGAAGGGATCCGCAATATCTGCATCGTACTTTGTCCTTGCTTTCGCAATATTTCGTGATGTGGCCAAATTCTTGGCACGTGTAACATTGTGGTACCACAATGAAATCTTTAACTTTATGTGATTCATAATCGATATATATGCGATCTTTATTAATCAACATTTTCCTTATGTTTGGTGTGACCTCTATAACCAGGTGGCATTTCTTTTGCCCTCTCTTACCAGCTCTAAATCTTGCCTTTATGTTCTGGGCTTCTGCTAATTCTTCCTCCTCAAAGTTCTGTTGGATGATAGCTTCTATGAGGTCGTTGTCTTTTATTTCAGTCGGTACGCCATACACTATCATCAATGGGTTTCGTTTCCTACTTTCCTCAAACTTAAAATCTCTTTTTATTTGTTCTTTATCCTATATCCTGTTTAGGTCTTCTTTTGTTGCGGTTTCCAATACCACAATATCCTTTGTCGTACGCATGCCAGTTATTTTTAACTTTTCCTTCCTTGGATCTATTGTTTCTGTTAGTATTTGAACAGTTTGCTTAACTGTCTCTCCTTCGTTGGGTCTAAATATTAGGGTAGGTTTGGTTTTAGCTGTTACTTCTAGGATTTTCTTTTCTTTCTCTGTTACTTTTCTCCTTCTCACTACTTCCGACCACGTTTGTCCCTCATCTGTTTCCATCTTTTCCTGCTTTTCTTCAATCTTTTTTGTTAGTGCTTGTATTTCGTGTATTACTGCGTCTGTGTCGGTTCCCTGTTTGTTTCTTAATTCTTCAATCTTGTCCCTGTAGATATTTTTCTGTTTCTCCCATGCTATCTCCTCTCTGCCAAAAGATTGTTGTGTCTGTATTAGCTCCTCCTTTACTTGCTCGTATTTTTTCTCCAGATATTTGTAATCATCCTGCAGTTTGTGTACTTGTTTCATTTTTTCTTGTAATTGTTTCTTTAGCTCGTTTCTACTTTCCGTTAATTCTTGGATTTCTGTTTCGAGCCGTTTATATTGTCTATCTCTGTCGTTTTTAATTTCTGCCTTCTCATCCTTTAGTTCCTCTATTTCTTTCTCTAGTTTTGTATTCTTTTGCCTTAATTCTTCCATTTGCTTTTTGTCTTCGATGCGACCACCTTTTTATCCCGACATCATTTCCATTTCTGTTATTAATTTTTCTTTTTGAAGGTTATCGTATTTTTCATGAAGCTTAATATTTACTTTCTCCATTTGGTCTAGCCTTCCAAGTAGCTGGGCCTTATCCTTGACCCAAACTACCACTCTCTTTTTTAATTTTTCGAGGTGGGACTTACCTATCTTTTTCCACTCCAATAAGTTTTCAATGTAATTCATTTCTTGGTCTAGCTGTCCCATTGTGTCGAAATCCAAATTCTCGGTTGTCTTTCCCCTTGTTGCCTCTTCTGGTGCTGTAGACTCCTCGCGTGCTCTCTTTCTTTGTTCATTTTCTTCTGCTCTTGTAAGTCGCATTGCAGGGTTGATTGGGGACTGGTCTCTGGATGGTGTCCCCGGGGGAGAACGATACATCGCCATATTCGGATAGCCTATTATAGATGTCTGTGTACAAGTTCTTTAAATCACTATGTAGTATAATGTCAATATTCGTAGTACACTTAAATAGTTATAATGAACAAAAGTTTTTTTTTGTGTCTGTTTACCGATTAACTCGAGACTCGATAGGGACACTTTGGACACCCTTTCCGAAAGGGGAGAACTGAAAAGGGTAGGTTGGCTGGGGGGTTACGCGAAGCTGATTTTTTTTAAGTTCGGAAAACGAAAAAAAGAAAAATAAAAAAGAGAAAAGTCGGGAGAGGGAATACTGATATTTCTCCAAAAATGGGTCAAAGATCGAGACCTACCTCACTTTTGGTCGACTCCAATTCGGGAAGGTAGGGGATGGGGGATAGGAAGGGAGTGAGGGGGTTCAGGACCCACCTCTAATGTTTCAGGTACCTGGCCTTTTCGGTCCATGTGCCATAGTATCCCAAAGTTAGATTAAAAACCCATGGTGTACCTCTCCAGGCTTGAAATAGTTTTAAGTCCAGAAAAGTGCATACACTTTATGAGGATATAGTACTTCAGTGCGTTAATTGTTTGGATCATCCACCACAACCCCTCTGAGTGTCTTGCTTCAAGCGAATGGAGCGCCACGCAGCGGCGAGTCTCATTACTTTCTGGACACATACTGTGTGTGAGCATAGTGCTACAATGCATTAATTGTTTGGATCATAAACCACAATCCCTCGAAGTAGTTTGCTTCTAGCGAATGGAGCGCCACGCAAGGGCATGTCTTATTACTTTCTACACGCACTTTATGAGGTTAAAGTGCTTCAGTTCGTTAATTGTTTGGATAATCCACCATAATCCTTCCGGGTAGTTTGCTCCTAACGAATGGAGCGCCACGCAGCGGCGAGCAACATTAATTTCTGAACACATACTGTGTGTGAGCATAGTGCTTCAGTGTGTTAATTGTTTGGATCATCCACCAGAATCACTTCGGGTAGCTTGCTTCTGACGAATGGAGCGTCACGAAGCGGCCAGTCTCATTACTAACTGCATACACTTTATGAGGTCATAGTTCGTCAGTGCGTTAATTGTTTTGATCATCCACCACAATCCCCTCGGGTAGCTTGATTCTAGCAAATGGAGCGCCACGCGGTGGCAAGTCTCATTGTTTTCTGCATACACTTTATGAGCGCATAGTGCTTTAGTGCGTGTATTGTTTGGATCATCCACCACAAGCCCTCCGAGTAGCTTGCTTCTAGCGAATGGAGCGCCGCGCGGTGGCAAGTCACATTACTTTCTGCATACACATTACGGGGTTATAGTTCGTCGGTTCGAAAATTGTTAGGATCAACGACCACAATCACTCCCGATAGCTTGCTTCTAGCGAATGGAGTGCCACGCAGCGGCGAGCCTCATAAATTTCTGGACACATACTGTGTGTGAGTATAGTGCTTCATTGTGTTAATGGTTTGGATCATGAACTACAAATTCTCCGGGTAGCTTGCTTCTAGCGAATGGAGCGCCACGCGGTGGCAAGTCTCATTACTTTCTGCAAACACTTTATGAGGGCATAGTGCTTCAGTGTGTTAATTGTTTGGATCATCCACCACAATCCCTCCGGGTAGCTTGCTTCAAGCGAATGGAACGCAACGCAGCAGCGAGTATCATTACTTTCTGGAACAATACTGTGTGTGAGCATAGTTCTTAAGTGCGTTAATTGTTTGGATCATCCACCACAATATCTCCGGGTAGCTTGCTTCTAGCGAATGGTGCGATACGAAGCGGCGAGTGTCTTTACTTTCTGGACACATACTGTGTGTCAGTATAGTGCTTCAATTTACTGTTAATTGTTTGGATCATCATCCACAATCCCTCCGGGTAGCTTGCTTCTAGCTAATGGAGCACCACGCGGTGGCAAGTCTCATTACTTTCTGCATACACTTTTTCAAGGCATAGTGCTTCAGTGCGTTAATTGTTTGGATCATCCACCACAATCCCTCCGGGTAGCTTGCTTCAAGCGAATGGAACGCAACGCAGCAGCGAGTATCATTACTTTCTGGAACAATACTGTGTGTGAGCATAGTTCTTAAGTGCGTTAATTGTTTGGATCATCCACCATAATATCTCCGGGTAGCTTGCTTCTAGCGAATGGTGCGATACGAAGCGGCGAGTGTCTTTACTTTCTGGACACATACTGTGTGTCAGTATAGTGCTTCAATTTACTGTTAATTGTTTGGATCATCATCCACAATCCCTCCGGGTAGCTTGCTTCTAGCTAATGGAGCACCACGCGGTGGCAAGTCTCATTACTTTCTGCATACACTTTTTCAAGGCATAGTGCTTCAGTGCGTTAATTGTTTGGATCTTCCACAACAATCCCTCCGGTAGCTTGCTTCTAGCGAATGGACCGCCACGCAGCGGCGTGTTTCATTACTTTCTGCAAACACTTTATGGGGTCATATTGCTTCACTGCGTTAAATGTTTGTATCATCCACCAGAATCCCACCGTCTATCTTATATCTACCGAATGAAAGCCCACAAAGCGGCGAGTCTCATTACTTTCTGCATACACTTTATGAGGTCAAAGTTCTTCCTTTCGTAAATTGTTTGGATCGTCCACCACAATCTCTCCCGGTTGCTTGCTTGCAGCGAATGGAGCGAAACGCAGCGTCGAGTCTCATTCATTTCTGGACACATACTGTGTTTGAGCATAGTGTTTCAGTGCATTAATAGTTTGGATCACAAACCACAATCCCTCCGGGTAGCTTGCTTCTAGCGAATGGAGCGCCACGCGGTGGCAAGTCTTATTACTTTCTGCATACACTTTATGAGGGCAAAGTGCTTCAGTTCGTTAATTGTTTGTATCACCCAGCATAATCCATCCGTGTAGCTTGCTTCTAGCGAATGGAGCGCAACACAGTGGCGAGCATCATAAATTTCTGGACACATACTGTGTGTGAGCATACTGCTTCACTGTGTTAATTGTTTGGATCATCCACAAGAATCACTCCAGGTAGCTTGCTTCTAGCGAATGGAGCGCCACGCGGTGGCAAGTCTCATTACTTTCTGTATAAACTTTATGAGGGCATAGTGCCTCAGTGCGTTAGTTGTTTGAATCACCAACCACATCATTCTGAGTGTCTTGCTTCTAGCGAATGGAGCGCCACGCAGCGACGAGTCTCATTACTTTCTGGACACATACTATGTGTGGGCATAGTGCTTCAGTGCATTAATTGTTTGGATCATAAACCACAATCCCTCCGGGTAGCTTGCGTCTACCGAATGGAGCCCCACGCGGTGGCAAGTCTCATTACTTTCTGCATACACTTTATGAGGGCATAGTGCTTCAGTGCGTAAATTGTTTGGATCATCCTCCACAATCCCTCCGCGTAGCTTGCTTCTAGCGAATGGAGCGCCACGCAGCGGCGAGTCTCATTACCTTCAGGACACTTACACTTTGTGTGAGCATAGTGCTTAGTGCGTTAATTGTTTGGATCATCCACCACAATCCCTCCGGGTAGCTTACCTCTAGCGAAAGGAGCGCCACGCGGTGGCAAGTCTCATTACTTTCTGTATACACTTTATGAGGGCATAGTGCTTCAGTACGTTAGTTGTTTGGATCATCCACCACATACCTCGGAGTGTCTTGCTTCTAGCGAATGGAGCGCCACGCAGCGGCGAGTCTCATTACTTTCTGGACACATACTATGTGTGAGCATAGTGCTTCAGTGCATTAATTGTTTGGATCATAAACCAGAATCCCTCCCGGTAGCTTGCTTCTTACGAATCGAGCGCCAGGAAGCGGCCAGTCTCATTATTTTCCGAACACATACTGTGTGTCAGCATAGTGCCTCAGTGCATTAATTGTTTGGATCATCCACCACAATCCCTCCTGGTAGCTTGCTTCTAGCGATTGGAGCGGCACGCAGAGGCGAGTCTCATTACATTCAGGACTCTTACTCTTTGTGTGAGCATAGTGCTTAGTGCGTTAATTGTTTGGATCATCCACCAAAATCCCTCCGGGTAGTTTGCTTCTAGCGAATGGAGCGCCACGCGGTGGCAATACTCATTACTTTCTGTATACACTTTATGACGGCATAGTGCTTCAGTGCGTTAGTTGTTTGGCTCATCCAGCAATTCCTTCTGAATGTCTTGCTTCTAGCGAAAGGAGCGCCACGCAGCGGCGAATCTCATAACTTACTGGACACATACTATGTGTGAGCATAGTGCCTCAGTGCATTAATTGTCTGGGTCATAAACCACGATCCCTCTGAGTGTCTTGCTTCTACCGAATGGAGCGCCACGCAGCGGCGAGCATCATAAATTTTTGGACACATACTGTGTGTGAGCATAGTGCTTCACTGTGTTAACTCTTTGGATCATCCACGAGAATCACTCCGGGTAGCTTGCTTCTGACGAATGGAGCGCCAGGAAGCGGCCAGTCTCATTACTTTCTGAACACATACTGTGTGTCAGCATAGTGCTTCAGTGCATTAATTGTTTGGATCATCCACCACAATCCCTTAGTGTAGCTTGCTTCCAGCGAATGGAGCGCCACGAAGGCGCGAGTCTCATTACTCTCTGGACACTTACTCTGTGTGTGAGCATAGAGCTTACTGCGTTAATTCTTTGGATCATCCATCACAATCCCTCCTGGTAGCTTCCTTCTAGCGAATAGAGCGTTACGCGGTGGCAAGTCTTCTTACCTTCAGCATACACTTTATGAGGGCATAGTGCTTCAGTCCGTTAATTTTTGGACCATCCACCACACTCCCTCCGGGTAGCTTCCTACTAGCGAATGGAGCGCCACGAGGGGTCATACCTCATTAATTTCTGCATATACTTTATAAGGACATAGTGCTTCAGTGCGTTAATTGTTTGGATCATCCACCACAACCCCTCTGAGTGTCCTGCTTTTAGCGAGAGGAGCGCCACGGAGCGGAGAGTCTCATTACTTTCTGGACACATACTGTGTGTGAGCATAGTGCTTCAGTGCATTAATTGTTTATATCATAAACCACAATCCCTCGGGGCAGCTTGCTTCTAGCGAATGGAGCGCTACGCGGGGGCAAGTCTTATTACTTTCTGCATACACTTTATGAGGGTATAGTGCTTCAGTTAGTTAATTGTTTGGATCATCCACCATAATCCTTCCGGGTAGCTTGCTTCTAGCGAATGGAGCGCCACGCAGCGACGAGCATCATAATTTTCTGGACACATACTGTGTGTGAGCATAGAGCTTCAGTATGTTAATTGTTTGGATCATCCACCAGAATCACTCCGGGTAGCTTGCTTCTAGCGAATGTAGCGCCACGCGGTGGCAAGTCTCCTTACTTTCTGCATAATCTTAATGAGGTCATAGTTCGTCAGTGCGTTAATTGTTTGGATCATCCACCACAATCCCTTCGGGTAGCTTGCTTCTAGCGAATGGAGCGCCACGCGGTGACAAGTCTCATTATTTTCTGCATACACTTTACGGGGTTATTGTTCGTCAGTTCGTAAATTGTTTGGAACAGCCACCACAATCCCTTCCAATATTTTATTTCTAGCGAATGGAGTGCCACGCAGCGGCGAGCCTCACAAATTTCTGGACACTTACTGTGTGTGAGTATAGTACTTCATTGTGTTAATGGTTTGGATCATGTACTACAATTTTTCCGGGTAGCTTGCTTCTAACGAATGGAGCGCCACGCGGTGGCAAGTCTCATTACTTTCTGCAAACACTCTATGAGGGCATAGTGCTTCAGTGCGTTAATTGTTTGGATCATCCACCACAATCCTTCCGGGTAGCTTGCTTCTACCGAATGGAACCCCACGCGGTAGCAATTCTCAATACTTTCTGCATACACTTTATGAGGGCATAGTGCTTCAGTGCGTTAATATTTTGGATCATCCTCCACAATATCTCCGGGTAGATTGCTTCTAGCGAATGGTGCGATTCGAAGCGGCGAGTCTCTTTACTTTCTGGACACATACTGTGTGTGAGTGTAGTGCTTCACTGCGTTAATTGTTTGGATCATCCACCACAATCCCTCCGTTTAGCTTGTTTCTAGCTAATGGAGCGCCAGGCGGTGGCAAGTCTCATTACTTTCTGCATACATTTTTGAAAGCATAGTGCTTCAGTGCGTTAATTGTTTGGATCATCCACCACAATCCCTCCGGTACCTTGCTTGTAGCAAATGGATCGCCACGCAGCAACGTGTTTCATTACTTTCTGCATACACTTTATGGGGTCATATTGCCTCAGTTCGTTAAATGCTTTTATCATCCACCAGAATCCCTCCGTGCAGCTTGCTTCTAGCGAATGGAGCGCCACGCAGCGGCGAGTCTCATTCCTTTCAGGACACTTACACATTGTGTGAGCATAGTGCTTATTGCGTTAATTGTTTGGATCATCCAAAACAATCCCTCCGGGTAGTTTGATTCTAGCGAATGGAGCGCCACGCGGTGGCAAGTCTCAATACTTTCTGCTTACACTTTATGAGGGCATAGTGCTTCAGTGCGTTAGTTGTTTGGATCATCCACCACATCCATCTGAGTATCTTGCTTCTAGCGAATGGAGCGACACGCAGCGGCGAGTCTCATTACTTTCTGGACACATACTATGTGTGAGCATAGTGCTTCAGTGCATTAATTGTTTGGATCATAAACCAGAATCCCTCCCGTTAGCTTGCTTCTTACGAATCGAGCGCCAGGAAGCGGCCAGTCTCATTATTTTCCGAACACATACTGTGTGTCAGCATAGTGCCTCAGTGCATTAATTGTTTGGATCATCCACCACAATCCTTCCTGGTAGCTTGCTTCTAGCGATTGGAGCGCCACGCAGCGGCGAGTCTCATTACTTTCAGGACACTTACACATTGTGTGAGCATAGTGCTTATTGCGTTAATTGTTTGGATCATCCAAAACAATCCCTCCGGGAGTTTGATTCTAGCGAATGGAGCGCCACGCGGTGGCAAGTCTCAATACTTTCTGCTTACACTTTATGAGGGCATAGTGCTTCAGTGCGTTAATATTTTGGATCATCCTCCACAATATCTCCGGGTAGATTGCTTCTAGCGAATGGAGCGACACGCAGCGGCGAGTCTCATTACTTTCTGGACACATACTGTGTGTGAGCATAGTGCTTCCGTGCATTAATTGTTTGGATCATCCACCAAAATCCCTCCTGGTTCCGTTCTTCTAGCGAATGGAGCGCCAGGAAGCGGCCAGTCTCATTACTTTCTCAACACATACTGTGTGTCAGCATAGTGCCTCAGTGCATTAATTGTTTGGATCATCCACCACAATCCCTCCTGGTAGCTTGCTTCTAGCGAATGGAGCGCCACGCAGCGGCGAGCATCATAATTTTCTGGACACATACTGTGTGTGAGTATAGTACTTCATTGTGTTAATTGTTTGGATCATGTACTACAATTTTTCCGGGTAGCTTGCTTCTACCGAATGGAACGCCACGCGGTGGCAATTCTCAATACTTTCTGCATACACTTTATGAGGGCATAGTGCTTCAGTGCGTTAATATTTTGGATCATCCTCCACAATATCTCCGGGTAGATTGCTTCTAGCGAATGGTGCGATTCGAAGCGGCGAGTCCCTTTACTTTCTGGACACATACTGTGTGTGAGTGTAGTGCTTCACTGCGTTAATTGTTTGGATCATCCACCACAATCCCTCCGTTTAGCTTGTTTCTAGCTAATGGAGCGCCAGGCGGTGGCAAGTCTCATTACTTTCTGCATACATTTTTGAAAGCATAGTGCTTCAGTGCGTTAATTGTTTGGATCATCCACCACAATCCCTCCGGTACCTTGCTTGTAGCGAATGGATCGCCACGCAGCAGCGTGTTTCATTACTTTCTGCATACACTTTATGGGGTCATATTGCCTCAGTTCGTTAAATGTTTTTATCATCCACCAGAATCCCTCCGTGCAGCTTGCTTCTAGCGAATGGAGCGCCACGCAGCGGCGAGTCTCATTCCTTTCAGGACACTTACACATTGTGTGAGCATAGTGCTTATATCGTTAATTGTTTGGATCATCCAAAACAATCCCTCCGGGTAGTTTGATTCTAGCGAATGGAGCGCCACGCGGTGGCAAGTCTCAATACTTTCTGCTTACACTTTATGAGGGTATAGTGCTTCAGTGCGTTAGTTGTTTGGATCATCCACCACATCCCTCTGAGTGTCTTGCTTCTAGCGAATGGAGCGACACGCAGCGGCGAGTCTCATTACTTTCTGGACACATACTATGTGTGAGCATAGTGCTTCAGTGCATTAATTGTTTGGATCATAAACCAGAATCCCTCCCGGTAGCTTGCTTCTTACGAATCGAGCGCCAGGAAGCGGCCAGTCTCATTATTTTCCGAACACATACTGTGTGTCAGCATAGTGCCTCAGTGCATTAATTGTTCGGATCATCCACCACAATCCTTCCTGGTAGCTGGCTTCTAGCGATTGGAGCGCCACGCAGCGGCGAGTCTCATTACATTCAGGACTCTTACTCTTTGTGTGAGCATAGTGCTTAGTGCGTTAATTGTTTGGATCATCCACCACAATCCCTCCGGTACCTTGCTTGTAGCGAATGGATCGCCACGCAGCAGCGTGTTTCATTACTTTCTGCATACACTTTATGGGGTCATATTGCCTCAGTTCGTTAAATGTTTTTATCATCCACCAGAATCCCTCCGTGCAGCTTGCTTCTAGCGAATGGAGCGCCACGCAGCGGCGAGTCTCATTCCTTTCAGGACACTTACACATTGTGTGAGCATAGTGCTTATATCGTTAATTGTTTGGATCATCCAAAACAATCCCTCCGGGTAGTTTGATTCTAGCGAATGGAGCGCCACGCGGTGGCAAGTCTCAATACTTTCTGCTTACACTTTATGAGGGCATAGTGCTTCAGTGCGTTAGTTGTTTGGATCATCCACCACATCCCTCTGAGTGTCTTGCTTCTAGCGAATGGAGCGACACGCAGCGGCGAGTCTCATTACTTTCTGGACACATACTATGTGTGAGCATAGTGCTTCAGTGCATTAATTGTTCGGATCATCCACCACAATCCTTCCTGGTAGCTTGCTTCTAGCGATTGGAGCGCCACGCAGCGGCGAGTCTCATTACATTCAGGACTCTTACTCTTTGTGTGAGCATAGTGCTTAGTGCGTTAATTGTTTGGATCATCCACCAAAATCCCTCCGGGTAGTTTGCTTCTAGCGAATGGAGCGCCACGCGGTGGCAATACTCATTACTTTCTGTATACACTTTATGACGGCATAGTGCTTCAGTGCGTTAGTTGTTTGGCTCATCCACCAATTCCTTCTGAATGTCTTGCTTCTAGCGAAAGGAGCCCACGCAGCGGCGAATCTCATAACTTACTGGACACATACTATGTGTGAGCATAGTGCCTCAGTGCATTAATTGTCTGGGTCATAAACCACAATCCCTCTGAGTGTCTTGCTTCTACCGAATGGAGCGCCACGCAGCGGCGAGCATCATAAATTTTTGGACACATACTGTGTGTGAGCATAGTGCTTCACTGTGTTAATTCTTTGGATCATCCACGAGAATCACTCCGGGTAGCTTGCTTCTGACGAATGGAGCGCCAGGAAGCGGCCAGTCTCATTACTTTCTGAACACATACTGTATGTCAGCATAGTGCTTCAGTGCATTAATTGTTTGGATCATCCACCACAATCCCTTAGTGTAGCTTGCTTCCAGCGAATGGAGCGCCACGAAGGCGCGAGTCTCATTACTCTCTGGACACTTACTCTGTGTGTGAGCATAGAGCTTACTGCGTTAATTCTTTGGATCATCCATCACAATCCCTCCTGGTAGCTTCCTTCTAGCGAATGGAGCGTTACGCGGTGGCAAGTCTTCTTACTTTCAGCATACACTTTATGAGGGCATAGTGCTTCAGTCCGTTAATTTTTGGACCATCCACCACACACCCTCCGGGTAGCTTCCTACTAGCGAATGGAGCGCCACGAGGGGTCATACCTCATTAATTTCTGCATACACTTTATAAGGACATAGTGCTTCAGTGCGTTAATTGTTTGGATCATCCACCACAACCCCTCTGAGTGTCCTGGTTTTAGCGAGAGGAGCGCCACGGAGCGGCGAGTCTCATTACTTTCTGGACACATACTGTGCGTGAGCATAGTGCTTGAGTGCATTAATTGTTTATATCATAAACCACAATCCCTCGGGGCAGCTTGCTTCTAGCGAATGGAGCGCTACGCGGGGGCAAGTCTTATTACTTTCTGCATACACTTTATGAGGTTATAGTGCTTCAGTTCGTTAATTGTTTGGATCATCCACCATAATCCTTCCGGGTAGCTTGCTTCTAGCGAATGGAGCGCCACGCAGCGGCGAGCATCATAATTTTCTGGACACATACTGTGTGTGAGCATAGAGCTTCAGTATGTTAATTGTTTGGATCATCCACCAGAATCACTCCGGGTAGCTTGCTTCGAGCGAATGTAGCGCCACGCGGTGGCAAGTCTCCTTACTTTCTGCATAAACTTTATGAGGTCATAGTTCGTCAGTGCGTTAATTGTTTGGATCATCCACCACAATCCCTTCGGGTAGCTTGCTTCTAGCGAATGGAGCGCCACGCGGTGACAAGTCTCATTATTTTCTGCATACACTTTATGAGCGCATAGTGCTTTTGTGCGTTAATTGTTTGGATCATCCACCACAAGCCCTCCGAGTAGTTTGCTTATAGGGAATGGAGCGCCACGCGGTGGCAGATCTCAATATTTTCTGCATACACTTTACGGGGTTATTGTTCGTCAGTTCGTAAATTGTTTGGAACAGCCACCACAATCCCTCCCAATATTTTATTTCTAGCGAATGGAGTGCCACGCAGCGGCGAGCCTCACAAATTTCTGGACACTTACTGTGTGTGAGTATAGTACTTCATTGTGTTAATTGTTTGGATCATGTACTACAATTTTTTCGGGTAGCTTGCTTCTAACGAATGGAGCGCCAGGCGGTGGCAAGTCTCATTACTTTCTGCAAACACTCTATGAGGGCATAGTGCTTCAGTGCGTTAATTGTTTGGATCATCCACCACAATCCTTCCGGGTAGCTTGCTTCTACCGAATGGAAACCCACGCGGTAGCAATTCTCAATACTTTCTGCATACACTTTATGAGGGCATAGTGCTTCAGTGCGTTAATATTTTGGATCATCCTCCACAATATCTCCGATTAGATTGATTCTAGCGAATGGTGCGATTCGAAGCGGCGAGTCTCTTTACTTTCTGGACACATACTGTGTGTGAGTGTAGTGCTTCACTGCGTTAATTGTTTGGATCATCCACCACAATCCCTCCGTTTAGCTTGTTTCTAGCTAATGGAGCGCCAGGCGGTGGCAAGTCTCATTACTTTCTGCATACATTTTTGAAAGCATAGTGCTTCAGTGCGTTAATTGTTTTGATCATCGACCACAATCCCTCCGGTACCTTGCTTGTAGCGAATGGATCGCCACGCAGCAGCGTGTTTCATTACTTTCTGCATACACTTTATGGGGTCATATTGCCTCAGTTCGTTAAATGTTTTTATCATCCACCAGAATCCCTCCGTGCAGCTTGCTTCTAGCGAATGGAGCGCCACGCAGCGGCGAGTCTCATTACTTTCAGGACACTTACACATTGTGTGAGCATAGTGCTTATTGCGTTAATTGTTTGGATCATCCAAAACAATCCCTCCGGGTAGTTTGATTCTAGCGAATGGAGCGCCACGCGGTGGCAAGTCTCAATACTTTCTGCTTACACTTTATGAGGGCATAGTGCTTCATTGCGTTAGTTGTTTGGATCATCCACCACATCCCTCTGAGTGTCTTGCTTCTAGCGAATGGAGCGACACGCAGCGGCGAGTCTCATTACTTTCTGGACACATACTGTGTGTGAGCATAGTGCTTCCGTGCATTAATTGTTTCGATCATCCACCAAAATCCCTCCTGGTAGCGTTCTTCTATCGAATGGAGCGCCAGGAAGCGGCCAGTCTCATTACTTTCTCAACACATACTGTGTGTCAGCATAGTGCCTCAGTGCATTAATTGTTTGGATCATCCTCCACAATCCCTCCTGGTAGCTTGCTTCTAGCGAATGGAGCGCCACGCAGCGGCGAGTCTCATAATTTTCTGGACACATACTGTGTGTGAGCATAGCGCTTCAGTATGTTAATTGTTTGGATCATCCACCAGAATCACTTCGGGTAGCTTGCTTCTAGCGAATGGAGCGCCACGCGGTTGCAAGTCTCATTACTTTCTGCATAAACTTTATGAGGTCATAGTTCGTCAGTGCGTTAATTGTTTTGATCATCCACACAATCTCTTCGGGTAGCTTGCTTCTAGCGAATGGAGCGCCACGCGGTGACAAGTCTCATTATTTTCTGCATACACTTTATGAGGGCATAGTGCTTCAAATCGTTAATTCTTTCTATCATCCAGCATAATCTTTCCCTTTAGCTTGTTTGTAGCGAATGGAGCACCACGCGGTGGCAAGTCTCATTACTTTCTGCATACACTTTTTCAAGGCATAGTGCTTCAGTGCGGTAATTGTTTGGATCTTCCACAACAATCCCTCCGGTAGCTTGCTTCTAGCGAATGGACCGCCACGCAGCGGCGTGTTTCATTACTTTCTGCAAACACTTTATGGGGTCATATTGCTTCACTGCGTTAAATGTTTGTATCATCCACCAGAATCCCACCGTCTATCTTATATCTACCGAATGAAAGCCCACAAAGCGGCGAGTCTCATTACTTTCTGCATACACTTTATGAGGTCAAAGTTCTTCCTTTCGTAAATTTTTTGGATCGTCCACCACAATCTCTCCCGGTTGCTTGCTTGCAGCGAATGGAGCGAAACGCAGCGTCGAGTCTCATTCATTTCTGGACACATACTGTGTTTGAGCATAGTGTTTCAGTGCATTAATAGTTTGGATCACAAACCACAATCCCTCCGGGTAGCTTGCTTCTAGCGAATGGAGCGCCACGCGGTGGCAAGTCTTATTACTTTCTGCATACACTTTATGAGGGCAAAGTGCTTCAGTTCGTTAATTGTTTGTATCACCCAGCATAATTCATCCGTGTAGCTTGCTTCTAGCGAATGGAGCGCAACGCAGTGGCGAGCATCATAAATTTCTGGACACATACTGTGTGTGAGCATACTGCTTCACTGTGTTAATTGTTTGGATCATCCACAAGAATCACTCCAGGTAGCTTGCTTCTAGCGAATGGAGCGCCACGCGGTGGCAAGTCTCATTACTTTCTGTATAAACTTTATGAGGGCATAGTGCCTCAGTGCGTTAGTTGTTTGAATCACCAACCACATCATTCTGAGTGTCTTGCTTCTAGCGAATGGAGCGCCACGCAGCGACGAGTCTCATTACTTTCTGGACACATACTATGTGTGAGCATAGTGCTTCAGTGCATTAATTGTTTGGATCATAAACCACAATCCCTCCGGGTAGCTTGCGTCTACCGAATGGAGCCCCACGCGGTGGCAAGTCTCATTACTTTCTGCATACACTTTATGAGGGCATAGTGCTTCAGTGCGTAAATTGTTTGGATCATCCTCCACAATCCCTCCGCGTAGCTTGCTTCTAGCGAATGGAGCGCCACGCAGCGGCGAGTCTCATTACCTTCAGGACACTTACACTTTGTGTGAGCATAGTGCTTAGTGCGTTAATTGTTTGGATCATCCACCACAATCCCTCCGGGTAGCTTACCTCTAGCGAAAGGAGCGCCACGCGGTGGCAAGTCTCATTACTTTCTGTATACACTTTATGAGGGCATAGTGCTTCAGTACGTTAGTTGTTTGGATCATCCACCACATACCTCGGAGTGTCTTGCTTCTAGCGAATGGAGCGCCACGCAGCGGCGAGTCTCATTACTTTCTGGACACATACTATGTGTGAGCATAGTGCTTCAGTGCATTAATTGTTTGGATCATAAACCAGAATCCCTCCCGGTAGCTTGCTTCTTACGAATCGAGCGCCAGGAAGCGGCCAGTCTCATTATTTTCCGAACACATACTGTGTGTCAGCATAGTGCCTCAGTGCATTAATTGTTTGGATCATCCACCACAATCCCTCCTGGTAGCTTGCTTCTAGCGATTGGAGCGGCACGCAGCGGCGAGTCTCATTACATTCAGGACTCTTACTCTTTGTGTGAGCATAGTGCTTAGTGCGTTAATTGTTTGGATCATCCACCAAAATCCCTCCGGGTAGTTTGCTTCTAGCGAATGGAGCGCCACGCGGTGGCAATACTCATTACTTTCTGTATACACTTTATGACGGCATAGTGCTTCAGTGCGTTAGTTGTTTGGCTCATCCAGCAATTCCTTCTGAATGTCTTGCTTCTAGCGAAAGGAGCGCCACGCAGCGGCGAATCTCATAACTTACTGGACACATACTATGTGTGAGCATAGTGCCTCAGTGCATTAATTGTCTGGGTCATAAACCACGATCCCTCTGAGTGTCTTGCTTCTACCGAATGGAGCGCCACGCAGCGGCGAGCATCATAAATTTTTGGACACATACTGTGTGTGAGCATAGTGCTTCACTGTGTTAACTCTTTGGATCATCCACGAAAATCACTCCGGGTAGCTTGCTTCTGACGAATGGAGCGCCAGGAAGCGGCCAGTCTCATTACTTTCTGAACACATACTGTGTGTCAGCATAGTGCTTCAGTGCATTAATTGTTTGGATCATCCACCACAATCCCTTAGTGTAGCTTGCTTCCAGCGAATGGAGCGCCACGAAGGCGCGAGTCTCATTACTCTCTGGACACTTACTCTGTGTGTGAGCATAGAGCTTACTGCGTTAATTCTTTGGATCATCCATCACAATCCCTCCTGGTAGCTTCCTTCTAGCGAATGGAGCGTTACGCGGTGGCAAGTCTTCTTACCTTCAGCATACACTTTATGAGGGCATAGTGCTTCAGTCCGTTAATTTTTGGACCATCCACCACACTCCCTCCGGGTAGCTTCCTACTAGCGAATGGAGCGCCACGAGGGGTCATACCTCATTAATTTCTGCATATACTTTATAAGGACATAGTGCTTCAGTGCTTTAATTGTTTGGATCATCCACCACAACCCCTCTGAGTGTCCTGCTTTTAGCGAGACGAGCGCCACGGAGCGGAGAGTCTCATTACTTTCTGGACACATACTGTGTGTGAGCATAGTGCTTCAGTGCATTAATTGTTTATATCATAAACCACAATCCCTCGGGGCAGCTTGCTTCTAGCGAATGGAGCGCTACGCGGGGGCAAGTCTTATTACTTTCTGCATACACTTTATGAGGGTATAGTGCTTCAGTTAGTTAATTGTTTGGATCATCCACCATAATCCTTCCGGGTAGCTTGCTTCTAGCGAATGGAGCGCCACGCAGCGACGAGCATCATAATTTTCTGGACACATACTGTGTGTGAGCATAGAGCTTCAGTATGTTAATTGTTTGGATCATCCACCAGAATCACTCCGGGTAGCTTGCTTCTAGCGAATGTAGCGCCACGCGGTGGCAAGTCTCCTTACTTTCTGCATAATCTTAATGAGGTCATAGTTCGTCAGTGCGTTAATTGTTTGGATCATCCACCACAATCCCTTCGGGTAGCTTGCTTCTAGCGAATGGAGCGCCACGCGGTGACAAGTCTCATTATTTTCTGCATACACTTTACGGGGTTATTGTTCGTCAGTTCGTAAATTGTTTGGAACAGCCACCACAATCCCTTCCAATATTTTATTTCTAGCGAATGGAGTGCCACGCAGCGGCGAGCCTCACAAATTTCTGGACACTTACTGTGTGTGAGTATAGTACTTCATTGTGTTAATGGTTTGGATCATGTACTACAATTTTTCCCGGTAGCTTGCTTCTAACGAATGGAGCGCCACGCGGTGGCAAGTCTCATTACTTTCTGCAAACACTCTATGAGGGCATAGTGCTTCAGTGCGTTAATTGTTTGGATCATCCACCACAATCCTTCCGGGTAGCTTGCTTCTACCGAATGGAACCCCACGCGGTAGCAATTCTCAATACTTTCTGCATACACTTTATGAGGGCATAGTGCTTCAGTGCGTTAATATTTTGGATCATCCTCCACAATATCTCCGGGTAGATTGCTTCTAGCGAATGGTGCGATTCGAAGCGGCGAGTCTCTTTACTTTCTGGACACATACTGTGTGTGAGTGTAGTGCTTCACTGCGTTAATTGTTTGGATCATCCACCACAATCCCTCCGTTTAGCTTGTTTCTAGCTAATGGAGCGCCAGGCGGTGGCAAGTCTCATTACTTTCTGCATACATTTTTGAAAGCATAGTGCTTCAGTGCGTTAATTGTTTGGATCATCCACCACAATCCCTCCGGTACCTTGCTTGTAGCAAATGGATCGCCACGCAGCAGCGTGTTTCATTACTTTCTGCATACACTTTATGGGGTCATATTGCCTCAGTTCGTTAAATGTTTTTATCATCCACCAGAATCCCTCCGTGCAGCTTGCTTCTAGCGAATGGAGCGCCACGCAGCGGCGAGTCTCATTCCTTTCAGGACACTTACACATTGTGTGAGCATAGTGCTTATTGCGTTAATTGTTTGGATCATCCAAAACAATCCCTCCGGGTAGTTTGATTCTAGCGAATGGAGCGCCACGCGGTGGCAAGTCTCAATACTTTCTGCTTACACTTTATGAGGGCATAGTGCTTCAGTGCGTTAGTTGTTTGGATCATCCACCACATCCATCTGAGTATCTTGCTTCTAGCGAATGGAGCGACACGCAGCAGCGAGTCTCATTACTTTCTGGACACATACTATGTGTGAGCATAGTGCTTCAGTGCATTAATTGTTTGGATCATAAACCAGAATCCCTCCCGTTAGCTTGCTTCTTACGAATCGAGCGCCAGGAAGCGGCCAGTCTCATTATTATCCGAACACATACTGTGTGTCAGCATAGTGCCTCAGTGCATTAATTGTTTGGATCATCCACCACAATCCTTCCTGGTAGCTTGCTTCTAGCGATTGGAGCGCCACGCAGCGGCGAGTCTCATTACTTTCAGGACACTTACACATTGTGTGAGCATAGTGCTTATTGCGTTAATTGTTTGGATCATCCAAAACAATCCCTCCGGGAGTTTGATTCTAGCGAATGGAGCGCCACGCGGTGGCAAGTCTCAATACTTTCTGCTTACACTTTATGAGGGCATAGTGCTTCAGTGCGTTAATATTTTGGATCATCCTCCACAATATCTCCGGGTAGATTGCTTCTAGCGAATGGAGCGACACGCAGCGGCGAGTCTCATTACTTTCTGGACACATACTGTGTGTGAGCATAGTGCTTCCGTGCATTAATTGTTTGGATCATCCACCAAAATCCCTCCTGGTTCCGTTCTTCTAGCGAATGGAGCGCCAGGAAGCGGCCAGTCTCATTACTTTCTCAACACATACTGTGTGTCAGCATAGTGCCTCAGTGCATTAATTGTTTGGATCATCCACCACAATCCCTCTTGGTAGCTTGCTTCTAGCGAATGGAGCGCCACGCGGTGGCAATACTCATTACTTTCTGTATACACTTTATGACGGCATAGTGCTTCAGTGCGTTAGTTGTTTGGCTCATCCACCAATTCCTTCTGAATGTCTTGCTTCTAGCGAAAGGAGCCCACGCAGCGGCGAATCTCATAACTTACTGGACACATACTATGTGTGAGCATAGTGCCTCAGTGCATTAATTGTCTGGGTCATAAACCACAATCCCTCTGAGTGTCTTGCTTCTACCGAATGGAGCGCCACGCAGCGGCGAGCATCATAAATTTTTGGACACATACTGTGTGTGAGCATAGTGCTTCACTGTGTTAATTCTTTGGATCATCCACGAGAATCACTCCGGGTAGCTTGCTTCTGACGAATGGAGCGCCAGGAAGCGGCCAGTCTCATTACTTTCTGAACACATACTGTATGTCAGCATAGTGCTTCAGTGCATTAATTGTTTGGATCATCCACCACAATCCCTTAGTGTAGCTTGCTTCCAGCGAATGGAGCGCCACGAAGGCGCGAGTCTCATTACTCTCTGGACACTTACTCTGTGTGTGAGCATAGAGCTTACTGCGTTAATTCTTTGGATCATCCATCACAATCCCTCCTGGTAGCTTCCTTCTAGCGAATGGAGCGTTACGCGGTGGCAAGTCTTCTTACTTTCAGCATACACTTTATGAGGGCATAGTGCTTCAGTCCGTTAATTTTTGGACCATCCACCACACACCCTCCGGGTAGCTTCCTACTAGCGAATGGAGCGCCACGAGGGGTCATACCTCATTAATTTCTGCATACACTTTATAAGGACATAGTGCTTCAGTGCGTTAATTGTTTGGATCATCCACCACAACCCCTCTGAGTGTCCTGGTTTTAGCGAGAGGAGCGCCACGGAGCGGCGAGTCTCATTACTTTCTGGACACATACTGTGTGTGAGCATAGTGCTTGAGTGCATTAATTGTTTATATCATAAACCACAATCCCTCGGGGCAGCTTGCTTCTAGCGAATGGAGCGCTACGCGGGGGCAAGTCTTATTACTTTCTGCATACACTTTATGAGGGTATAGTGCTTCAGTTCGTTAATTGTTTGGATCATCCACCATAATCCTTCCGGGTAGCTTGCTTCTAGCGAATGGAGCGCCACGCAGCGGCGAGCATCATAATTTTCTGGACACATACTGTGTGTGAGCATAGAGCTTCAGTATGTTAATTGTTTGGATCATCCACCAGAATCACTCCGGGTAGCTTGCTTCGAGCGAATGTAGCGCCACGCGGTGGCAAGTCTCCTTACTTTCTGCATAAACTTTATGAGGTCATAGTTCGTCAGTGCGTTAATTGTTTGGATCATCCACCACAATCCCTTCGGGTAGCTTGCTTCTAGCGAATGGAGCGCCACGCGGTGACAAGTCTCATTATTTTCTGCATACACTTTATGAGCGCATAGTGCTTTTGTGCGTTAATTGTTTGGATCATCCACCACAAGCCCTCCGAGTAGTTTGCTTATAGGGAATGGAGCGCCACGCGGTGGCAGATCTCAATATTTTCTGCATACACTTTACGGGGTTATTGTTCGTCAGTTCGTAAATTGTTTGGAACAGCCACCACAATCCCTCCCAATATTTTATTTCTAGCGAATGGAGTGCCACGCAGCGGCGAGCCTCACAAATTTCTGGACACTTACTGTGTGTGAGTATAGTACTTCATTGTGTTAATTGTTTGGATCATGTACTACAATTTTTTCGGGTAGGTTGCTTCTAACGATTGGAGCGCCAGGCGGTGGCAAGTCTCATTACTTTCTGCAAACACTCTATGAGGGCATAGTGCTTCAGTCCGTTAATTGTTTGGATCATCCACCACAATCCTTCCGGGTAGCTTGCTTCTACCGAATGGAAACCCACGCGGTAGCAATTCTCAATACTTTCTGCATACACTTTATGAGGGCATAGTGCTTCAGTGCGTTAATATTTTGGATCATCCTCCACAATATCTCCGATTAGATTGCTTCTAGCGAATGGTGCGATTCGAAGCGGCGAGTCTCTTTACTTTCTGGACACATACTGTGTGTGAGTGTAGTGCTTCACTGCGTTAATTGTTTGGATCATCCACCACAATCCCTCCGTTTAGCTTGTTTCTAGCTAATGGAGCGCCAGGCGGTGGCAAGTCTCATTACTTTCTGCATACATTTTTGAAAGCATAGTGCTTCAGTGCGTTAATTGTTTTGATCATCCACCACAATCCCTCCGGTACCTTGCTTGTAGCGAATGGATCGCCACGCAGCAGCGTGTTTCATTACTTTCTGCATACACTTTATGGGGTCATATTGCCTCAGTTCGTTAAATGTTTTTATCTTCCACCAGAATCCCTCCGTGCAGCTTGCTTCTAGCGAATGGAGCGCCACGCAGCGGCGAGTCTCATTACTTTCAGGACACTTACACATTGTGTGAGCATAGTGCTTATTGCGTTAATTGTTTGGATCATCCAAAACAATCCCTCCGGGTAGTTTGATTCTAGCGAATGGAGCGCCACGCGGTGGCAAGTCTCAATACTTTCTGCTTACACTTTATGAGGGCATAGTGCTTCATTGCGTTAGTTGTTTGGATCATCCACCACATCCCTCTGAGTGTCTTGCTTCTAGCGAATGGAGCGACACGCAGCGGCGAGTCTCATTACTTTCTGGACACATACTGTGTGTGAGCATAGTGCTTCCGTGCATTAATTGTTTCGATCATCCACCAAAATCCCTCCTGGTAGCGTTCTTCTATCGAATGGAGCGCCAGGAAGCGGCCAGTCTCATTACTTTCTCAACACATACTGTGTGTCAGCATAGTGCCTCAGTGCATTAATTGTTTGGATCATCCTCCACAATCCCTCCTGGTAGCTTGCTTCTAGCGAATGGAGCGCCACGCAGCGGCGAGTCTCATAATTTTCTGGACACATACTGTGTGTGAGCATAGCGCTTCAGTATGTTAATTGTTTGGATCATCCACCAGAATCACTTCGGGTAGCTTGCTTCTAGCGAATGGAGCGCCACGCGGTTGCAAGTCTCATTACTTTCTGCATAAACTTTATGAGGTCATAGTTCGTCAGTGCGTTAATTGTTTTGATCATCCACACAATCTCTTCGGGTAGCTTGCTTCTAGCGAATGGAGCGCCACGCGGTGACAAGTCTCATTATTTTCTGCATACACTTTATGAGCGCATAGTGCTTTTGTGCGTTAATTGTTTGGATCATCCACCACAAGCCCTCCGAGTAGTTTGCTTATAGCGAATGGAGCGCCACGCGGTGGCAGGTCTCATTATTTTCTGCATACACTTTACGGGGTTATTGTTCGTCAGTTCGTAAATTGTTTGGATCATCCACCAAAATCCCTCCCAATATTTTGTATCTAGCGAATGGAGTGCAACGCAGCTGCGAGCCTCACAAATTTCTGGACACTTACTGTGTGTGAGTATAGTACTTCATTCTGTTAATTGTTTGGATCATGTACTACAATTTTTCCGGGTAGCTTGCTTCTACCGAATGGAGCGCCACGCGGTGGCAAGTCTCATTACTCTCTGCAAACACTCTATGAGGGCATAGTGCTTCAGTGCGTTAATTGTTTGGATCATCCACCACAACCCCTCTGAGTGTCCTGCTTCTAGCGAGTGGAGCGCCACGTAGCAGCGAGTCTCATTACTTTCTGGACACATACTTTGTGTGAGCATAGTGCTTCAGTGCATTAATTGTTTGGATCACAAACCACAATCCCTTGGGGTAGTTTGTTTCTAGCGAATGGAGCGCCACGCGGAGGAAAGTCTTATTATTTTCTGCATACACTTTATGAGGGTAAAGTGCTTCAGTTCGTTAATTGTTTGGATCATCCACCATAATCCTTCCGGTTAGCTTGTTTCTAGCGAATGGAGCGCCACGCAGCGGCGAGCATCATAGTTTCTGAACACATACTGTGTGTGAGCAAAGTGCTTCAGTGTGTTAATTGTTTGGATAATCCACCAGAATCACTCCGGGTAGCTTGCTTCTAGCGAATGGAGCGCCACGCGGTGGCAAGTATCATTACTTTCTGCATACACTTTATGGGGTCATATTGCTTCAGTGCGTTAAATGTTTTTATCATCCACCAGAATCCCTCCGTGTAGCTTGCTTCTACCGAATGAAGGGCTACAAAGCGGCGAGTCTCATTACTTTCTGCATATACTTAATGAGGTCATATTGATTCAGTGCGTTAAATGTTTTTATCATCCACCACAATCCCTCCGGTAGCTTGCTTCTAGCGAATGGATCGCCACGCAGCGGCGACTCTCATTACTTTCAGGACACTTGCTCTTTGTGTGAGGATAGTGCTTAGTGCGTTAATTGTTAGGATCATCCACCACAACCTCTCTGAGTGTCTTGCTTGTAGCGAAAGGAGCGCCACGCGGTGGCAAGTCTCATTATTTTTGCATATATTTTATGAGGGCATATTGCTTCAGTGCGTTAATTTTTGGATCATAAACCACAATCCCTCGGTGTAGCTTCCATCTAGCGAGAGGAGCCCCACGCGGGGGCAAGTCTTATTACTTTCGGTTTACACTTTATGAGGGCATAGTGCTTCAGTGCGTTAGCTGTTGGATCATCCACCACATCCCTCTGAATATCTGGAGTGATGGAGCGACACGCAGCGGCGAGTCTCATTACTTTCTTGACAAATACTGTGTGTTAGCATAGTGCTTCAATGCTATAATTGTTTGGATCATCCTCCACAATATCTCCGGGTAGCTTGCTTCTAGCGACTGGTGCAATACGAAGCGGCGAGTCTCTTTACTTTCTGGACACATACTATGTGTGAGCATAGTGCTTAGTGCGTTAATTGTTTTTATAATCCACCAGAATCCCTCCGTGTAGCTTGCTTCTAGCGAATGTATCGCCACGCAGCGGCGAGTCTCATTACTTTCTGCATACACTTTATGAGGTCAAAGTTCTTCATTTCGTTAATTGTTTGGATCATCCTCCACAATCCCTCCTGGTAGCTTGCTTCTAGCGAATGGAGCGCCACGCAGTGGCAAGTCTTATTACTTTCTGCATACACTTTATGAGGGCATGGTGCTTCGGTGCGTTAATTTTTGGACCATCCACCACAATATATCCGGGTAGCTTGCTTGTAGCGAATGGAGCGCCACGCGGTGGCAAGTCTCATTATTTCTGCATATATTTTAAGAGGGCATAGTGCTTCAGTGCGTTAATTTTTGGATCATAAACCACAATCCCTCGGGGTAGCTTGCTTCTAGCGAGTGGAGCGCGACGCGGAGGCAAGTCTTATTACTTTCTGCATACACTTTATGAGGGTATAGTCCTTCAGTTCGTTAATTGTTTGGATCATCCACCATAATCCTTCCGGGTAGCTTGCTTCTAGCGAATGGAGCGCCACGCAGCGGCGAGCATCATGAATTTCTGAACACATACTGTGTGCTAGCATAGTGCTTCAGTGTGTTAATTGTTTGGATCATCCACCAGAATCACTCCCGGTAGCTTGCTTCTGACGAATAAAGCGTCACGAAGCGGCCATTCTCATTACTTTCTGCACACATGATGTGTATGAGCATAGTGCTTCAGTGCGTTAATTGTTTGGATCATCCAGCACAACCCCTCTGAGTGTCTTGCTTCTAGCGAATGGAGCGCCCCGCGATGACAAGTCTCAATATTTTCTCCACATACATTATAAGCGCATAGCGCTTTAGTGCGTTAATTATTTGCGTCATCCACCACAATCCCTCCGAGTAGCTTGCTTCTAGCGAATGGAGCGCCACGCGTTATCAAGTCTCATTACTTTCTGCATACACTTTGCAGGGTCGTAGTACTTCAGTGAGAGAAATTGTTTGGATCATCCACCACAATCCCTTCGTGCTGCTTGCTTCTACCGTATGTAGCGCCACGCAGCGCCGTGTTTCATTACTTTCTGCATACACTTTATGAGGGCATAGTGCTTCAGTTCGTAAATTGTTTGGATCATCCACCATAATCCCTCCGCGTAGCTTGCTTCTAGCGAATGGAGCGCCACCCAGCGGCGAGTCTCATTACTTTCTGGACACATACTGTGCGTGAGCATTGTGCTTCAGTGCGTTAATTTTGGATCGACCACAACAATCCCTCCGTGTAGCTTGCTTCTACCGAGTGGAGCGCCACGCAGTGGAGTGATTCATTACTTTCTGCATACATTTTCCGGATCATAGATCGTGAGTTCGTAAATTGTTTGGATCAACCACCACAATCCCTCCGTGTAGCTTGCTAATACCTAATGGAGCGCCACGCAGCGGCTTGTTTAATTACTTTCTGCGTACACTTTGTGCGGTCATATTGCATGAGTGCGTTAGTTGTTTCGGTTATCCACCACATCCCTCTGACTGTCTTGCTTCTAGCGAACGGAGCGCCACGCAGCGTCGAGCATCATAAATTTCTGGACGCATACTGTGTGTGAGCATAGTGCTTCAGTGTGTTAATAGCTTGGATCATCCACCAGAATCACTCCACGTAGCTTACTTCTGACGAATGGATCGTCACGAAGCGGCCAGTCTCACTACTTTCTGGACACATACTGTGTTTGAGCATAGTGCTTCGGTGCGTTAATTGTTTTGATAATCCACCAGAATCCCACCGGGTAGCTTGCTTCTAGCGAATGAGCGCCACGCGGTGTCAAGTCTCTTGACTTTCTGAATACACTTTACGGGGTCATAGTTCATGAGTTCGTAAAGTGTTTGGATCAACCACCACAATCCCTCCGTGTAGCTTGCTTCTACCTAATGGAGCGCCACGCAGCGGAGTGTTTCATTACTTTCTACGTACACTTTATGGGGTCATAGTGCTTCAGTGCGTTAGTAGTTTCGATTATCCACCACATACCTCTGAGTGTCTTGCTTCTAGCGAATGGAGCGCCACGCAGCGGCGAGTCTCATTACTTTCTGGAAACATACTATGTGTGAGCATTGTGTTGCAGTGTATTAATTGTTTGGATCAAAAACCACAATCCCTCGGGGTAGCTTGGTTCAAGCGAATGGAGCGCCACGCGTTGGGAAGTCTCATTAATTTCTCCATACACTTTATGAGGCCATAGTTCGTCAGTTAGTTAATTGTTTGGATCATCCACCACAATCCCTTCGGGTAGCTTGTTTCTAGCGAATGGAGGGCCAAGCCGTGGCAAGTCTCATTACTTTCTGCATACACTTTACGAGGTCATCGTTCGTGAGTTCGTAAATTGTTTGGATCAACCACCACAATCCCTCTGTGTAGCTTGCTTCTTCCTAACGGAGCGCCACGCAGCGGCGTGTTTCATTACTTTCCGCGTTAATTGTTTTGATGATCTACCAGAATCCTGCCGGGTAGCTTTCTTCTAGCGAATGGAACGAAACGCAGCGGCGAGCATCATAAATTTCTGGACACATACTATGTGTGAGCATAGTGCTTCAGTGCATTAATTGTTTGGGTCATAAACCACAATCCCTCCGGGTAGGTTGTTTCTAGCAAATGGAGCGCCACGCGGTGGCAAGTCTCATTACTTTCTGCATACATTATATGAGGGCATAGTGCTTCAGGTCGTTAGTTGTTTGGATCATCCACCACATCCCTCTGAGTGTCTTGCTTCTAGCGAATGGAGCGCCACGCGGTGGGAAGTCTCATTACTTTCTCCATACACTTTATGAGGTCATAGTTCGTCAGTTAGTTAATTGTTTGGATCATCCACCACAACCCCTCCCGGTAGCTTGCTTCTAGCGAATGGAGCGCCACGCAGCGGCGAGCCTCATAAATTTCTGGACACATACTGTGTGTGAGCATAGTGCTTCGGTCCGTTAATTGTTTTGATCATCCGCCACAACACCTCTGAGTGTCATGCTTCTAGCTAATGGAGAGCCACGCAGCGCCGAGTCTCATTACTTTCTGGACACATACTGTGTGTGAGTATAGTGCTTCATTGCGTTAACGGTTTGGATCATGCACCACAATCCCTCCTGGAAGCTTGCTTCTAGCGAATGGAGCGCCACGCAGTGGCAATTCTCATTAATTTCTGCATACAGTTTATGAATGCATACTGCTTCAGTGCGTTAATTGTTTAGATCATCCACCACAAACCGTCCGTGTACCTTGCTTCAAGCGAATGGAACGCCACGTTGCGGCGAGTATCATTATTTTCTCTAAACTTCCTGTGTGTGAGCATAGTGTTTCAGTACATTAATTGTTTAGATCACAAACCACAATCCCTCCCTGAAGCTTGCTTCTAGCGAATGGAGCGCCACGCGGTGGCAAGTCTCATTATTTTCTGCATACATTTTATGAGGGCATAGTGCTTCAGGTCGTTAATAGTTTGGATCATCCACCTCAACCACTCTCAGTGTCTTGCTTCTAGCGAATGGAGCGCCACGCAGAGGCGAGTCTCATTACTTTCTGGCAACACTCTGTGTGTGAGCATAGAGCTACAGAGCATTAATTTTTTCGATCAGAAACCACAATCCCTCCGGGAAGCTTGCTTCTTGCGAATGGAGCGCCACCCGGTGGCAAATCGCATTACTTTCTGCATACACTTTGCAGGGTCGTAATAATTCAGTGAGGGAAATTGTTTGATCATCCATCACAATCCCTCCGTGTAGCTTGCTTCTCCCGTATGGAGCGTCACGCTGCGCCGTATTTCATTACTTTCCGCATACACTTTATGAGGGCATAGTGCTACAATTCGTAAATTGTTTGGATCATCCACCACAATCCCTCCGCGTAGCTTGCTTCTAGCGAATGGAGCGCCAGGCAGCGGCGAGTCTCATTACTTTCTGCACACATACTGTGTGTGAGCATTGTGCTTCATTGCGTTAATTGTTTGGATCAACTACAACAATCCCTCCGTGTAGCTTGCTTCTAGCGAATGGAGCGCCACGCGGTGGCAAGTCTTATTACTTTCTGCATAGACTTTATGAGGGCAATATTCTTCAGTTCGTTAATTGTTTGGATCATTCTCCACAATCTTTCCGCGTAGATTGCTTCTAGCGAATGGAGCGCAACGCAGTGGCGAGCATCATAAATTTCTGGACACATACTGTGTGTGAGTATACTGCTTCACTGTTTTAATTGTTTGGATCATCCACAAGTATCACTCCGGGTAGCTTGCTACTAGCGAATGGAGCGCCACGCGGTGGCAAGTCTCATTACTTTCTGTATACACTTTATGAGGGCATAGTGCTTCAGTTCGTTAGTTGTTTGGATCATCCACCATATCCCTCTGAGTGTCTTGCTTCTAGAGAATGGAGCGCCACGCAGCGACGAGTCTTATTAAATTCTGGACACATACTATGTGTGAGCATATTGCTTCAGTGCATTAAATGTTTGGATCATCCACCACAAACCCTCTGAGTGTCTTGCTTCTAGCAAATGGAGCGCCACCCGGTGGCAAATCGCATTACTTTATGCATACACTTTGCAAAGTCGTAGTCTTTCAGTGAGAGAAATTGTCTGATCATCCATCACAATCCCTCCGTGTAGCTTGCTTCTCCCGTATGGAACGCCACGCAGCGCCGTGTTTCATTACTTTCTGGCAACACTCTGTGTGTGAGCATAGAGCTTCAGAGCATTAATTGTTTCGATCACAAACCACAATCCCTCCGGGAAGCTTGCTTCTAGCGAAAGGAGCGACACGCCGTGGCAAGTCTTATTACTTTCTGCATACACTTTCTGAGGGCATGGTGCTTCAGTACGTTAATTGTTTGGATCATCCACCAAAATCCTTCCGGGTAGCTTGCTTCTAGCGAATGAAGCGCCACGCAGCGTCGAGCATCATAAATTTCTGGACACATACTCTGTGGGAGCATAGTGCTTCAGTGTGTTAATTTTTTGGATCATCCACCAGAATCACTCCGGGTAGCTTGCTTCTGACGAATGGAGCGCGACGAAGCGGCCAGTCTCATTACTTTCTGAACATATACTGTGTATGAACATAGTGCTTCAGTTCGTTAATTGTTTGGATCATCCACCACAAACCCTCTGAGTGTCTTGCTTCTAGCGAATGGAGCGCCACTCGGTGGCAAATCGCATTACTTTCTGCATACACTTTGCAGGGTCGTAATACTTCAGTGAGGGAAATTGTTTGATCATCCATCACAATCCCTCCGTGTAGCTTGCTTCTCCCGTATGGAGAGCCACGCTGCGCCGTATTTCATTACTTTCCGCATACACTTTATGAGGGCATAGTGCTCCAATTCGTAAATTGTTTGGATCATCCACCACAATCCCTCCGCGCAGCTTGCTTCTAGCGAATGGAGCGCCAGGCAGCGGCGTGTCTTATTACTTTCTGCACACATACTGTGTGTGAGAATTGTGCTTCATTGCGTTAATTGTTTGGATCAACTACAACAATCCCTCCGTGTAGCTTGCTTCTAGCGAATGGAGCGCCACGTGGTGGCAAGTCTTATTACTTGCTGCATACACTTTATGAGGGCAAAGTGCTTCAGTTCGTTAATTGTTTGTATCATCCAGCATAATCCATCCGTGTAGCTTGCTTCTAGCGAATGGAGCGCAACGCAGTGGCGAGCATCATAAATTTCTGGACACATACTGTGTGTGAGTATACTGCTTCACTGTTTTAATTGTTTGGATCATCCACAAGAATCACTCCGGGTAGCTTGCTTCTAGCGAATGGAGCGCCACGCGGTGGCAAGTCTCATTACTTTCTGCATACATTATATGAGGGCATAGTGCTTCAGTGCGTTAGTTGTTTGGATCATCCACCATATCCCTCTGAGTGTCTTGCTTCTAGCGAATGGAGCGCCACGCAGCGACGAGTCTTAATAAATTCTGGACACATACTATGTGTGAGCATAGTGCTTCAGTGCATTAATTGTTTGGATCACCCACCACAAATAATCTGAGTGTCTTGCTTCTAGCGAATGGAGCGCCACCCGGTGGCAAATCGCATTAATTTATGCATACACTTTGCAAAGTTGTAGTACTTCAGTGAGAGAAGTTGTCTGATCATCCATAACAATCCCTCCGTGTAGCTTGCTTCTCCCGTATGGAGCGCCACGCAACGCCGTGTTTCATTACTTTCCGCATACACTTTATGAGGGCAAAATGCATCATTTCGTAAATTGTTTGGATCGTCCACCACAATCTCTCCCGGTTGCATGCTTATAGCGAATGGAGCGCCACGCAGTGACGAGTCTTATTAAATTCTGGACACATACTATGTGTGAGCATAGTGCTTCAGTGCATTAATTGTTTGGATCATAAACCACAATCCCTCCGGGTAGCTTGCTTCTACCGAATGGAGCCCCACGCGGTTTCAAGTCTCATTACTTTATGTATACACTTTATGAGGGCATAGTGCTTCAGTGCATTAATTGTTTGGATCATCCACCACAAACCCTCTGAGTGTCTTGCTTCTAGCGAATGGAGCACCACCCGGTGGCAGATCGCATTACTTTCTGCATACACTTTGCAGGGTCGTAGTACTTCAGTGAGAGAAATTGTTTGATCATCCATCACAATCCCTCCGTGTAGCTTGCTTCTCCCGTATGGAGCGCCACGCTGCGCCGTATTTCATTACTTTCCGCATACACTTTATGAGGGCATAGTGCTTCAGTGCGTTAGATGTTTGGATCATCCACCATATCCCTCTGAGTGTCTTGCTTCTAGCGAATGGAGCGCCACGCCGTGACGAGTCTTATTAAATTTTGGACACATACTATGTGCGAGCATAGTGCTTCAGTGCATTAATTGTTTGGATCATAAACCACAATCCCTCCGGGTAGCTTGCTTCAACCGAATGGAGCCCCACGCGGTGGCAAGCCTCATTACTTTCTGCAGACACTTTATGAGGGCATAGTGCTTCAGTGCGTTAATTGTTTGGATCATTCTCCACAATCTTTCCGCGTAGCTTGCTTCTAGCGAATGGAGCGCCAGGCAGCGGCGAGTCTCATTACTTTCTGCACACATACTGTGTGTGAGCATTGTGCTTCATTGCGTTAATTGTTTGGATCGACTACAAAAATCCCTCCGTGTAGCTTGCTTCGAGCGAATGGAGCGCCACGCGGTGGCAAGTCGTAATACTTTCTCCATACACTTTATGAGGGCATAGTGCCTCAGTTCGTTAATTCTTTCTATCATCCAGCATAATCTTTCCGTGTAGCTATCTTGTAGTGAATGGAGCTCCACGCAGCGGCGAGCGTCATAAATTTCTAGACACATACTGTGTGTGAGCATAGTGCTTCAGTGTGTTAATTGTTTGGATTATCCACCAGAATCACTCCG
Source organism: Thermobia domestica (assembly GCF_964235325.1). Taxonomy (NCBI): domain Eukaryota; kingdom Metazoa; phylum Arthropoda; class Insecta; order Zygentoma; family Lepismatidae; genus Thermobia; species Thermobia domestica. The sequence goes on from NC_137459.1 coordinate 83,662,561, forward strand.
TGTAGCTTGCTTCTACCGAATGAAGCGCCACACATCGGTGAGTCTCATTACTTTCTGCATACACTTTACGAAGGCATAGTCCTTCAGTGCGTTAATTGATTGGATCACGCTCCACAATCCGTCCTGGTAGCTTGCTTCTAGCGGATGGAGCACCACGCGCTGGCAATTCTCATTACTTTCTGCATACACTTTATGAGGGCATAGTGCTTCAGTGCGTTAATTGTTTGGGACATCCACCACAATCTCTCATGGTAGCTTGCTTCTAGCGAATGGAGCATTACGAAGCGGCGAGTCTCATTACTTTCTGGACGCATACTGTGTGTGAGTATAGTGCTTCATTGCGTTAACGGTTTGGATCATGCACCACCATCCCTATAGGTAGCTTGCTTCTAGCGAATGGAGCGCCACGCCGTGGCAAGTCTCATTAATTTCTGCATACAGTTAATGAATGCATACTGCTTCTGTGCGTTAATTGTTTAGATCATCCACCACAAACGCTCCGTGTACCTTGCTTCAAGCGAATGGAACGCCACGTTGCGGCGAGTATCATTATTTTCTTTACACTTCCTGTGTGTGAGCATAGTGTTTCAGTGCATTAATTGTTTCGATCACAAACCACATTTCCTCCGGGTAGCTTGCTTCTAGCGAATGGAGCGCCACGCCGTGGCAAGTCTCATTATTTTCTGCATACATTATATGAGGGCATGGTGCTTCAGGTCGTTAATTGTTTGGATCATCCACCACAAACCCTCTGAGTGTCCTGCTTCTAGCTAGTGGAGAGCCACGCAGCGCCGAGTCTCATTATTTTTTGGATACTTCCTGTGTGTGAGCGTAGCGCTTCTGTGCGTTAATTGTTTGGATCATTAACCACAATCTCTCATGGTAGCTTGCATCTAGCGAATGGAGCTTTACGAAGCGGCGAGTCTCATTACTTTCTGGACGCATACTGTGTGTGAGTATAGTGCTTCGGTCCGTTAATTGTTTTGATCATCCACCACAACCCCTCTGAGTGTCTTGCTTCTAGCTAGTGGAGAGCCACGCAGCGGCGAGTCTCATTATTTTCTGCATACTTCCTGTGTGTGAGCATAGCACTTCTGTGCGTTAATTGTTTGGATCATCCACCACAATCTCTCATGGTAGCTTGCTTCTAGCGAATGGAGCATTACGAAGCGGCGAGTCTCATTACTTTCTGGACGCATACTGTGTGTGAGTATAGTGCTTCATTGCGTTAACGGTTTGGATCATGCACCACAATCCCTATAGGTAGATTGCTTCTAGCGAATGGAGCGCCACGCGGTGGCATGTCTCATTACTTTCTGCATACATTATATGAGGGCATAGTGCTTCAGTGTGTTAATTGTTTGGATCATCCACCAGAATCACTCCGGGTAGCTTGCTTCTGACGATTGTAGCGCGACGAAGCGGCCAGTCTCATTACTTTCTGAACATATAATGTGTATGAACATAGTGCTTCAGTTCGTTAATTGTTTGGATCATCCACCACAAACCCTCTGAGTGCCTTGATTCTAGCGAATGGAGCGCCACGCAGCGGCGAGTCTCATACTTTCTGGACACATACTGTGTGTGAGCATTGTGCTTCATTGCGTTAATTATTTGGATCAACCACCACAATCCCTCCGTGTAGCTTGCTTCTACCGAATGAAGCGCCACACATCGGTGAGTCTCATTACTTTCTGCATACTCTTTATGAGGGCATAGTCCTTCAGTGCGTTAATTCTTTGGACCTCGCTCCACAATCCGTCCTGGTAGCTTGCTTCTAGCGGATAGAGCACCACGCGCTGGCAATTCTCATTACTTTCTGCATACACTTTATGAGGGCATAGTGCTTCAGTGCGTTAATTGTTTGGGCCATCCACCACAATTCCTCCGCGTAGCTTGCTTCTAGCGAATGGAGCGCCACGCAACGGGGACTCTCATTACTTTCTGGACACATACTGTGTGTGAGCTTTGTGCTTCAGTGCGTCAATTGTTTGGATCTACCAGCACAATCCCTCCGTGTAGCTTCCTTCTACCGAATGGAGCGCCACGCTGCGGCGTGTTTCATTACTTTGTACATACACTTTATGGTTTCATAGTGCTTCAGTGCGTTAATTGTTTGGATCATCCTCCAGGAATCCTTCCGTGTAGCTTGCTTCTACCGAACGAAGCACCACACTGCGGCGAGTCTCATTACTTTCTGCATACACTTTATGGGCTCATAGTGATAAGTGCGTTAATTGTTTGGACCATTCACCAGAATCCCTCCATGTAGCTTGCTTCTACCGAATGAAGCGCCACAGTCCGGCGAGTCTCATTACTTCCTGCACATACTTTATCAGATCAAACTGCTTTAGTTCGTGAATTTTTTGGGTAATCCAGCACAATCCCTCCCGGTAGCTTGCTTCTAGCGAATGGTGCGCCACGCACCGGCGAGCCTCATAAATTTCTGGACACATACAATGTGTGAGAATAGTGCTTCAGTGCGTTAATTGTTTTGATCATCCTCCACAATCCCTCCCGGTAGCTTGCTTCTAGCCAATGGAGCGTTACGAAGCATCGAGTCTCACTACTTTCTGGACACATACTGTGTGTGAGTATAGTGCTTCATTGCGTTAATGGTTTGGATCATGCACCACAATCTCTTCGGGTAGCTTGCTTCTAGCGAATGGAGCGCCACGCAGCGGCGAGTCTCATTACTTTCTGGACACATACTATGTGTGAGCATAGTGCTTCAGTGTATTAATTGCTTGGATCAAAAACCACAATCCCTCCGGGTAGCTTGGTTCAAGCGAACGGAGCGCCACGCGGTGGCAAGTCTCATTACTTTCTCCATACACTTTATGACCTCATAGTTCGTCAGTTAGTTAATTGTTTGGATCATCCACCACAATCCCTTCGGGTAGCTTGCTTCTAGCGAATGGAGAGCCAAGCCGTGGCAAGTCTCATTACTTTCTGCATACACTTTACGAGGTCAACGTTCGTGAGTTCGTAAATTGTTTAGATCAACCACCACAATCCCTCCGTGTAGCTTGCTTCTACCTAACGGAGCGCCACGCAGCGGCGTGTTTCATTACTTTCCGCGTTAATTGTTTTGATCATCCACCAGAATCCTGCCAGTTAGCTTTCTTCTAGCGAATGGAGCGCCACGCCGTGGTAAGTCTCATTACTTTCTGCATACACTTTACAGGATCATAGTTCATGAGTTCTTAAATTGTTTGGGTCAACCACGACAATCTTTCCGTGTAGCTTGCTTCTACCTTATGGAGCGCCACCCAGCGGCGTGTTTCATTACTTTCCGCGTACACTTTATGGGCTCATAGTGCTTCAGTTCGTAAATTGTTTGGATCATCCACCATAATCCTTCCGGGTAGCTTGCTTCTAGCGAATGGAGCGAAACGCAGCGGCGAGCATCATAAATTTCTGGACACATACTATGTGTGAGCATAGTGCTTCAGTGCATTAATTGTTTGGGTCATAAACCACAATCCCTCCGGGTAGGTTGTTTCTAGCGAATGGAGCGCCACGCGGTGGCAAGTCGTAATACTTTCTCCATACACTTTATGAGGGCATAGTGCTTCAGTTCGTTAATTCTTTCTATCATCCAGCATAATCTTTCCGTGTAGCTTGCTTGTAGCGAATGAAGCGCCACACAGCGGCGAGCGTCATAAATTTCTGGACACATACTGTGTGTGAGCATAGTGCTTCAGTGTGTTAATTGTTTGGATTATCCACCAGAATCACGCCGCATAGATTGCTTCTGACGAATGGAGCGTCAGGAAGCGGCTGGACACATACTGTGTCTGAGCTTTGTGCTTCAGTGTGTTAATTGCTTGGATTAACCACCACAATCCCTCCGTGTAGCTTGCTTCTACCGAATGGAGCGCCACAAAGCAGCGTGTTTCATTACTTTCTGCATACACTTTATGGTGTCATAGTACTTCAGTGCGTTAATTGTTTGCATCATCCACCAGAATCTCTCCACGTAGGTTGCTTCTACCGAATGAAGCTCCACACAGCGGAGAGTCTCATTATTTTCTGCATACACTTTATGAGAGGAAAGTGCTTCAGTTCTTAAATTGTTTGGATCATCCATCACAACCCCTCCCGGTAGCTTGCTTCTAGCGAATGGAGCGCCACGCAGCGGCGAGCCTCATTACTTTCTGCATACAGTTTATGAATGCATACTGCTTCAGTGCGTTAATTTTTTAGATCATCCACCACAAACCGTCCGTGTACCTTGCTTCAAGGGAATGGAACGCCACGTTGCGGCGAGTATCATTATTTTCTTTAAACTTCCTGTGTGTGAGCATAGTGTTTCAGTGCATTAATTGTTTGGATCACAAACCACAATCTCTCCGGGAAGCTTGCTTCTAGCGAATGGAGCGCCACGCGGTAGCAACTCTCATTACTTTCTGCATACATTTCATGAGGGCATAGTGCTTCAGTGCGTTTATTTATGCCCCATCCACCACAATTCCTCCGGGTACCTTGCTTCTAGCGAATGGAGCGCAACGCCGTGGCAAGTCTCAATACTTTCTGCTTACACTTTATGAGGGCATAGTGCTTCACTGCGTTAGTTGTTTGGATCATCCACCACATACCCTCTGATTGTCTTGCTTCAAACGAATGGAGCGACACGCAGCGGCGAGTCTCGTTACTTTCTGGACAATTACTCTTTGTGTGAGCATAGTGCTTAGTGCGTTAATTGTTTGGATCATCCTCCATAACCACTCTGAGTGTCCTGCCTGTAGCGAATAGAGCGCCACGCGGTAGCAAGTCTCATTATTTCCGCATATACTTTATGAGGACATAGTGCTTCAGTGCGTTAATTGTTTGGATCATCCACCACAACCCCTCTGAGTGTCCGGCTTCTAGCGAGTGGAGCGCCACGCTGCGGCAAGCCTCATTACTTTCTGGACACATACTCTGTGTGAGTATAGTGCTTCAGTGCATTAATTGTTTGGATCATAAACCACAATCCCTCGGGGTAGTTCGTTTCTAGCGAATGGAGCGCCACGCGTTGGCAAGTCTTATTACTTTCTGCATACACTTTATGAGGGTAAAGTGCTTCAGTTCGTTAATTGTTTGTATCATCCACCATAATCCTTCCGGTTAGCTTGCTTTTAGCGAATGGAGCGCCACGCAGCGGCGAGCATCATAATTTCCTGGACACATACTGTGTGTGAGCATAGTGCTTCAGTGTATTAATTCTTTGGATCATCCACCAGAATCACTCCGGGTAGCTTCCTTCTAGCGAATGGAGCTCCACGCGGTGGCAAGTGTCATTACTTTCTGCATACACTTTATAGGGTCATATTGCTTCAGTGCGTTAAATGTTTCTATCATCCACCAGAATCCCTCCGTGTAGCTTGCTTTTACCGAATGAAGGGCCACACAGCGGCGAGTCTCATTACTTTCTGCATAAACTTTATGAGGTCATATTGCTTCAGTGCGTTAAATGTTTTCGTAAATTGTTTGGATCATCCACCACAATCCCTCCCGGTAGCTTGCCCCTAGCGAATGGAGCGCCACGCAGCGGCGACTCTCATTACTTTCTGAATACACTTTATGAGGTCAAAGTTCTACATTTCGTTAATTGTTTGGATCATCCACCACAATCCCTCCTGGTTGCTTGCTTCAAGCGAATGGAGCGCCACGCGGTGGCAAGTCTTATTACTTTCTGCATACACTTTATGAGGTCAAAGTTCTTCATTTCGTTAATTGTTTGGATCATCCACCACAATCCCTCCTGGTAGCTTGCTTCTAGCGAATGGAACGCCACGCGGTGGCAAGTCTTATTACTTTCTGCATACACTTTATGAGGGCATAGTGCTTCAGTGCGTTAATTTTTGGACCATCCACCATAATCAATCCGGGTAGCTTCCTTGTAGCGAATGGAGTGCCACGCGGTGGCAAGTCTCATTATTCCTGCATATACTTTATGAGGGCATAGTGCTTCAGTGCGTTAATTTTTGGATCATAAGCCACAATCCCTCGGGGTAGCTTGCTTCTAGCGAGTTTAGCGCCACGCGGGGGCAAGTCTTATTACTTTCTGCATACACTTTACAAGGGTATAGTCCTTCAGTTCGTTAATTCTTTGGATCATCCACCATAATCCTTCCGGGTAGCTTGCTTCTAGCGAATGGAGCGCCACGCACCGGCGAATATCAATACTTTCTGGACACATACTGTGTGCTAGCATAGTGCTTCAGTGCATTAATTGTTTCGATTATAAACCACAATCCCTCGGGGTAGCTTGTTTCTAGCGAATGGAGCGACACGCGGGGCAAGTCTTATTACTTTCTGCATACACTTTATGAGGGTAAAGTGCTTCAGTTCGTTAATTGTTTGGATCATCCACCATAATCCTTCCGGTTAGCTTGCTTCTAGCGAATGGAGCGCAACGCAGTGGCGAGCATCATAATTTCCTGAACACATACTGTGTGTGAGCATAGTGCTTCAGTGAGTTAATTTTTTGGATCATCCACCAGAATCACTCCGTGTAGCTTGCTTCTAACCAATGGAGCGCCACACGGTGGCAAGTGTCATTACTTTCTGCATACACTTTATAGGGTCATATTGCTTCAGTGCGTTAAATGTTTTTATCATCCACCAGAATCCCTCCGTGTAGCTTGCTTCTACCGAATGAAGGGCAACACAGCGGCGAGTCTCATTACTTTCTGCATACACTTTATGAGGTCATATTGCTTCAGTGCGTTAAATGTTTTTATCATCCACCACAATCACTCCGGTAGCTTGCTTCTAGCGAATGGAGCGCCACGCAGCGGCGACTCTCATTACTTTCTGCATACACTTTATGAGGTCAAAGTTCTTCATTTCGTAAATTGTTTGGATCATCCACCACAATCCCTCCCGGTAGCTTGCTTGTAGCGAATGGAGCGCCACGCAGCGGCGACTCTCATTACTTTCAGGACACTTACTCTTTGTGTGAACATAATGCTTAGTGCGTTAATTTTTTGGATCATCCACCACAACCCCTCTGAGTGTCTTGCTTGTAGCGAATGGAGCGCCACGCGGTGGCAAGTCTCATTATTTCTGCATATACCTTATGAGGGCATAGTGATTCAGTGCGTTAATTTTGGAATCATAAACCACAATCCCTCGAGGTAGCTTGCTTCTAGCGAGAGGAGCGCCACGCGCGGGCAAGTCTTATTACTTTCTGTTTACATTTTATGAGGGCATAGTGCTTCAGTGCGTTAGTTGTTGGATCATCCACCACATCCCTCTGAGTGTCTGGAGTGATGGAGCGACACGCAGCGGTGAGTCTCATTACTTTCTTGACAAATACTGTGTGTTAGCATAGTGCTTCAGTGCGTTAATTGTTTGGATCATCCTCCACAATATCTTAGGGTAGCTTGCTTCTAGCGAATGGTAAGATACGAAGCGGCGAGTCTCTTTACTTTCTGGACACATACTATGTGTGAACATAGTGCTTAGTGCGTGAATTGTTTTTATCATCCACCAGAATCCCTCCGTGTAGCTTGCCTCTAGCGAATGTAGCGCCACGCAGCGGCGGGTCTCATTACCTTGTGCATACACTTTATGTGGTCAAAGCTCTTCATTTCGTTAATTGTTTCGATCATCCACCACAATCTCTCCTGGTAGCTTGCTTCTAGCGAATGGAGCGCCACGCGGTGGCAAGTCTTATTACTTTCTGCATACACTTTATTAGGGTATAGTCCTTCAGTTCGTTAATTCTTTGGATCATCCACCATAATCCTTCCGGGTAGCTTGCTTCTAGCGAATGGAGCGCCAAGCGGTGTCAAGTGTCATTAATTTCTGCATACACTTTATGAGGGCATGGTGCTTCAGTTCGTTAATAGTTTGGATCATCCACCATAATCTTTCCGGGTACCTTGCTTCTAGCAAATGTAGCGCCACGCAGCGGCGAGCATCATACATTTCTGGACACATACTTTCTGTGAGCATAGTGCTTCAGTGTGTTAATTGTTTGGATCAATTACCAGAAACACTCCGGGTAGCTTGCTTCTGACGAATGGAGCGCGACGAAGCGGCCAGTCTCATTACTTTCTGAACATATACTGTGTATGAGCATACTGCTGCAATGCGTTAATTGTTTGGATCATCCACCACAACCCCTCTGATTGTCTTGCTTCTAGCGAATGGAGCGCCCCGCGGTGACAAGTCTCATTATTTTCTCCACATACATTATGAGCGCATAGTGCTTTAGTGCGTTAATTGTTTGAGTCATCCACCACAATCCCTGGGAGTAGCTTGCTTCTAGCGAATGGAGCGCAACGCGGTGGCAAGTCTCATTACTTTCTGCATACACTTTGCAGGGTCGTAGTACTTCAGTGAGAGAAATTGTTTGGATCATCCACCACAGACCCTTCGTGCAGCTTGCTTCTACCGTATGTAGCGCCACGCAGTGGGGTGATTCATTACTTTCTGCATACATTTTATGGGGTCATATTGCTTCAGTGTGTTAATTGTTTGGATCATCCACCAGAATCCCTCCGTGTAGCTTGCTTCAACCGAATGAAGCGCCACACATCGGCGGGTCTCATTGCTTTCTGCATACACTTTATGAGGGCATAGTGCTTCAGTGCGTTAATTTTTTGGATCACCCTCCACAATCCGTCCTAGTAGCTTGCTTCTAGCGGATGGAGCACCACGCGCTGGCAAGTCTCATTACTTTCTGCATACACTTTATGAGGGTATAGTGCTTCAGTACGTTAATTATTTGGGTCATCCACCACAATCCGTCCTGGTAGCTTGCTTCTAGCGAATGGAGCGCCACGCGGTGGCAAGTCTCATTACTTTCTAAATACACTTTATGAGATCATAGTTCGTCAGTTCGTTAATTGTTTTTATCATCCACCAAAATCCCTTCGGGTAGCTTGCTTCCAGCGAATGGAGCGCCACGCGGTGGCAAGTCTCATTACTTTCTGCATACATTTTACGGGGTCATAGATCGTGAGTTCGTAAATTGTTTGGATCAACCACCACAATCCCTTCGTGTTGCTTGCTAATACCTAACGAAGCGCTACGCAGCGGCTTCTTTAATTACTTTCTGCGTACACTTTATGGGGTCATAGTGCTTGAGTGCGTTAGTTGTTTCGATTATCCACCACATCCCTCTGAGTGTCTTGCTTCTAGCGAATGGATCGTCACGAAGCGGCCAGTGTCATTACTTTCTCGACACATACTGTGTTTGAGCATAGTGCTTCAGCGCGTTAATTGTTTTGATCATCTACCAGAATCACACCGGGTAGCTTGCTTCTAGCGAATGAGCGCCACGCGGGGGCAAGTCTCATTACTTTCTGCATACACTTTACGGGGTCATAGATCCTGAGTTCGTAAATTGTTTGGATCAACCACCACAATCCCTCCGTGTAGCTTGCTAATACCTAATGAAGCGCCACGCAGCGGCTTGTTTAATTACTTTTTGCGTAAACTTTATGGGGTCATAGTGCTTGAGTGCGTTAGTTTTTTCGATTATCCACCACATCCCTCTGAGTGTCTTGCTTCTACCTAATGGAGCGCCACGCAGCGGCGAGTCTCATTACTTTCTCGACACATACTATGTGTGAGCATAGTGCTTCAGTGCATTAATTTTTTGGATCATAAACCACAATCCCTCCGGGTAGCTTGGTTCAAGCGAATGGAGCGCCACGCGGTGGCAAGTCTCATTACTTTCTCCATACACTTTATGAGGCCATAGTTCGTCAGTTCGTTAATTGTTGGGATCATCCACCACAATCCCTTCGGGTAGCTTGCTTCTAGCGAATGGAGGGCCACGCCGTGGCAAGTCTCATTACTTTCTCCATACACTTTACGGGGTCATCGTTCGTGAGTTCCTAAATTGTTTGGATCAACCACCACAATCCCTCCGTGTAGCTTGCTTCTACCTAACGGAGCGCCACGCAGCAGCGTGTTTCATTACTTTCCGCGTACACTTTATGGGCTCATAGTGCTTCAGTTCGAAAATTGTTTGGATCATCCACCATAATCCTTCCGGGTAGCTTGCTTCTAGCGCAAGAAGCGCCACGCAGCGGCGAGCATCATAAATTTCTGGACAAATACTATGTGTGATCATAGTGCTTCAGTGCATTAATTGTTTGGATCATAAACCACAATCCCTCCGGGTGGCTTGCTTCTAGCGAATGGAGGGCCACGCGGTGGCAAGTCGTAATACTATCTCCATACACTTTATGAGGGCATAGTGCCTCAGTTCGTTAATTCTTTCCATCATCCAGCATAATCTTTCCGTGCAGCTTGCTTGTAGGGAATGGAGCGCCACGCAGCGGCGAGCGTCATAAATTTCTGGACACATACTGTGTGTGTGCATAGTGCTTCAGTGTGTGAATTCTTTGGATTATCCACCAGAATCACTCCGGGTAGATTGCTTCTGACGAATGGAGCGTCAGGAAGCGGCCAGTCTCATTACTCTTTGGACACATACTGTGTTTGAGCATTGTGCTTCAGTGCGTTAATTGTTTGGATCAACCACCACAATCCCTCCGTGTAGCTTGCTTCTACCGAATGGAGCGCCACGCAGCGGCGTGTTTCATTACTTTCTGCATACACTTTATGATGTCATAGTACTTCAGTGCGTTAATTGTTTGGATCATCCAACAGAATCCCTCCATGTAGGTTGCTTCTACCGAATGAAGCGCAACACAGCAGCGAGTCTCATTAATTTCTGCACACACTTTATGAGGGAAAAGTCCTTCAGTTCGTAAATTGTTTGGATCATCCACCACAACCCCTCTGAGTGCCTTGCTTCTAGCGAATGGAGCGCCACGCAGCGGCGAGTCTCATTACTTTCTGGAAACATACTGTGTGTGAGCATAGTGCTCCAGAAAATTAATTGTTTGGATCATAAACCACAATCCTTCCGGGAAGTTTGCTTCTAGCGAATGGAGCGCCACGCGGTGGCAAGTCTTATTACTTTCTGCATACACTTTATGAGGGCATGGTGCTTCAGTTCGTTAATTATTTGGATCATCCACCATAATCCTTCCGGGTAGCTTGCTTCTAGCGAATGAAGCGCCACGCAGCGGCGAGCATCATAAATTTCTGGACACATACTGTGTGTGAGCATAGTGCTTCAGTGTGTTAATTGTTTGGATCATCCACCAGAATCACTCCGGGTAGCTTGCTTCTGACGATTGGAGCGCGACGAAGCGGCCAGTCTCATTACTTTCTGAACATATACTGTGTATGAACAAAGTGCTTCAGTTCGTTAATTGTTTGGATCATCCACCACAAACCCTCTGAGTGTCTTGCTTCTAGCGAATGGAGTGCCACCCGGTGGCAAATCGCATTGCTTTCTGCATACACTTTGCGGGTCGTTGTACTTCAGTGAGAGAAATTGTTTGATCATCCATCACAATACCTCCGTGTAGCTTGTTTCTACCGTATGGAGCGCCACGCAGCGCCGTGTTTCATTACTTTCTGCATAAAATTTATGAGGGCATACTGCTTCAGTTCAAAAATTGTTTGGATCATCCACCACAATCCCTCCGCGTAGCTTGCTTCTACCGAATGAAGCGCCACACATCGGCGAGTCTCATTACTTTCTGCATACACTTTATGAGGGCATAGTCCTTCAGTGCCTTAATTGTTTGGATCACCCTCCACAATCCGTCCTTGTAGCTTGCTTCTAGCGAATGGAGCGCCACGCGGTGGCAAGTACCATTATGTTCTGAATACACTTTATGAGGGCATAGTGCTTCTGTCTGTTAATTGTTTGGATCATCCAAAACAATCCCTCCGCGTAGCTTGCTTCTAGCGAATGGAGCGCCACGCAGCGGCGAGTCTCATTACTTTCTGGACACATATTGTGTGTGAGCATTGTGCTTCAGTGCATCAATTGTTTGAATCTACCACCACAATCCCTCCGTGTAGCTTGCTTCTACCGAATGGAGCGCCACGCTGCGGCGTGTTTCATTACTTTCTACATACACTTTATGGGGTCATAGTGCTTCAGTGCGTTAATTGTTTGGATCACCCTCCAGAATCCTTCCGTGTAGCTTGCTTCTACCGAATGAAGCGCCACACTGCGGAAAGTCTCATTACTTTCTGCATACACTTTATGGGCTCATAGTGATCAGTGCGTTAATTGTTTGGATGATTCTGCAGAATCCCTCCGTGTAGCTTGCTTCTACCGAATGAAGCGCCACAGTCCGGAGAGTCTCATTACTTCCTGCATACACTTTATGAGAGCAAACTGCTTCAGTTCGTGACTTTTTTGGGTAATCCACCACAATCCCTCCCGGTAGCTGTCATCTAGCGAATGGAGCGCCACGCACCGGCGAGCCTCATAAATTTCTGGACACATACAATGTGTGAGAATTGTGCTTCTGTGCGTTAATTGTTTTGATCATCCTCCACAATCCCTCCCGGTAGCTTACTTCTAGCGAATGGAGCGCCGCGAAGCGCGAGACTCATTACTCTCTGGACACATACTGTGGGGGAGCATAGTGCTTCTGTGCGTTAATTGTTTGGATCATCCACCATGATCTCTTCCGGTAGCTTGCTTCTAGGGAATGGAGCGTTACGAAGCGGCGAGTATCACTACTTTCTGGACACATACTGTGTGTCAACATTGTGCTTCATTGCGTTAATGGTTTGGATCATGCCCCACAATTTCTCCGGGTAGTTCATTCTAGCGAATGGAGCTCCACGCGGTGGCACGTCTCATTATTTTCTGCAAACACTTTATGAGCGCATAGTGCTTCAGTGCGTTAATTGTTTGGATCATCCACCACAATCTCTTCCGGTAGTTTCCTTCTAGCGAATGCAGCGTTACGAAGCGGCGAGTCTCAATACTTTCTGGACACATACTGTGTGTGAGTATAGTGCTTCATTGCGTTAATGGTTTGGATCATGCACCACAATTTCTCCGGGTAGCTTGCTTCTAGCGAATGGAGCGTTACGAAGCGGCGAGTCTCACTACTTTCTGGACACATACTGTGTGTGAGTATAGTGCTTCATTGCGTTAATGGTTTGGATCATGCACCACAACCCCATCGGGTAGCTTGCTTCTAGCGAATGGAGCGCCACGCCGTGGCAAGTCTCATTACATTCTGCATACACTTTACAGGGTCATAGTTCGTGAGTTCCTAAATTGTTTGGATCAACCACCACAATCCCTCCGTGTAGCTTGCTTCTTCCTAATGGAGCGCCACGCAGCGGCATGTTTCATTACTTTCTGCGTACACTTTTTGGGGTCATAGTGCTTCAGTGCGTTAGTAGTTTGGATTATCCACCACATACCTCTGAGTGTCTTGCTTCTAGCGAATCGAGCGCCACGCAGCGGCGAGTCTCATTACCTTCTGGACACATACTATGTGTGAGCATAGTGCTTCAGTGTATTAATTGTTTGGATCAAAAACCACAATCCCTCCGGGTAACTTGGTTCAAGCGAATGGAGCGATACGCGGTGGCAAGTCTCATTACTTTCTCCATACACTTTATGAGGTCATAGTTCGTCAGTTAGTTAATTCTTTGAATCATCCACGACAATCCCTTCGGGTAGCTTGCTTCTAGCGAATGGAGGGCCACGCCGTGGCAACTCTCATCACTTTATGCATACACTTTCCGAGGTCATCGTTCGTGAGTTCGTAAATTGTTTGGATCAGCCACCACAATCCCTCCGTGTAGCTTGCTTCTACCTAACGCAGCGCCACGCAGCGGCGTGTTTCATTACTTTCCGCGTTAATTGTTTTGATCATCCACCAGAATCCCGCCGGGTAGCTTGCTTCTAGCGAATGGAGCGCCACGCCGTGGCAAGTCTCATTACTTTCTGCATACATTTTACGGTGTCATAGTTCATGAGTTCTTAAATTGTTTGGATCAACCACGACAATCCCTCCGTGTAGCTTGCTTCTACCTTATGGAGCGCCACGCAGCTTCGTGTTTCATTGCTTTCTGCGTACACTTTATGGGGTCATAGTGCTTCAGTGCGCTAGATGTTTGGATTATCCACCACATCTCTGTGAGTTTCTTGCTTCTAGCGACAGGAGTGCCACGCAGCGGCAAGTATCATTACTTTCTGGACACATACTATGTGTGAGCATAGTGCTTCAGTGCATTAATTGTTTGGGTCATAAACCACAATCCCTCCGGGTAGGTTGCTTCTAGCGAATGGAGCGCCACGCGGTGGCAAGTCGTAATACTTTCTCCATACACTTTATGAGGGCATAGTGCTTCTAATCGTTAATTCTTTCTATCATCCAGCATAATCTTTCCGTTTAGCTTGTTTGTAGCGAATGGAGCGGCGAGCGTCATAAATTTCTCGACACATACTGTGTGTGAGCATAGTGCTTCAGTGTGTTAATTTTTTGGATTATCCACCAGAATCTCTCCGGGTAGCTTGCTTCTGACGAATGGAGCGTCAGGAAGCGGCCAGTCTCATTACTTTTTGGACACATACTGTGTTTGAGCATTGTGCTTCAGTGCGTTAATTGTTTGGATCAACCACCACAATCCCTCCGAGTAGCTTGCTTCTACCGAATGGAGCGCCACGCAGCGGCGTGTTTCATTACCTTCTGCATACACTTCATCGCGTCATACTACTTCAGTGCGTTAATTGTTTGGATCATCCACCACAATCCCTCTGGGTAACTTGCTTCTAGAGAATGGAGAGAAACGCGGTGGCAAGTCTCATTACTTTATGTATACAGTTTATGAATGCATACTGTTTCAGTGCGTTAATTGTTTAGATCATCCACCACAATCCCTCCGTGTACCTTGCTTCAAGCGAATGCAACACCACGTTGCGGCGAGTATCATTATTTTCTGGTCACATACTGTGTGTGAGCATTTTGCTTCAGTGTTTTAATTGTTTGGATCATCCACCAATATCCCTCCGGGTACCTAGCTTCTAGCGAATGGCGCGCCACGCGGTGGCAAGTATCATTACTTACTCCCTACACTTTATGATGGCATAGGGCTTCATTGCGTTAATTTTTGGACCATCCAGCACAATCTCTTCGCGTAGCTTCCTTCTAGCGAATGGAGCGCCACGCAGCGGCGAGTCTCATTACTTTCTGGACACATACTGTGTTTGAGAATTGTGTGTCAGTGCGTTAACTGTTTTAATCAACCATCAAACTCTCCATGTAGCTTGCTTCTACTGAATGGGCGCAACGCAGCGGCGTGTTTCATTACACTCTGCATACACTTTATGGGGTCATAGTGCTTCAGTGCGTTAATAGTTTGTATCATCCAGCATAATCCTTCCGTGTAGCTTGCTTCCAGCGAATGGAGCGCCACGCAGCGGCGAGCATCATAAATTTCTGCACACGTACTGTGTGTGAGCATAGTGCTTCAGTGTGTTAATTTTTTTTGGATCATCCACCAGAATCACTCCGGGTAGCTTGCTTCTGTCGAATGGAGCGCCACGAATCGGCCAGTCTCATTACTTTCTGGACACATACTGTGTGTGAGCATAGAGCTTCAGTGCTTTAATCGTTTGGATATTCCACCACAATCCCTCCGGGTAGCTTGCTTCTAGGGAATGGTGCGGCACGCTGGGGCGAGTCTGCATATTTTCTGGACAGAAACTAAGTGTGATAATAGTGCTTCACTACCTTAATATTTAGGATCATCCACCACAATCTCTTCGGGTAGCTTGCCTCTAGCGAATGGAGCACCGACCGGCGGTGAGTCTCATTACTTTCTCGACACTTACTGTGCGTGAGCATATTGCTTCAGTGCGTTAATTGTTTAGATCATCCACCAAAATCCATCCGGGTACCTTGCTTCTAGCTAATGGTGCGTCACGCGGTGGTAAGTCTCATTACTTTCTGCATACACTTTATAAAGAATAGTGCTTCAGTGCGTTAATTGTTTGGATCATCCACCAGAATCCATCCGTGTAGCTTGCTTCTACCGAATGTAGTGCCAAACAGCGGCGAGTCTCATTACTTTCTGCATACACTTTATGAGGTCAAAGTGCTTCAGTTCGTAAAAAGTTTGGATCATCCACCACAATCCCTCCCGGTAGCTGCTTCCAGCGAATGTAGCGCCACACAGTGGCGAGTCTCATTACTTTCTGGACACATACTGTGTGTGAGTATAGTGCTTCATTGCGTTAATGGTTTGGATCATGCACCACTATTTCTCCGGGTAGCTTGCTTCTAGCTAATGGAGCGCCACGCGGTTTCAAGCCTCAGTACTTTCTGCATACCCTTTATGAGGACATAGTGCTTCAGTGCGTTAATAGTTTGGATCATCCTCCACAATCCCTCCTGGTAGCTTGTTATTAGTGAATGGAGCGCCACGCAGCGGGGGATCTCATTACTTTCAGGACACTTACTCTTTGTGTAAGCATAGTGCTTAGTGCGATAATTGTTTGGACCATCCACCCCAATCCCTCCGGGTAACTTGGTTCTAGCGAATGGAGCGCCACGCGGTGGCAACACTCATTACTTTCTGCATACACTTTTTGAAAGCATAGTGCTACAGTGCGTTAATTGTTTGGATCATTTAAGACAATACCTCCGTGAATCGTGCTTCTAGCGAATGGAGCGCCACGCAGCGGCGAGCATCATAATTTTCTAGACACATACTGTGTGCGAGCATAGCGCTTCAGTGTGTATATTGTTTGGATCATCCACCAGAATCACTCCGGGTAGCTTGTTTCTGACGAATGGAGCGCAAAGAAGCGGCGAGTCTCATTACTTTCTGCATACATACTGTGTGTGAGCATAGTGCTTCAGTGCGTTAATTGTTTGGATCATAAACCACAATTTTTCGGGTAGCTTACTTCTAGCGAATGGAGCGCCACGCGGTGGTAAGTCTCATTACTTTCCGCATACACTATATGAGGGATAGTGCTTTAGTGCATTATTTGTTTGGATCATCCACCACAAACCATCCGGATAGCTTGCTTCAAGCGAATAGAACGCCACGCAGCGGCGAGTATCATTACTTTCTGGACACATACTGTGAGTGAGCATAGTGCTTCAGTGCGTTAATTGTTTGGATCATCCTCCAAAATATCTCCGGGTAGCTTGCTTCTAGCGAATGGAGCGCCACACGCTGGCAAGTCTCATTACTTTCTTTATACACTTTATGACGGCATAGTGCTTCAGTTCGTAAATTCATTGGATAATCAACCACAATCTACCCGCGTAGCTTGCTACCAGCGAATGGAGTGCCACTCAGCGGCGAGTCTCATTACTCTCTGGACACATACTGTGTTTGAGCATCGTGTGTCAGTGCGTCAACTGTTTTAATCAACCATCAAAATCCCTCCGTGTAGCTTGCTTCTACCGAATGGGCGCCACGCAGCGGCGTGTTTCATTACTTTCTGCATACACTTTATGGGGTCATAGTACTTGAGTACGTTAATTGTTTGTATCATCCAGCATAATACTTCCGGGTAGCTTACTTCTAGCGAATCGAGCGCCACGCAGCGGCGAACATCATAATTTTCTTGACACGTATTGTTTGTGAGCATAGTGCTTCAGTGTGTTAGTTGTTTGGATCATCCACCAGAATCACTCCGGGTAGCTTCCTTCTGACGAATGGAGCGCCACGAAGCGGCCAGTCTCATTACTTTCTGGACACATACTGTGTGTGAGCATAGTGCTTCAGTGCGTTAATTGTTTGGATCATCCACCACAATCCCTTCGGGTAGCTTGCTTCTAGCTAATGAAGCGCTACGCGTTGGCAAGTCTCATTACTTTCTGCATACACTTTATGAGTACATAGTGCTTCAGTGCTTTAATTGTATGGATCATAAACCACAATTTCTCCGGGTAACTTGGTTCTAGCGAATGGAGCGCCACGCGGTGGAAACACTCATTACTTTCTGCGTACACTTTTTGAAAGCATAGTGCTACAGTGCGTTAATTGTTTTGATCATCCACCAATATCCCTCCGGGTACCTAGCTTCTAGCGAATGGAGGGCCACACGGTGGCAAGTATCATTACTTTCTCCCTACACTTTATGATGGCATAGGGCTTCATTGCGTTAATTTTTGGACCATCCACCACAATCTCTCCGCGTAGCTTGCTTCTAGCGAATGGAGCGCCACGCAGCGGCGAGTCTCATTACCTTCTGGACATATACTGTGTTTGAGAATTGTGTTTCAGTGCGCTAACTGTTTTAATCAACCATCAAAATCTCTCCGTGTAGTTTGCTTCTACCGAATGGGCGCAACGCAGCGGCGTGTTTCATTACATTCTGCATACACTTTATAGGGTCATAGTGCTTCAGTGCGTTAATAGTTTGTATCATCCAGCATAATCCTTCCGTATAGCTTGCTTCCAGCGGATGGAGCGCCACGCAGCGGCGAGCATCATGAATTTCTGCACACATGCTGTGTGTGAGCATAGTGCTTCAGTGTGTTTATTGTTTGGACCATCCACCAGAATCACTCCGGGTAGCTTGCTTCTGTCGAATGGAGCGCCACGAATCGGCAAGTCTCACTACTTTCTGGAAACATACTGTGTGTGAGCATAGAGCTTCAGTGCGTTAATTGTTTGGATCATCCAACACAATCCCTTCGGGTAGCTTGCTTCTAGCTAATGAAGCGCTACGCGTTGGCAAGTCTCATTACTTTCTGCATACACTTTATGAGTGCATAGTGCTTCAGTGCTTTAATTGTTTGGATCATCCACCACAATCCCTCCGGGTAGCTTGCTTCTAGCGAATGGAGCGGCACGCGAGGGCGAGTCTCTATATTTTCTGGACACAAACTAAGTGTGATAATAGTGCTTCACTACCTTAATTGTTAGGATCATCCACTACAATCTCTTCGGGTAGCTTGCTTCTAGCGAATGGAGCACCGAGCGGTGGTGAGTCTCATTAATTTCTCGACACATACTGTGTGTGAACATAGTGCCTCAGTGCGTTAATTGTTTCGATCATCCACCACAACCCCTCTGAGTGTCTTGCTTCTAGCAAATGGACCGCCACGCAGCGGCGAGTCCTATTACTTTCTGGACACTTACTGTGCGTGAGCATATTGCTTCATTGCGTTAATTGTTTGGATCATCCACCAAAATCCATCCCGGTACCTTGCTTCTAGCTAATGGAGCGTCACGCGGTGGTAAGTCTCATTACTTTCTGCATACACTTTTTAAAGAATAGTGCTTCAGTGCGTTAATTGTTTGGATCATCCACCACAATCCCTCCGGTAGCTGGCTGGCGTGTTTCATTACTATCTGCATACACTTTATGGAGTCATAGTGCTTCAGTGAGTTAATTGTTTGGATCATCCACCAGAATCCTTCCGTGTAGCTTGCTTCTACCTAATGTAGAGCCAAACAGCGGCGAGTCTCATTACTTTCTGCATACACTTTATGATTTCAAAGTGCTTCAGTTCGTAAAAAGTTTGGATCATCCACCACAATCCCTCCAGGTAGCTTGCTTCCAGCGAATGTAGCGCCACACAGCGGCGAGTCTCATTACTTTCTGGACACATACTGTGTGTGAGCATAGTGTTTCAGTGCATTAATTGTTTGGATCACAAACCACAATCACTCCGGGTAGGTAGCTTCTAGCGAATGGTGCGCCACGCGGTGGCAAGTCTCATTACTTTCTGCATACACTTTATAAGGGCATAGTTCCTCACAGCGTTAATTCTTTGGATCACCCTCAACAATATCTCCGGGGTTGCTTGTTTCTAGCGAATGGAGCGCCACGCAGCAGCGACTCTCATTACTTTCAGGACACTTATTCTTTGGGTGAGCATATTGCTTTGTGCCTTAATTGTTTGGAACACTCACCACAATCCCTCCGGGGTAGCTTGCTTCTACCGAATGGAGCGACACGCGGTGGCAAGTCTCATTACTTTCTCCATACACTTTATGAGGGTATTGTGCTTCAGTGCGTTAATTTTTTTAACATCCAACACAATCCCTTCGGTTAGCTTGCTTCTAGCGAATGGAGCGCCACGCGGTGGAAAGTCTTATTTTTTTCTCCATACACTTTATGAGGGTATTGTGCTTCAGTGCGTTAATTCTTTTACCGTCCACCACAATCCCTTCGGTTAGCTTGCTTTTAGCGAATGGAGCGCCATGCAGCGGCGAGTCTCATTACTTTCTGGACACATACTATGTGTGAGCATGGTGCTTCACTGCATTAATTTTTTTGGGTCATAAACCACAATCCCACCGGGTAGCTTGCTTCTACCGAGTGGAGCGCCACGCAGTGACGTCTTTCATTACTTTCTGTATACATTTTATAAGGTCATAGTGCTTCAGTGTGTTAATTGTTTGGATCATCCACCAGAATCACTCCGTGTAGCTTGCTTCTACCGAATGAAGCGCCACACATCGGCGAGTCTCATTACTTTCTGTATACACTTTATGAGGGCATAGTGCTTCAGTGCGTTAATTATTTGGGTCATCCACCACAATCCGTCCTGGTAGCTTGCTTCTAGCGGATGGAGCGCCACGCGCTGGCATGTGTCATTATTTTCTGCATGCACTTTATGAGGGCATAGTGCTTCAGTGCGTTAATTGTTTGGGTCGTCCACCACAATTTTTCCTGTAGCTTGCTTCTGCCGAATGAAGGGCCACTCTGCGGCGAGTCTCATTACTTTCTGCATACACTTTATGGCTTCATAGTGCTTCAGTGCGTTAATTGTTTGGATCATTCAACAGAATTTCTCCGTGTAGCTTGCTTCTAC
This sequence comes from Thermobia domestica, assembly GCF_964235325.1. Taxonomy (NCBI): domain Eukaryota; kingdom Metazoa; phylum Arthropoda; class Insecta; order Zygentoma; family Lepismatidae; genus Thermobia; species Thermobia domestica. The sequence goes on from NC_137459.1 coordinate 83,683,200, forward strand.
CGAATGAGGCGCCACATTCCGGCGAGTCTCATTACCTCCTGCATACACTTTATGAAAGCAAAGTGCTTCAGTTCGTAAATTTTTTGAGTAATCCACCACAATTTCTACCGGTACCTTGCTTCTAGCGAACGGAGCGCCACGCACCGGCGAGCCTCATAAATTTCTGGACACATACTGTGTGTGAGAATAGTGCTTCAGTGCGTTAATTGTTTTGATCATCCACCACAATTCCTCCCGGTAGCTTGCTTGTAGCGAATGGAGCGCAACGTGGTGGCTTGTCTCATTACTTTTTACATACACTTTTTGAAAGAATAGTGCTTCAGTGCGTTAATTGTTCGGATCATCCACCACAATCCCTCCGGTAGCTTGCTTCTAGCGAATTGAGCTCCACCAAGCGGCGAGACTCATTACTTTCTGGCACATACTGTGTGTGAGCATAGTGCTTCTGTTCGTTAATTGTTTGGATCATCCACCACAATCTCTCCCGGTACCTTGCTTCTAGCGAATGGACCGTTACGAAGCGGCGAGTCTCACTACTTTCTGGACCCATACTGTGTTTGAGTATAGTGCTTCATTGCGTTAATGGTTTGGATCATGCACCACAATTTCTCCGGGTAGCATGCTTCAAGCGAATGGAACGCAACGCAGCGGCGATTATCATTACTTTATGGCCACATACTGTGTGTGAGCATAGTGTTTCAGTGCATTAATTGTTTGGATCAAAAACCACAATCACTCCGTTTAGTTAGCTTCTAGCGAATGGAGCGCCACGCGGTGGCAAGTCTCATTACTTTCTGCATACCCCTTATGAGAGCATAGTGCTTCAGTGCTTTAATTGTTTGGATCATCCTCCACAATCCCTTTCGGTAGCTTGCTTCTAGTGAATGGAGCGCCACACAACGGGGGGTCTCATTACTTTCAGGAAACTTACTCTTTGTGTGAGCATAGTGCTTAGTGCGTTAATTGTTTGGATCATCCACCAAAATCCCTCCGGGTAGCTTGCTTCTAACGAACGGAGCGCCACGCGGTGGCAAGTCTCATTACTTTCTGTATACACTTTATGAGGGCATAGTGGTTCAGTGCGTTAATTGTTTGGATCATCCACCACATCCCTCTAAATGTCTTGCTTCTAGCGAATGGAGCGCCACGCAGTGGCGAGTCTCATTACTTCCTGTACACATACTATGTGTGAGCATAGTGCTTCAGTGCATTAATTGTTTGGATCATAAACCACAAACCCTCCGGGTAACCTGCTTCTAGCGAATGGAGCGCCACGCGGTGGCAAGTCTTATTACATTCTGCATACACTTTTTGAAAGCATAGTGCTTCCGTTCGTTAATTGTTTGGATCATCCAAAACAATCCCTCCGGGTAGTTTGCTTCTAACTAATGGAGCACCACGCGGTGGCAAGTATCATTACTTTCTGCATACACTTTTTCAAAGCATACTGCTTCAGTGCGTTAATAGTTTGCATCATCCACCGGAATCCCTCCGGTAGCTTGCTTTTAGCGAAGGGAGCGCCACGCGGCGGCGAGTCTCATTACTTTCTGCATACACTTAATGAGATCAAACTTCTTCATTTCTTAAATCTTTTGGATCATCCACCACAAAGCGTCCCTGTAGCTTGCTTCTAGCGAATGGAGCGCAAAGCGGTGGCAAGTCTCATTACTTTCCGCATACACTTTATGAGGGCATAGTGCTTCAGTGCGTTAATTGTTTGGATCACATTCCACAATCCCTCCTGGTAGCTTGCTTCTTACGAATGAAGCGCCACGCTGCGGCGAGTCTCGTTACTTTCAGGACACTTACTCTTTGTGTGAGCATAGTGCTTAGTGCGTTAATTGTTTGTATCATACACCACAATCCCTCCGGGTAACTAGCTTCTAGCGAATGGAGCGCCACGCGGTGGCAAGTCTCATTACTTTCTACATACACTTTATGAGGGCATAGTGCTTCATTGCGTAAATTTTTGGACTATTCAGCACAATCCATCCGGTTAGCTTGCATCTAGCAAATGGAGCGCCACGCGGTGGCAAGTCTCGATACTTTCTTCATACACTTTATGAAGGCATAGTGCTTCAGTTCATAAATATTTTGGATCATCAACCACAATCATTCAGAGTAGCTTGCTTCTAGCGAATGGAGCGGCACGCGGCGGCGAGTCTCATTATTTTCTGGACACAAACTAAGTGTGATAATAGTGCTTTAGTACCTTAATTGTTTGGATCATCCACCACAATCTCTTCGGGTATCTGGCTTCTAGCGAATGGAGCGACACGCGGTGGCAAGTGTTATTACATTCTGCATACACTTTTTGAAAGCATAGTGCTTCCGTTCGTTAATTGTTTGGATCATCCAAAACAATCCCTCCGGGAATCGTGCTTCTAGCGAATGGAGCGCCACGCAGCAGCGACCATCATAAATTTCCAAACACATACTGTGTGCGCGCATTGTGCTTCAGTGTGTTAATTGTTTGGATCATCCACCAGAATCACACCGGGTAGCTTGTTTCTGACGAATGGAGAGCAAAGAAGCGGCAAGTCTCATTACTTAATGGAAACATACTGTGTGTGAGCATAGTGCTTCAGTGCGTTAATTTTTTGGGTCATAAACCACAATCTTTCCTGGTAGCTTACTTCTAGCGAATGGAGCGCCACGCGGTGGTAAGTCTCATTACTTTCTGCATACACTTTATGAGGGCGTAGTGCTTCAGTTCGTTAATTGTTTGGATCATCCACAACAATCCATCCGGATAGCTTGCTTCTAGCGAATATTGACCCCTCGGCGGTGAGTGTCATTACCTTCTGGAAACATACTGTGTATGAGCATAGTGCTTATGTACGTTAATTGTTTGGATCATCCACCACAATCTCTCCCGTTAAGGGCTTCTAGCGAATGGAGCGCTGCGTCGTAGCAAGTCTTATTACCTTCTGCATACACGTTATGAGTGCATAGTGCATCAGTGCGTTAATTGTTTGGATCATCATCCACAATATCTCCGGGTAGCTTGCTTCTAGCGAATGGTGCGATACGAAGCGGCGAGTCTCTTTACTTTCTAGACACATACTGTGTGTGAGCATATTGCTTCAGTGCGTTAATTCTTTTGATCATCCACCACAATCCCTCCGGGTAGCTTGCTTCTAACTAATGGAGCGCCACGCGGTGACAAGTATCATTACTTTCTGCATACACTTTTTCAAAGCATACTGCTTCAGTGCGTTAATAGTTTGCATCATCTACCGGAACCCCTCCGGTAGCTTGCTTCTAGCGAAAGGAGCGCCACGCGGCGGCGAGTCTCATTACTTTCTGCACACACTTAATGAGATCAAAGTTCTTCATTTCGTAAATCTTTTAGATCATCCACCACAATCCGTCCCTGTAGCTTGCTTCTAGCGAATGGAGCGCAAAGCGGTGGAAAGTCTCATTACTTTCTGCATACACTTTATGAGGGCATAGTGCTTCAGTGCGTTAATTGTTTGGATCGCATTCCACAATCCCTCCTGGTAGCTTCCTTGTTACGAATGAAGCGCCACGCAGCGGCGAGTCTCGTTACTTTCAGGACACTTACTCTTTGTGTGAGCATAGTGCTTAGTGCGTTAATTGTTTGTATCATACACCACAATCCCTCCGGGTAACTAGCTTCTAGCGAATGGAGCGCCACGCGGTGGCATGTCTCATTACTTTCTACATACACTTTATGAGGGCATAGTGCTTCATTGCGTTAATTATTTGGGTCACCCACCACAATCTCTCCGCGTAGCTTGCTTCTAGCGAATGGAGCGTTACGAAGCGGCGAGTGTCACTACTTTCTGAATACATACTGCGTGTGAGTATAGTGCTTCATTGCGTTAATGGTTTGTATGATGCACCACTATTTCTCCGGGTAGCTTGTTTCTGACGAATGGAGCGCAAAGAAGCAGCGAGTCTCACTACTTTCTGCACACATACTGTGTGTGAGCATAGTGCTTCAATGCGTTAATTGTTTGCATCATAAACCACAATTTTTCCGGGTAGCTTATTTCTAGCGAATGGAGCGCCACGCGGTGGTAAGTCTCATTACTTTCTGCATACACTTTATGAGGGATAGTGCTTCAGTGCGTTAATTGTTTGGATCATCCACCACAAACCATCCGGATAGCTTGCTTCTAGCGAATACAGACCACTCGGCGGTGAGTGTCATTACCTTCTGGACTCATACTGTGTATGAGCACAGTACTTCGGTACGTTAATTGTTTGGATCATCCACCACAATCCTTCCCGTTAGGATGCTTCTAGCGAATGGAGCGCCACACGCTGGCCAGTCTCATTACTTTCTTTATACACTTTATGACGGAATAGTGCTTCAGTTCGTAAATTCATTGGATAATCAACCACAATCTCTCAGCGTAGCTTGCTTCTAGCGAATGGATTGCCACGCAGCGGCGAGTCTCATTACTTTCTGGACACATACTGTGTATGAGCATCGTGTGTCAGTGCGTTAACTGTTTTAATCAACCATCAAAATCCCTCCGTGTAGCTTGCTTCTACCGAATGGGCGCCACGCAGCGGCGTGTTTCATTACTTTCAGCATACACATTATGGGGTCATAGTGCTTCAGTACGTTAATTGTTTGTATCATCCAGCATAATACTTCCGGGAAGCTTGCTTCTAGCGAATGGAGCGCCACGCAGCGGCGAACATCATAATTCTCTTGACACGTATTGTTTGTGAGCGTAGTGCTTCAGTGTGTTAGTTGTTTGGATCATCCACCAGAATCACTCCGGGTAGCTTGCTTCTGACGAATGGAGCGCCACGAAGCGGCCAGTCTCATTACTTTCTGGACACATACTGTGTGTGAGCATAGTGCTTCAGTGCGTTAATTGTTTGGATCATCCACCCCAATCCCTTCGGGTAGCTTGCTTCTAGCTAATGAAACGCTACGCGTTGGCAAGTCTCATTACTTTCTGCATACACTTTATGAGTGCACAGTGCTTCACTGCTTTAATTGTTTGGATCATCCACCACAATCCCTCCGGGTAGCTTGCTTTTAGCGAATGGAGTGGAACGCGGCGGCGAGTCTCATTATTTTCTGGACACAAACTAAGTGCGATAATAGTGCTTCAGTACCTTAATTGTTTGGATCATCCACCACAATCTCTTCGGGTAGCTTGTTTCTGGCGAATGGAGCGCCGAGCGGCGGTGAGTCTCATTACTTTCTCGACACATACTGTGTGTGATCATAGTGCATCAGTGCGTTAATTGTTTGGATCATCCACCACAACCCCTCCGAGTGTCTTGCTTCTAGCAAATGGAGCGCCACGCAGCGTCTTGTCTCATTACTTTCTGCATACTCTATATATGAACATAGTGCTTCAGTGCGTTAATTGTGTGGGTCATCCACCACAACCATTCCGGGGAGCTTGTTTGTAACGAACGGACCGCCACGCGAGGGCCACTCTCATTCCTTTCTGCATGCACTGTTTGTGAGCATAGTGATTCAATGCGTTAATTGTTTGGATCATCCACAACAATCCCTCCGCTAGCTGGTTTCTAGCGAATGGAGCACCACGCAGCGGCGTGTTTCATTACTTTCTGCATACACTTTATGGGGTCATAGTGCTTCAGTGCGTTAATTGCTTGGATCATCCACCAGAATCCCGCCGTGTAGTTTGCTTCTACCGAATGAAGGGCCAAACAGCGCCGAGTCTCATTATTTTCTGCACACATACTGAGTGTGAGCATAGTATTTCAGTGCATTAATTGTTTGGATCACGAACCACAATCCGTCCTGGTAGCTTGCTTCTAGCGAATGGAGCGCCACGCGGTGGCAAGTCCCATTACTTTCTGAATACACTTTATGATTGCATAGTGCATCAGTGCGTTAATTGTTTGGATCATCCACCAAAATCCCTCCGCGTAGCTTGCTTCGAGCGAATGGAGTGCCACGCAGCGGCGAGTCTCATTACTTTCTGGACACATACTGTGTGTGAGCATTGTGCTTCAGTGCTTTAATTCTTTGGATCTACCACCACAATCCCTCCGTGTAGCTTGCTTCTACCGAATGGAGCGACACGCAGCGGCGTGTTTCATTACTTTCTGCATACACTTTATGGGGTCATAGTGCTTCAGTGCTTTAATTGCTTGGATCATCCACCAGAATCCCGCCGTGTAGTTTGCTTCTACCGAATGAAGGGCCAAACAGCGCCGAGTCTCATTACTTTCTGCACACATACTGAGTGTGAGCATAGTATTTCAGTGCATTAATTGTTTGGATCACGAACCACAATCCGTCCTGGTAGCTTGCTTCTAGCGAATGGAGCGCCACGCGGTGGCAAGTCTCATTACTTTCTGCATACACTTTATGAGGGCATACTGCCTCAGTGCATTAATTCTTTGGATCATCCTCCACAATCCCTTCTGGTAGCTTGCTTCTAGCGAATGGAGCGCCACGCAGCAGCGAGTCTCATTACTTTCAGAACACTTACTCTTTGGGTGAGCATAGTGCTTAGTGCGTTAATTGTTTGGAACATTCACCACATTCCCTCCGGGGTAGCTTGTTTCTAGCGAATGGAGCGCCACGTGGTGGCAAGTCTCATTACTTTCTCCATACACTTTATGAAGGTATTGTGCTTCAGTGCGTTAATTTTTTTACCATCCACCACAATCCCTTCGGTTAGCTTGCTTCTAGCGAATGGAGCGCCACGCGGTGGCAAGTCTCATTACTTTCTCCATACCCTTTATCAGGGTATTGTTCAGTGCGTTAATTTTTTTGCCATCCACCAGAATCCCTTCGGTTACCTTGCTTCTAGCGAATGGAGCGCCACGCGGTGGCAAGTCTTATTACTTTCTCCATACACTTTATGAGGGTATTGTGCTTCAGTGCGTTAATTTTTTTACCATCCTCCACAATCCCTTCGGTTAGCTTGCTTCTAGCGAAAGGAGCGCCACGCAGCGGCGAGTCTCATTACTTTCTGGACACATACTATGTGTGAGCATTGTGCTTCAGTGCATTAATTGTTCTTGTCATAAACCACAATCCCTCCGGGTAGCTTGCTTCTACCGAGTGGAGCGCCACGCAGTGGCGTGTTTCATTAGTTTCTGCATACATTTTATGGGGTTATAGTGCTTCAGTGCGTTAATTGTTTGGATCACCCTCCACAATCCGTCCTGGTAGCTTGCTTCTAGCGAATGGAGCGCCACGCGGTGGCAAGTCCCATTACTTTCTGAATACACTTTATGATTGCATAGTGCACCAGTGCGTTAATTGTTTGGATCATCCACCAAAATCCCTCCGCGTAGCTTGCTTCGAGCGAATGGAGTGCCACGCAGCGGCGAGTCTCATTACTTTCTGGACACATACTGTGTGTGAGCATTGTGCTTCAGTGCTTTAATTCTTTGGATCTACCACCACAATCCCTCCGTGTAGCTTGCTTCTACCGAATGGAGCGCCCCGCAGCGGCGTGTTTCATTACTTTCTGCATACACTTTATGGGGTCCTAGTGTTTCAGTGCGTCAATTGTTTGGATCATCCTCCAGAATCCCTCCCTGTAGCTTGCTTCTACCGAATGAAGCGCCACTCTGCGGCGAGTCTCATTACCTTCTGCATACACTTTATGGCTTCATAGTGCTTCAGTGCGTTAATTGTTTGGATCATTCAAAAGAATCCCTCCGTGTAGCTTCCTTCTACCGAATGAAGCACCACACTCCAGCGAGTCTCATTACTTCCTGCATACACTTTATGAAGGCAAAGTGCTTCAGTTCGTGAATTGTTTCGATAATCCACCACAACCCCTCCCGGTAGCTTGCTTCTAGCGAATGGAGCACCGCGAAGCGGCGAGTCTCATTACTTTCTGGACACATACTGTGTGAGAGCATAGTGCTTCTGTGCGTTGATTGTTTGAATCATCCACCACAATCTCTCCCGGTAGCTTGCTCCTAGCGAATGGAGCGTTAGGAAGCAACGAGTCTCAGTAATTTCTGGGCACATACTGTGTGTGAGTATAGTGCTTCATTGCGTTAGTGGTTTGGATCATGCACCACAATTTCTCCGGGTAGGTTGCTTCTAGCGAATGGAGCGCCACGCGGTGACACGTCTCGCTATTTTCTGCAAACACTTTATGAGTGCATAGTGTTTCAGTGCGTTAATTGTTTGGATCATCCACCACAATCTCTCCGGGTAGCTTGCTTCAGGAGAATGGAACGCAACGCAGCGGCGAATATCAATTATTTATGGCCACATACTGTGTGTTAGCATAGTGTTTGAGTGCGTTAATTGTTTGGATCATCCTCCACAATATCTCAGGGTAGCTTGCTTCTAGCGAATGGTGCGATACGAAACGGTGAGTCTCTTTACTTTCTGGACAGATACTGTGTGTGAGTATAGTGCTTCAGTGCGTTAGTTGTTTGGATCATCCACCACAATCTCTCCCGGTAGCTTGCTTCTAGCGAATGGAGCGTTACGAAGCGGCGAGTCTCAGTACTTTCTGGTTACATACTGTGTGTGAGTATAGTGCTTCATTGCGTTAATTCTTTGGATCATCCACCACAATCCCTCCCGGTAGCTTGCTTGAAGCGAATGGAGCGCCACACAGCGGCGAGCCTCATAAGTTTCTGGACACATACTCTGTGTAAGAATAGTGCTTCAGTGCGTTAATTGTTTAGATGATCCACCACAATCCCTCCGGGTAGCTTGCTTCTAGGGAATGGAGCGCCGCGAAGCGGCGAGTCTCATTACCTTCTGGACACATCCTGTGTGTGAGCATAGCGCTTCTGTGCTTTAATTGTTTGAATCATCCATCACAATCTCTCATGGTAGCTTGCTTCTAGCGAATAGAGCATTTCGAAGCGGCAAGTCTCATTACTTTCTGGACACATACTCTGTCTGAGTACAGTGCTTCATTGCGTTTATGGTTTGGATCATGCACCACAATCCCTCCAGGTAGCTTCCTTCTAGCGAATGGAGCGCCACGCGGTGGCAAGTCTCATTACTCTCTGCATACAGTTTATGATGGCATACTGCTTCAGTGCGTTAATTGTTTAGATAATCCACCACAATCCCTCCGTGTACCATGCTTCAAGCGAATGGAACGCCACGCTGCGGCGAGTATCATTATTTTCTGGACACATACTGTGTGTGAGCATAGTGTTTCAGTGCATTAATTGTTTGGATCACAAACCACAATCCCTCCGGTAGCTTGCTTCTAGCGAATGGAGCGCCACGCGGTGGCAAGTCTCATTATTTTCTGCATACACTTTATGGGGTCATAGTGCTTCAGTGCGTTAATTTTTGGACCATCCACCACAATCCCTCCGGTTATCTTGCTTCTAGCGAATGGAGCTTCCCGCGGTGGCAAGTCTCATTATTTTCTCCATACACATTATGAGAGCATAGTGCTTTAGTGCGTTAATTATTTGGATCATCCACCACAATCCCTCCCGTAGCTTGCTTCTAGCGAATGGAGCGCCACGCAGCGGCGTGTTTCATTACTTTCTGCATACACTTTATGGGGTCATAGTGCTTCATTGCGTTAATTGTCTGGATCATCCACCAGAATCTCTCCGCGTAGCTTGCTTCTAGCGAATGGAGCGCCACGCAGCGGCGAGTCTCATTACTTTCTGCATACACTTTATGGGGTCGTAGTTCTTCAGTGCGTTAATAGTTTGGATCATCCACCTGAATTCCTCCCTGTAGCTTGATCTACCGAATAAAGGGCCACACAGCGGCGAGTCTCATGACTTTCTGCATACACTTTATGAGGTCAAAGTCCTTAAGTTCGTAAATTATTTGGATCATCCACCACAATCCCTCCCGGTAGCTTTTTTCTAGCGAATGGAGCGCCACGCAGCGGCGAGTCTCATTACTTTCTGGACACATACTGTGTGTTAGCATAGTGTTTCGGTGCATTAATTGTTTGGATCACAATTCACAATCACTCCGGGTAGCTTGCTTCTAGCGAATGGAGCGCCACCCGGTGGCAAGTCTCATTACTTTCTGCCTACACTTTATGAGGGCATAGTGTTTCCGTGCGTTAATTTTTTGGATCATCTTCCACAATGCCTCCGGGTAGCTTGCTTCTACCGAGTGGAGCGCCACGCAGTGGCGTGTTTCATTATTTTCTGCATACATTTTATGGGGTTGTAGTGCTTCAGTGTGTTAATTGTTTGGATCATCCACCAGAATCCCTCCGTGTAGCTTGCTTTTACCGAATGAAGCGCCACATATCGGCGAGTCTCATTACTTTCTGCATACACTTTATGAGGGCATAGTGCTTCAGTGCGTTAATTGTTTGGATCACCCTCCACAATCCGTCCTGGTAGCTTGCTTCTAGCGGATGGAGCACCACGCGCTGGCAAGTGTCATTACTTTCTGCATACACTTTATGAGGGCATAGTCCTTCAGTACGTTAATTGCTTGGGTCATCCACCACAATCCCTCCCGGTAGCTTGCTTCTAGCGAATGGAGCGCCACGCGGTGGCAAGAACCATTACTTTCTGAATACACTTTATGAGGGCATAGTGCTTCAGTGCGTTAATTGTTTGGATCATCCACCAAAATCCCTCCGCGTAGCTTGCTTCGAGCGAATGGAGTGCCACGCAGCGGCGAGTCTCATTACTTTCTGGACACATACTGTGTGTGAGCATTGCGCTTCAGTGCTTTAATTGTTTGGATCTACCACCACAATCCCACCGTGTAGCTTGCTTCTACCGAAAGGAGCGCGACGCAGCGGCGTGTTTCATTATTTTCTGCATACACTTTATGGGGTCCTAGTGTTTCAGTTCGTTAATTGTTTGGATCATCCTCCAGAATCCCTCCGTGTAGCTTGCTTCTACCGAATGACACGCCACTCTGCGGCGAGTCTCATTACTTTCTGCATACACTGTATGGTTTCATAGTGCTTCAGTGCGTTAATTGTTTGGATCATTCAAAAGAATCCCTCCGTGTAGCTTCCTTCTACCGAATGAAGCACAACACTCCAGCGAGTCTCATTACTTCCTGCATACACTTTATGAAGGCATAGTGCTTTAGTTCGTGAAGTGTTTCGATAATCCACCACAACCCCTCCCGGTAGCTTGCTTCTAGCGAATGGAGCACCACACAGCGGCGAGCCTCATATCTTTCTGGACACATACTCTGTGAAAGAATAGTGCTTCAGTGCGTTAATTGTTTTGATGATCCACCACAATCCCTCCGTGTAGCTTGCTTCTAGGGAATGGAGCGCCGCGAAGCGGCGAGTCTCATTACCTTCTGGACACATCCTGTGTGTGAGCATAGCGCTTCTGTGCTTTAATTGTTTGAATCATCCATCACAATCTCTCATGGCAGCTTGCTTCTAGCGAATAGAGCATTACGAAGCGGAGAGTCTCATTACTTTCTGAACACATACTCTGTCTGAGTATAGTGCTTCATTGCGTTAATGCTTTGGATCATGCACCACAATCCCTCCAGGTAGCTTCCTTCTAGCGAATAGAGCGCCACGCGGTGGCAAGTCTCATTACTCTCTGCATACAGTTTATGAGGGCATACTGCTTCAGTGCGTTAATTGTTTAGATCATCCACCACAATCCCTCCGTGTACCTTGCTTCAAGCGAATGGAACGCCACGCTGCGGCGAGTATCATTATTTTCTGGACACATACTGTATGTGAGCATAGTGTTTCAGTGCATTAATTGTTTGGATCACAAACCACAATCCCTCCGGTAGCTTGCTTCTAGCGAATGGAGCGCCACGCGGTGGCAAGTCTCATTATTTTCTGCATACACTTTATGAGGGCATAGTGCTTCAGCGCGCTATTTGTTTGGATCATCCTTTACAATACGTCCTGGTAGCTTGTTTCTAGCGGATGGAGCGCCACGCGCTGGCAAGTCTCATTACTTTCTGCATACATTTTATGAGGGCATAGTGCTTCAGTGTGTTAATTTTCGCCCCATCCACCACAATACCTCCAAGTAGCTTGCTTCTAGCGAATGGAGGTCCACGTGGTGGCAAGTCTCATTACTTTCTGCATACATTTTATGAGGGCATAGAGCTTCAGAGCGTTAATTGTTGGGATCATCCACCATAATCCTTCCGGGTAGCTTGCTTCTAGTGAATGAAGCGCCTCGCAGCGGCGAGCATCATAAATTTCTGGACACATTCTGTGTGTGAGCATAGTGCTTCAGTGTGTTAATTGTTTGGATCATCCACCAGAATCACTCCGGGTAGCTTGCTTCTGACGAATGCAGCGCGACGATGCGGCCAGTCTCATTATTTTCTGAACATATACTGTGTATTAGCATAGTGCTTCAGTGCGTTAATTGTTTGGATCATCCACCACAACCCCTCTGAGTGTCTTGCTTCTAGCGAATGGAGCTTCCCGCGGTGGCAAGTCTCATTATTTTCTCCATACACATTATGAGAGCATAGTGCTTTAGTGCGTTAATTATTTGGATCATCCACCACAATCCCTCCGGTAGCTTGCTTCTAGCGAATGGAGCGCCCCGGAGCGGCGTGTTTCATTACTTTCTGCATACACTTTATGGGGTCATAGTGCTTCATTGCGTTAATTGTCTGGATCATCCACCAGAATCCCTCCGCGTAGCTTGCTTCTAGCGAATGGAGCGCCACGCAGCGGCGAGTCTCATTACTTTCTGCATACACTTTATGGGGTCGTAGTTCTTCAGTGCGTTAGTTGTTTGGATCATCCACTAGAATCCCTCCCTGTAGCTGGATCTACCGAAGAAAGGGCCACACAGGGGCGAGTCTCATGACTTTCTGCATACACTTTATGAGGTCAAAGTCCTTAAGTTCGTAAATTATTTGGATCATCCACCACAATCCATCCCGGTAGCTTTTTTCTAGCGAATGGAGCGCCACGCAGCGGCGAGTCTCATTACTTTATGGACACATACTGTGTGTTAGCATAGTGTTTCAGTGCATTAATTGTTTGGATCACAAACCACAATCACTCCGGGTAGCTTGCTTCTAGCGAATGGAGCGCCACGCGGTGACAAGTCTCATTACTTTCTGCCTACACTTTATAAGGGCATAGTGCCTCAGTGCGTTAATTTTTTGGATCATCTTCCACAATCCCTCCTGGTAGCTTGCTTCTAGCGACTGGAGCGCCACGCAGCGGCGAGTCTCATTACTTTAAGGACACTTACTCTTTGTGTGAGCATAGTGCTTACTGCGTTATTTATTTGGATCACCCACCACAATCCCTCCGGGTTGCTTGCTACTAGCGAATGGAGCGCCACGCGGTGGCAAGTCTCATTATTTTCTCCCTACACTTTATGAGGGCATAGTGCTTCAGTGCGTTAATTTTTGGACCATCCACCACAATCCCTCCGGTTATCTTGCTTCTAGCGAATGGAGCTTCCCGCGGTGGCAAGTCTCATTATTTTCTCCATACACATTATGAGAGCATAGTGCTTTAGTGCGTTAATTATTTGGATCATCCACCACAATCCCTCCGGTAGCTTGCTTCTACCGAATGGAGCGCCACGCAGCGGCGTGTTTCATTACTTTCTGCATACACTTTATGGGGTCATAGTGCTTCATTGCGTTAATTGTCTGGATCATCCACCAGAATCCCTCCGCGTAGCTTGCATCTAGCGAATGGAGCGCCACGCAGCGGCGAGTCTCATTACTTTCTGCATACACTTTATGGGGTCGTAGTTCTTCAGTGCGTTAATTGTTTGGATCATCCACCTGAATCCTCCCTGTAGCTTGATCTACCGAATAAAGGGCCACACAGCGGCGAGTCTCATGACTTTCTGCATACACTTTATGAGGTCAAAGTCCTTAAGTTCGTAAATTATTTGGATCATCCACCACCATCCTTCCCGGTAGCTTTTTTCTAGCGAATGGAGCGCCACGCAGCGGCGAGTCTCATTACTTTCTGGACACATACTGTGTGTTAGCATAGTGTTTCAGTGCATTAATTGTTTGGATCACAAACCACAATCACTCCGGGTAGCTTGCTTCTAGCGAATGGAGCGCCACCCGGTGGCAAATCTCATTACTTTCTGCCTGCACTTTATGAGGGCATAGTGTTTCCGTGCGTTAATTTTTTGGATCATCTTCCACAATGCCTCCGGGTAGCTTGCTTCTACCGAGTGGAGCGCCACGCAGTGGCGTGTTTCATTATTTTCTGCAAACATTTTATGGGGTTGTAGTGCTTCAGTGTGTTAATTGTTTGGATCATCCACCAGAATCCCTCCGTGTAGCTTGCTTTTACCGAATGAAGCGCCACACATCGGCGAGTCTCATTACTTTCTGCATACACTTTATGAGGGCATACTGCTTCAGTGCGTTAATTGTTTGGATCACCCTCCACAATCCGTCCTGTAGCTTGCTTCTAGCGGATGGAGCACCACGCGCTCGCAAGTGTCATTACTTTCTGCATACACTTTATGAGGGCATAGTCCTTCAGTACGTTAATTGCTTGGGTCATCCACCACAATCCCTCCCGGTAGCTTGCTTCTAGCGAATGGAGCGCCACGCGGTGGCAAGTACCATTACTTTCTGAATACACTTTATGAGGGCATAGTGCTTCAGTGCGTTAATTGTTTGGATCATCCACCAAAATCCCTCCGCGTAGCTTGCTTCGAGCGAATGGAGTGCCACGCAGCGGCGAGTCTCATTACTTTCTGGACACATACTGTGTGTGAGCATTGTGCTTCAGTGCTTTAATTGTTTGGATCTACCACCACAATCCCTCCGTGTAGCTTGCTTCTACCGGATGGAGCGCCACGCAGCGGCGTGTTTCATTACTTTCTGCATACACTTTATGGGGTCCTAGTGTTTCAGTGCGTTAATTGTTTTGATCATCCTCCAGAATCCCTCCGTGTAGCTTGCTTCTACCGAATGACACGCCACTCTGCGGCGTGTTTCATTACTTTCTGCATACACTTTATGGGGTCCTAGTGTTTCAGTGCGTTAATTGTTTGGATCATCCTCCAGAATCCCTCCGTGTAGCTTCCTTCTACCGAATGAAGCACAACACTCCAGCGAGTCTCATTACTTCCTGCATACACTTTATGAAGGCATAGTGCTTTAGTTCGTGAATTGTTTCGATAATCCACCACAACCCCTCCCGGTAGCTTGCTTCTAGCGAATGGAGCGCCGCGAAGCGGCGAGTCTCAGTACTTTCTGGTTACATACTGTGAGTGAGTATAGTGCTTCATTGCGTTAATTCTTTGGATCATCCACCACAATCCCTCCAGGTAGCTTGCTTCTAGCGAATGGAGCACCACACAGCGGCGAGCCTCATATCTTTCTGGACACATACTCTGTGAAAGAATAGTGCTTCAGTGCGTTAATTGTTTTGATGATCCACCACAATCCCTCCGTGTAGCTTGCTTCTACGGAATGGAGCGCCGCAAAGCGGCGAGTCTCATTACCTTCTGGACACATCCTGTGTGTGAGCATAGCGCTTCTGTGCTTTAATTGTTTGAATCATCCATCACAATCTCTCATGGCAGCTTGCTACTAGCGAATAGAGCATTACGAACCGGAGAGTATCATTATTTTCTGGACACATACTGTATGTGAGCATAGTGTTTCAGTGCATTAATTGTTTGGATCACAAACCACAATCCCTCCGGTAGCTTGCTTCTAGCGAATGGAGCGCCAATCGGTGGCAAGTCTCATTATTTTCTGCATACACTTTATGAGGCCATAGTGCTTCAGCGCGTTAATTCTTTGGATCATCCTTTACAATCCGTCCTGGTAGCTTGTTTCTAGCGGATGGAGCGCCACGCGCTGGCAAGTCTCATTACTTTCTGCATACATTTTATGAGGGCATAGTGCTTCAGTGTGTTAATTTTCGCCCCATCCACCACAATACCTCCAAGTAGCTTGCTTCTAGCGAATGGAGCGCCACGTGGTGGCAAGTCTCATTACTTTCTGCATACATTTTATGAGGGCATAGAGCTTCAGAGCATTAATTGTTGGGATCATCCACCATAAACCTTCCGTTTAGCTTGCTTCTAGCGAATGAAGCGCCTCGCAGCGGCGAGCATCATAAATTTCTGGACACATTCTGTGTGTGAGCATAGTGCTTCAGTGTGTCAATTGTTTGGATCATCCACCAGAATCACTCCGGGTAGCTTGCTTCTGACGAATGCAGCGCGACGATGCGGCCAGTCTCATTATTTTCTGAACATATACTGTGTATTAGCATAGTGCTTCAGTGCGTTAATTGTTTGGATCATCCACCACAACCCCTCTGAGTGTCTTGCTTCTAGCGAATGGAGCTTCCCGCGGTGGCAAGTCTCATTATTTTCTCCATACACATTATGAGAGCATAGTGCTTTAGTGCGTTAATTATTTTGATCATCCACCACAATCCTTCCGGTAGCTTGCTTCTAGCGAATGGAGCGCCCCGGTGCGGCGTGTTTGATTACTTTCTGCATACACTTTATGGGGTCATAGTGCTTCATTGCGTTAATTGTCTGGATCATCCACCAGAATCCCTCCGCGTAGCTTGCTTCTAGCGAATGGAGCGCCACGCAGCGGCGAGTCTCATTACTTTCTGCATACACTTTATGGGGTCGTAGTTCTTCAGTGCGTTAGTTGTTTGGATCATCCACCACAATTCCTCCCTGTAGCTGGATCTACCGAATAAAGGGCCACACAGGGGCGAGTCCCATGACTTTCTGCATACACTTTATGAGGTCAAAGTCCTTAAGTTCGTAAATTATTTGGATCATCCACCACAATCCATCCCGGTAGCTTTTTTCTAGCGAATGAAGCGACACGCAGCGGCGAGTCTCATTACTTTCTGGACACATACTGTGTGTTAGCATAGTGTTTCAGTGCATAAATTGTTTGGATCACAAACCACAATCACTCCGGGTAGCTTGCTTCTAGCGAATGGAGCGCCACGCGGTGACAAGTCTCATTACTTTCTGCCTACACTTTATAAGGGCATAGTGCCTCAGTGCGTTAATTTTTTGGATCATCTTCCACAATCCCTCCGGTTATCTTGCTTCTAGCGAATGGAGCGCCACCCGGTGGCAAGTCTCATTACTTTCTGTATACACCTTATAAGAGCATAGTACTTCAGTGCGTTAGTTGTTTAGATCATCCACCACTTCCCTCTGAGCGTTTCGCTTCTAGCAAATTGAGCGCCACGCAGCGGAGAGTCTCATTACTTTATAGACACATACTATCTGTGAGCATAGTGCTTCAGTGCATTAATTGTTTGAATCATAAACCACAATCTTTCCGGGTATCTCGCTTCTAGCGAATGGAGCGCCACGCGGCGGCGAGTCTCATTATTTTCTGGACACAAACTGTGTCTGATAATAGTGCTTCAGTACGTTAATTGTTTGAATAATCCACCACAATCCATTCGAATAGCATGATTCTAGCGACTGGAGCGGCGAGCGGCGGCGAGTCTCATTACTTTCTCGACACATACTGTGTGTGTTAGCATAGTGCTTCAGTGCGTTAATTGTTAGGATAATCTGCGACAATCCCTCCGGGTAGCTTGCATCAAGCGAATGGGACGCCACTCAGCGGCGAGTATTATTATTTTCTTGGTACATACTGTGTGTGAGCATAGTGCTTTAGTGCGTTAATTGTTTGGATCATCCACCACAACCCCTCTGAGTGTGTAGCTTCTAGCAAATGGTGCGCCACGCAGCGGCGAGTCTCATTACATTCTGGGCACATACTGTGTGTGAGCATATTGCGTCAGTGCGTTAATTGTTTCGATCATCCACCACAATCCCTCCGGTAGCTTTCTTCTAGCGAATGGACCGCCACGCAGCGGCGAGTTTCATTACTTTCTGCATACACTTTATGGGGTCGTAGTTCTTCAGTGCGTTAATAGTTTGGATCATCCACCTGAATTCCTCCCTGTAGCTTGATCTACCGAATAAAGGGCCACACAGCGGCGAGTCTCATGACTTTCTGCATACACTTTATGAGGTCAAAGTCCTTAAGTTCGTAAATTATTTGGATCATCCACCACAATCCCTCCCGGTAGCTTTTTTCTAGCGAATGGAGCGCCACGCAGCGGCGAGTCTCATTACTTTCTGGACACATACTGTGTGTTAGCATAGTGTTTCGGTGCATTAATTGTTTGGATCACAATTCACAATCACTCCGGGTAGCTTGCTTCTAGCGAATGGAGCGCCACCCGGTGGCAAGTCTCATTACTTTCTGCCTACACTTTATGAGGGCATAGTGTTTCCGTGCGTTAATTTTTTGGATCATCTTCCACAATGCCTCCGGGTAGCTTGCTTCTACCGAGTGGAGCGCCACGCAGTGGCGTGTTTCATTATTTTCTGCATACATTTTATGGGGTTGTAGTGCTTCAGTGTGTTAATTGTTTGGATCATCCACCAGAATCCCTCCGTGTAGCTTGCTTTTACCGAATGAAGCGCCACATATCGGCGAGTCTCATTACTTTCTGCATACACTTTATGAGGGCATAGTGCTTCAGTGCGTTAATTGTTTGGATCACCCTCCACAATCCGTCCTGGTAGCTTGCTTCTAGCGGATGGAGCACCACGCGCTGGCAAGTGTCATTACTTTCTGCATACACTTTATGAGGGCATAGTCCTTCAGTACGTTAATTGCTTGGGTCATCCACCACAATCCCTCCCGGTAGCTTGCTTCTAGCGAATGGAGCGCCACGCGGTGGCAAGAACCATTACTTTCTGAATACACTTTATGAGGGCATAGTGCTTCAGTGCGTTAATTGTTTGGATCATCCACCAAAATCCCTCCGCGTAGCTTGCTTCGAGCGAATGGAGTGCCACGCAGCGGCGAGTCTCATTACTTTCTGGACACATACTGTGTGTGAGCATTGCGCTTCAGTGCTTTAATTGTTTGGATCTACCACCACAATCCCACCGTGTAGCTTGCTTCTACCGAAAGGAGCGCCACGCAGCGGCGTGTTTCATTATTTTCTGCATACACTTTATGGGGTCCTAGTGTTTCAGTTCGTTAATTGTTTGGATCATCCTCCAGAATCCCTCCGTGTAGCTTGCTTCTACCGAATGACACGCCACTCTGCGGCGAGTCTCATTACTTTCTGCATACACTGTATGGTTTCATAGTGCTTCAGTGCGTTAATTGTTTGGATCATTCAAAAGAATCCCTCCGTGTAGCTTCCTTCTACCGAATGAAGCACAACACTCCAGCGAGTCTCATTACTTCCTGCATACACTTTATGAAGGCATAGTGCTTTAGTTCGTGAAGTGTTTCGATAATCCACCACAACCCCTCCCGGTAGCTTGCTTCTAGCGAATGGAGCACCACACAGCGGCGAGCCTCATATCTTTCTGGACACATACTCTGTGAAAGAATAGTGCTTCAGTGCGTTAATTGTTTTGATGATCCACCACAATCCCTCCGTGTAGCTTGCTTCTAGGGAATGGAGCGCCGCGAAGCGGCGAGTCTCATTACCTTCTGGACACATCCTGTGTGTGAGCATAGCGCTTCTGTGCTTTAATTGTTTGAATCATCCATCACAATCTCTCATGGCAGCTTGCTTCTAGCGAATAGAGCATTACGAAGCGGAGAGTCTCATTACTTTCTGAACACATACTCTGTCTGAGTATAGTGCTTCATTGCGTTAATGCTTTGGATCATGCACCACAATCCCTCCAGGTAGCTTCCTTCTAGCGAATAGAGCGCCACGCGGTGGCAAGTCTCATTACTCTCTGCATACAGTTTATGAGGGCATACTGCTTCAGTGCGTTAATTGTTTAGATCATCCACCACAATCCCTCCGTGTACCTTGCTTCAAGCGAATGGAACGCCACGCTGCGGCGAGTATCATTATTTTCTGGACACATACTGTATGTGAGCATAGTGTTTCAGTGCATTAATTGTTTGGATCACAAACCACAATCCCTCCGGTAGCTTGCTTCTAGCGAATGGAGCGCCACGCGGTGGCAAGTCTCATTATTTTCTGCATACACTTTATGAGGGCATAGTGCTTCAGCGCGCTATTTGTTTGGATCATCCTTTACAATACGTCCTGGTAGCTTGTTTCTAGCGGATGGAGCGCCACGCGCTGGCAAGTCTCATTACTTTCTGCATACATTTTATGAGGGCATAGTGCTTCAGTGTGTTAATTTTCGCCCCATCCACCACAATACCTCCAAGTAGCTTGCTTCTAGCGAATGGAGGTCCACGTGGTGGCAAGTCTCATTACTTTCTGCATACATTTTATGAGGGCATAGAGCTTCAGAGCGTTAATTGTTGGGATCATCCACCATAATCCTTCCGGGTAGCTTGCTTCTAGTGAATGAAGCGCCTCGCAGCGGCGAGCATCATAAATTTCTGGACACATTCTGTGTGTGAGCATAGTGCTTCAGTGTGTTAATTGTTTGGATCATCCACCAGAATCACTCCGGGTAGCTTGCTTCTGACGAATGCAGCGCGACGATGCGGCCAGTCTCATTATTTTCTGAACATATACTGTGTATTAGCATAGTGCTTCAGTGCGTTAATTGTTTGGATCATCCACCACAACCCCTCTGAGTGTCTTGCTTCTAGCGAATGGAGCTTCCCGCGGTGGCAAGTCTCATTATTTTCTCCATACACATTATGAGAGCATAGTGCTTTAGTGCGTTAATTATTTGGATCATCCACCACAATCCCTCCGGTAGCTTGCTTCTAGCGAATGGAGCGCCCCGGAGCGGCGTGTTTCATTACTTTCTGCATACACTTTATGGGGTCATAGTGCTTCATTGCGTTAATTGTCTGGATCATCCACCAGAATCCCTCCGCGTAGCTTGCATCTAGCGAATGGAGCGCCACGCAGCGGCGAGTCTCATTACTTTCTGCATACACTTTATGGGGTCGTAGTTCTTCAGTGCGTTAGTTGTTTGGATCATCCACTAGAATCCCTCCCTGTAGCTGGATCTACCGAAGAAAGGGCCACACAGGGGCGAGTCTCATGACTTTCTGCATACACTTTATGAGGTCAAAGTCCTTAAGTTCGTAAATTATTTGGATCATCCACCACAATCCATCCCGGTAGCTTTTTTCTAGCGAATGGAGCGCCACGCAGCGGCGAGTCTCATTACTTTATGGACACATACTGTGTGTTAGCATAGTGTTTCAGTGCATTAATTGTTTGGATCACAAACCACAATCACTCCGGGTAGCTTGCTTCTAGCGAATGGAGCGCCACGCGGTGACAAGTCTCATTACTTTCTGCCTACACTTTATAAGGGCATAGTGCCTCAGTGCGTTAATTTTTTGGATCATCTTCCACAATCCCTCCTGGTAGCTTGCTTCTAGCGACTGGAGCGCCACGCAGCGGCGAGTCTCATTACTTTAAGGACACTTACTCTTTGTGTGAGCATAGTGCTTACTGCGTTATTTATTTGGATCACCCACCACAATCCCTCCGGGTTGCTTGCTACTAGCGAATGGAGCGCCACGCGGTGGCAAGTCTCATTATTTTCTCCCTACACTTTATGAGGGCATAGTGCTTCAGTGCGTTAATTTTTGGACCATCCACCACAATCCCTCCGGTTATCTTGCTTCTAGCGAATGGAGCTTCCCGCGGTGGCAAGTCTCATTATTTTCTCCATACACATTATGAGAGCATAGTGCTTTAGTGCGTTAATTATTTGGATCATCCACCACAATCCCTCCGGTAGCTTGCTTCTACCGAATGGAGCGCCACGCAGCGGCGTGTTTCATTACTTTCTGCATACACTTTATGGGGTCATAGTGCTTCATTGCGTTAATTGTCTGGATCATCCACCAGAATCCATCCGCGTAGCTTGCATCTAGCGAATGGAGCGCCACGCAGCGGCGAGTCTCATTACTTTCTGCATACACTTTATGGGGTCGTAGTTCTTCAGTGCGTTAATTGTTTGGATCATCCACCTGAATCCTCCCTGTAGCTTGATCTACCGAATAAAGGGCCACACAGCGGCGAGTCTCATGACTTTCTGCATACACTTTATGAGGTCAAAGTCCTTAAGTTCGTAAATTATTTGGATCATCCACCACCATCCTTCCCGGTAGCTTTTTTCTAGCGAATGGAGCGCCACGCAGCGGCGAGTCTCATTACTTTCTGGACACATACTGTGTGTTAGCATAGTGTTTCAGTGCATTAATTGTTTGGATCACAAACCACAATCACTCCGGGTAGCTTGCTTCTAGCGAATGGAGCGCCACCCGGTGGCAAATCTCATTACTTTCTGCCTGCACTTTATGAGGGCATAGTGTTTCCGTGCGTTAATTTTTTGGATCATCTTCCACAATGCCTCCGGGTAGCTTGCTTCTACCGAGTGGAGCGCCACGCAGTGGCGTGTTTCATTATTTTCTGCAAACATTTTATGGGGTTGTAGTGCTTCAGTGTGTTAATTGTTTGGATCATCCACCAGAATCCCTCCGTGTAGCTTGCTTTTACCGAATGAAGCGCCACACATCGGCGAGTCTCATTACTTTCTGCATACACTTTATGAGGGCATACTGCTTCAGTGCGTTAATTGTTTGGATCACCCTCCACAATCCGTCCTGTAGCTTGCTTCTAGCGGATGGAGCACCACGCGCTCGCAAGTGTCATTACTTTCTGCATACACTTTATGAGGGCATAGTCCTTCAGTACGTTAATTGCTTGGGTCATCCACCACAATCCCTCCCGGTAGCTTGCTTCTAGCGAATGGAGCGCCACGCGGTGGCAAGTACCATTACTTTCTGAATACACTTTATGAGGGCATAGTGCTTCAGTGCGTTAATTGTTTGGATCATCCACCAAAATCCCTCCGCGTAGCTTGCTTCGAGCGAATGGAGTGCCACGCAGCGGCGAGTCTCATTACTTTCTGGACACATACTGTGTGTGAGCATTGTGCTTCAGTGCTTTAATTGTTTGGATCTACCACCACAATCCCTCCGTGTAGCTTGCTTCTACCGGATGGAGCGCCACGCAGCGGCGTGTTTCATTACTTTCTGCATACACTTTATGGGGTCCTAGTGTTTCAGTGCGTTAATTGTTTTGATCATCCTCCAGAATCCCTCCGTGTAGCTTGCTTCTACCGAATGACACGCCACTCTGCGGCGTGTTTCATTACTTTCTGCATACACTTTATGGGGTCCTAGTGTTTCAGTGCGTTAATTGTTTGGATCATCCTCCAGAATCCCTCCGTGTAGCTTCCTTCTACCGAATGAAGCACAACACTCCAGCGAGTCTCATTACTTCCTGCATACACTTTATGAAGGCATAGTGCTTTAGTTCGTGAATTGTTTCGATAATCCACCACAACCCCTCCCGGTAGCTTGCTTCTAGCGAATGGAGCGCCGCGAAGCGGCGAGTCTCAGTACTTTCTGGTTACATACTGTGAGTGAGTATAGTGCTTCATTGCGTTAATTCTTTGGATCATCCACCACAATCCCTCCAGGTAGCTTGCTTCTAGCGAATGGAGCACCACACAGCGGCGAGCCTCATATCTTTCTGGACACATACTCTGTGAAAGAATAGTGCTTCAGTGCGTTAATTGTTTTGATGATCCACCACAATCCCTCCGTGTAGCTTGCTTCTACGGAATGGAGCGCCGCAAAGCGGCGAGTCTCATTACCTTCTGGACACATCCTGTGTGTGAGCATAGCGCTTCTGTGCTTTAATTGTTTGAATCATCCATCACAATCTCTCATGGCAGCTTGCTACTAGCGAATAGAGCATTACGAACCGGAGAGTATCATTATTTTCTGGACACATACTGTATGTGAGCATAGTGTTTCAGTGCATTAATTGTTTGGATCACAAACCACAATCCCTCCGGTAGCTTGCTTCTAGCGAATGGAGCGCCAATCGGTGGCAAGTCTCATTATTTTCTGCATACACTTTATGAGGCCATAGTGCTTCAGCGCGTTAATTCTTTGGATCATCCTTTACAATCCGTCCTGGTAGCTTGTTTCTAGCGGATGGAGCGCCACGCGCTGGCAAGTCTCATTACTTTCTGCATACATTTTATGAGGGCATAGTGCTTCAGTGTGTTAATTTTCGCCCCATCCACCACAATACCTCCAAGTAGCTTGCTTCTAGCGAATGGAGCGCCACGTGGTGGCAAGTCTCATTACTTTCTGCATACATTTTATGAGGGCATAGAGCTTCAGAGCATTAATTGTTGGGATCATCCACCATAAACCTTCCGTTTAGCTTGCTTCTAGCGAATGAAGCGCCTCGCAGCGGCGAGCATCATAAATTTCTGGACACATTCTGTGTGTGAGCATAGTGCTTCAGTGTGTCAATTGTTTGGATCATCCACCAGAATCACTCCGGGTAGCTTGCTTCTGACGAATGCAGCGCGACGATGCGGCCAGTCTCATTATTTTCTGAACATATACTGTGTATTAGCATAGTGCTTCAGTGCGTTAATTGTTTGGATCATCCACCACAACCCCTCTGAGTGTCTTGCTTCTAGCGAATGGAGCTTCCCGCGGTGGCAAGTCTCATTATTTTCTCCATACACATTATGAGAGCATAGTGCTTTAGTGCGTTAATTATTTTGATCATCCACCACAATCCTTCCGGTAGCTTGCTTCTAGCGAATGGAGCGCCCCGGTGCGGCGTGTTTGATTACTTTCTGCATACACTTTATGGGGTCATAGTGCTTCATTGCGTTAATTGTCTGGATCATCCACCAGAATCCCTCCGCGTAGCTTGCTTCTAGCGAATGGAGCGCCACGCAGCGGCGAGTCTCATTACTTTCTGCATACACTTTATGGGGTCGTAGTTCTTCAGTGCGTTAGTTGTTTGGATCATCCACCACAATTCCTCCCTGTAGCTGGATCTACCGAATAAAGGGCCACACAGGGGCGAGTCCCATGACTTTCTGCATACACTTTATGAGGTCAAAGTCCTTAAGTTCGTAAATTATTTGGATCATCCACCACAATCCATCCCGGTAGCTTTTTTCTAGCGAATGAAGCGACACGCAGCGGCGAGTCTCATTACTTTCTGGACACATACTGTGTGTTAGCATAGTGTTTCAGTGCATAAATTGTTTGGATCACAAACCACAATCACTCCGGGTAGCTTGCTTCTAGCGAATGGAGCGCCACGCGGTGACAAGTCTCATTACTTTCTGCCTACACTTTATAAGGGCATAGTGCCTCAGTGCGTTAATTTTTTGGATCATCTTCCACAATCCCTCCGGTTATCTTGCTTCTAGCGAATGGAGCGCCACCCGGTGGCAAGTCTCATTACTTTCTGTATACACCTTATAAGAGCATAGTACTTCAGTGCGTTAGTTGTTTAGATCATCCACCACTTCCCTCTGAGCGTTTCGCTTCTAGCAAATTGAGCGCCACGCAGCGGAGAGTCTCATTACTTTATAGACACATACTATCTGTGAGCATAGTGCTTCAGTGCATTAATTGTTTGAATCATAAACCACAATCTTTCCGGGTATCTCGCTTCTAGCGAATGGAGCGCCACGCGGCGGCGAGTCTCATTATTTTCTGGACACAAACTGTGTCTGATAATAGTGCTTCAGTACGTTAATTGTTTGAATAATCCACCACAATCCATTCGAATAGCATGATTCTAGCGACTGGAGCGGCGAGCGGCGGCGAGTCTCATTACTTTCTCGACACATACTGTGTGTGTTAGCATAGTGCTTCAGTGCGTTAATTGTTAGGATAATCTGCGACAATCCCTCCGGGTAGCTTGCATCAAGCGAATGGGACGCCACTCAGCGGCGAGTATTATTATTTTCTTGGTACATACTGTGTGTGAGCATAGTGCTTTAGTGCGTTAATTGTTTGGATCATCCACCACAACCCCTCTGAGTGTGTAGCTTCTAGCAAATGGTGCGCCACGCAGCGGCGAGTCTCATTACATTCTGGGCACATACTGTGTGTGAGCATATTGCGTCAGTGCGTTAATTGTTTCGATCATCCACCACAATCCCTCCGGTAGCTTTCTTCTAGCGAATGGACCGCCACGCAGCGGCGAGTTTCATTACTTTCTGCATACACTTTATGGGGTCGTAGTTCTTCAGTGCGTTAATTGTTTGGATCATCCACCAGAATCCCTCCCTGTAGCTTGATCTACCGAATGAAGGGCCACTCAGCGGCGAGTCTCATGACTTTCTGCATACACTTTATGAGGTCAAAGTCCTTCAGTTCGTAAATTGTTTGGATCATCCACCACAATCCCTCCCGGTAGCTTTTTTCTAGCGAATGGAGCGCCACGCAGCGGCGAGTCTCACTACTTTCCGGACCCTTATTCTTTGGGTGAACATACGGCTTAGTGCGTTAATTGATTGGATCATCCGCCACAATCCCTCCAGGTAGCTTGCTTCTAGCTAATGGAGCGCCACGCGGTGGCAAGTCTCATTACTTTCTGGACACTAACTGTGTGTGAGCATAGAGTTTCAGTGTATTAATTGTTTGTATCACTAACCACAATCACTCCGGGTAGCTAGTTTCTAGCGAATGGAGCGCCACGCGGTGGCAAGTCTCATTACTTTCTGCATACATTTCATGAGGGCATAGTGCCTCAGTGCGTTAATTGTTTGGATCATCCTCCACATTCCCTCCTGGTAGCTTGCTTCTAGCGAATGTAGCGCCACGCAGCGGCGAGTCTCACTACTTTCCGGACCCTTATTCTTTGGGTGAACATACGGCTTAGTGCGTTAATTGATTGGATCATCCACCACAATCCCTCCAGGTAGCTTGCTTCTAGCTAATGGAGCGCCACGCGGTGGCAAGTCTCATTACTTTCTCCATACACTTTATGAAGGCATAGTGCTTCAGTGCGTTAATTTTTGGACCATCCACCACAATCCCTTAGGTTAGCTTGCTTCTAGCGAATGGAGCGCCTCGCGGTGGCAAATCTCATTACTTTCTGTATACACTTTATGAGGGCATAGGGCTTCGGTGCGTTAGTGTTTTGGATCATTCACCACAACCCTTCTGAGTGTCTTGCTTCTAGCGAATGGAGCGCCACGCAGCGGCGAGTCTCATTACTTTCTGGACACATAGTATGTGTGAGCATAGTGCTTCAGTGCGTTAATTGTTTGGATCATCCACCACAACCCCTCTGAGTGTCTTGCTTCAAGCGAATGGAGCTTCCCGCGGTGGCAAGTCTCATTAATTTCTCCATACACATTATGAGAGCATAGTGCTTTAGTGCGTTAATTATTTTGATCATCCACCACAATCCTTCCGGTAGCTTGCTTCTAGCGAATGGAGCGCCCCGGAGCGGCGTGTTTGATTACTTTCTGCATACACTTTATGGGGTCATAGTGCTTCATTGCGTTAATTGTCTGGATCATCCACCAGAATCCCTCCGCGTAGCTTGCTTCTAGCGAATGGAGCGCCACGCAGCGGCGAGTCTCATTACTTTCTGCATACACTTTATGGGGTCGTAGTTCTTCAGTGCGTTAGTTGTTTGGATCATCCACCACAATTCCTCCCTGTAGCTGGATCTACCGAATAAAGGGCCACACAGGGGCGAGTCCCATGACTTTCTGCATACACTTTATGAGGTCAAAGTCCTTAAGTTCGTAAATTATTTGGATCATCCACCACAATCCATCCCGGTAGCTTTTTTCTAGCGAATGAAGCGACACGCAGCGGCGAGTCTCATTACTTTCTGGACACATACTGTGTGTTAGCATAGTGTTTCAGTGCACTAATTGTTTGGATCACAAACCACAATCACTCCGGGTAGCTTGCTTCTAGCGAATGGAGCGCCACGCGGTGACAAGTCTCATTACTTTCTGCCTACACTTTATAAGGGCATAGTGCCTCAGTGCGTTAATTTTTTGGATCATCTTCCACAATCCCTCCGGTTATCTTGCTTCTAGCGAATGGAGCGCCACCCGGTGGCAAGTCTCATTACTTTCTGTATACACCTTATAAGAGCATAGTACTTCAGTGCGTTAGTTGTTTAGATCATCCACCACTTCCCTCTGAGCGTTTCGCTTCTAGCAAATTGAGCGCCACGCAGCGGAGAGTCTCATTACTTTATAGACACATACTATCTGTGAGCATAGTGCTTCAGTGCATTAATTGTTTGAATCATAAACCACAATCTTTCCGGGTATCTCGCTTCTAGCGAATGGAGCGCCACGCGGCGGCGAGTCTCATTATTTTCTGGACACAAACTGTGTCTGATAATAGTGCTTCAGTACGTTAATTGTTTGAATAATCCACCACAATCCATTCGAATAGCATGATTCTAGCGACTGGAGCGGCGAGCGGCGGCGAGTCTCATTACTTTCTCGACACATACTGTGTGTGTTAGCATAGTGCTTCAGTGCGTTAATTGTTAGGATAATCTGCGACAATCCCTCCGGGTAGCTTGCATCAAGCGAATGGGACGCCACTCAGCGGCGAGTATTATTATTTTCTTGGTACATACTGTGTGTGAGCATAGTGCTTTAGTGCGTTAATTGTTTGGATCATCCACCACAACCCCTCTGAGTGTGTAGCTTCTAGCAAATGGTGCGCCACGCAGCGGCGAGTCTCATTACATTCTGGGCACATACTGTGTGTGAGCATATTGCGTCAGTGCGTTAATTGTTTCGATCATCCACCACAATCCCTCCGGTAGCTTTCTTCTAGCGAATGGACCGCCACGCAGCGGCGAGTTTCATTACTTTCTGCATACACTTTATGGGGTCGTAGTTCTTCAGTGCGTTAATTGTTTGGATCATCCACCAGAATCCCTCCCTGTAGCTTGATCTACCGAATGAAGGGCCACTCAGCGGCGAGTCTCATGACTTTCTGCATACACTTTATGAGGTCAAAGTCCTTCAGTTCGTAAATTGTTTGGATCATCCACCACAATCCCTCCCGGTAGCTTTTTTCTAGCGAATGGAGCGCCACGCAGCGGCGAGTCTCACTACTTTCCGGACCCTTATTCTTTGGGTGAACATACGGCTTAGTGCGTTAATTGATTGGATCATCCACCACAATCCCTCCAGGTAGCTTGCTTCTAGCTAATGGAGCGCCACGCGGTGGCAAGTCTCATTACTTTCTGGACACTAACTGTGTGTGAGCATAGAGTTTCAGTGTATTAATTGTTTGTATCACTAACCACAATCACTCCGGGTAGCTAGTTTCTAGCGAATGGAGCGCCACGCGGTGGCAAGTCTCATTACTTTCTGCATACATTTCATGAGGGCATAGTGCCTCAGTGCGTTAATTGTTTGGATCATCCTCCACATTCCCTCCTGGTAGCTTGCTTCTAGCGAATGTAGCGCCACGCAGCGGCGAGTCTCACTACTTTCCGGACCCTTATTCTTTGGGTGAACATACGGCTTAGTGCGTTAATTGATTGGATCATCCACCACAATCCCTCCAGGTAGCTTGCTTCTAGCTAATGGAGCGCCACGCGGTGGCAAGTCTCATTACTTTCTCCATACACTTTATGAAGGCATAGTGCTTCAGTGCGTTAATTTTTGGACCATCCACCACAATCCTTTAGGTTAGCTTGCTTCTAGCGAATGGAGCGCCTCGCGGTGGCAAATCTCATTACTTTCTGTATACACTTTATGAGGGCATAGGGCTTCGGTGCGTTAGTGTTTTGGATCATTCACCACAACCCTTCTGAGTGTCTTGCTTCTAGCGAATGGAGCGCCACGCAGCGGCGAGTCTCATTACTTTCTGGACACATAGTATGTGTGAGCATAGTGCTTCAGTGCATTAATTGTTTGGATCATAAACCACCATCACTCCGGGTAGCTTGCTTCTAGCGAATGGAGCGCCACGCGGTGGCAAGTCTTATTACTTTCTGCATACACTTTATGAGGGCATAGTGCTTCAGTTCGTTAATTGTTTGGATCTTCCACCATAATCCTTCCGGGTGGCTTGCTTCTAGCAAACGGAGCGCCACGCGGTGGCAAGTCTCATTACTTTCTGGACACATACTTGTGTGTGTGCATTGTGCTTCAGTGCGTTAATTGTTTGGATCATCCACCACAATCCCTCCGGGTAGCTCTCTTCTAGCGAAAGGAGCGCCACGGGTGTGCAAATCTCATTACTTTCTGCATACACATTATGGGGTCATAGTGCTTCAGTTCGTTAATTGTTTGGATCATTTGGCAGAATCCCTTCGTGTAGCATGCTTCTACCGAATGAAGCGCCACACAGCGGCGAGTCTCATTACCTTCTACATACACTTTATGAGGGCAAAGTGCTTCAGTTCGTAAATTGCTTGGAACATCCACGACAGTCCCTCCCGGTAGCTTGCTTCTAGCGAATGGAACGCCACGCAGCGGCGAGTCTCAAAAATTTCTGGACACATACTGTGTGTGAGCATAGCGCTTCAGTGCGTCAATGGTTTGGATCATCCACCAATATCCGTGCGGGTAACTTCCTTCTACCGAATGGAACTCCACGCGGTGGCAAGTCTCATTACTTTCTGAATTCACTTTATAAGGGCATAGTGTTTCAGTGCGTTAATTATTTGAATTATACACCACAATCATTTCGGTTAGCTTGCTTCTAGCGAAACGAGCGCCAGGCGGCGGCGAGTCGCATTACTTTTTGGACACATAATGTGTGTGATAATAGTGCTTCAGTACGTTAATTGTTTGGATCATCCACCACAATCCCTTCAGGTAGCTTGCTTCTAACGAATGGAGCGCCACGCGGCGGCGAGTCTCATTACTTTCTGGACACATACTGTGTGTGAGCATTCTGCTTCAGTGCCTTAATATTTTGGACCATCCACCGCAATCCCCAAGGGTAGCTTACTTCTAATGAATGCAGCGCCACACAGCGGCGAGTCTCATTACTTTCTTGGCACATACCGTGTGTGAGCATAGTGCTTCAGTGCTTTAAGTGTTTTGATCATCCACCACAATCCATCCGGGTAGCTTGCTCCTAGCGAATAGAGGGCCACTCGGCGGCGAGTGCCATTACCTTCTGGACACATACCGTGTGTGAGCATAGTGCTTCAGTACGTTAATTGTTTGGATCACTCACCACAGTCCCTCCTGGTAGCATGCTTCTAGGGAATTCAGCGTCACGCGGTGGCAAGTCTTATTACTTTCTGCGTACACTTTATGACGGCATAGTGCTTCAGTGTGTTAATTGTATGGATCATCCACCAAAATCCCTCCGGGTAGCTTGCTTCTAGCGAATGGATCGCCACGCAGCAACGAGTCGCATTACTTTCTGCATACACTTTATGAGGGCATAGTGCTTCAGTTCGTTAATTGTTTGGACCATCCGCCACGATCCCTCCGCGTAGCTTGCTTCTAGCGAATGGAGCGCCACGAAGCTTTGAGTCTCATTACTTTCCGGACACATACTGTGTGTGAGCATAGTGCTTCAGTGCATTAATTGTTTGAATCATCCACCACAATCCCTCCGGGTAGCTTGCTTCTAGCGAATGGAGCGCCAGGCTGTGGCAAGTCTCATTATTTTCTGCATACACTTTATGAGGGCATGGTGCCTTATTGCGTTAATTGTTTGGATCATCCACCACAACCTTTCCGAGTAGCTTGCTTCTAGCGAATGGAGCACCACGCGGTGTCAAGCCTCATTATTTTCTGCATACACTCTATGGGGTCATAGTACTTCAGTGCGAGAAATTGTTTGGATCATCCATCACAATCCCTCCGTGTAGGTTGCTTCTACCGAATGTAGCGCCACTCAGCGGCGTGTTTCATTACTTTCTGCATGCACTTTATGGGGGCATAGTGCTCCAGTTCGTAAATTATTTGGATCATCCACTACAATCCCTCCGCGTAGCTTGCTTCTAGCGAATGGAGCGCAACGCAGCGGCGAGTCTCATTACTTTCTGGACGCATACTGTGTGTGAGCATTGTGATTCAGTGCATTAATTGTTTGGGTCATCCACCACAATCCCTTCGGGTAGCTTGTTTCTAGCGAATGGAGCGCCACGCGGTGGCAAGTCTCATTACTTTGCTGCATACATTTTATTGGGCCATAGTGCTTCAGTGCGTTAATTGTTTGGATCATCCACCAGAATCCTTTCGTGTAGCTTGCTTCTAACGAAAGAAGCGCCACACAGCGGCGAGTTTTATTACTTTCTGCATACACTTTATGAGTGCAAAGTGCTTCAGTTCGTAAATTGTTTGGATCATCCAGCACAATCCCTTCCGGTAGCTTGCTTCTAGCGAATGGAGGTCCACGCGGTGGCAAGTCTCATTACTTTCTACATACACTTTATGAAGGCATAGTGCTTTAGTGTGCCAATTGTTTGGATCATCCACCACAATCCCTTCGGGTAGCTTGCTTCTAACGAATGGAGCGCCACGCAGCGGCGAGTCTCATTACTTTCTGGACACTTACTCTTTGTTTGAGCATAGTTCTTCAGTGCGTTAATTGTTTGGATCATCCACCAAAATCCGTCCTGGTTGCTTGGTTCTAGCAAATGGTGCGCCACGTGGTGGCAAGTCTTATTACTTTCTGCATACGCTTTATGAGGACATTGTGCATCAGTTCGTTAATTGCTTGGATCATCCACCACAATCCCTCCGGGTAGCTTGCTTCTAGCGAATGGAGCGCCACGCATCGGCGGGTCTCATAGCTTTCTGGACACATACTGTGTGTGAGCATAGTGCTTCAGTGCAATAATTGTTTGGATCATCCACCAAAATCCGTCCTGGTTGCTTGGTTCTAGCAAATGGTGCGCCACGTGGTGGCAAGTCTTATTACTTTCTGCATACGCTTTATGAGGACATTGTGCATCAGTTCGTTAATTGCTTGGATCATCCACCACAATCTTTCCGGGTAGCTTGCTTCTAGCGAATGGAGCGCCACGCATCGGCGGGTCTCATAGCTTTCTGGACACATACTGTGTGTGAGCATAGTGCTTTAGTGCAATAATTGTTTAGATCATAAACCACAATCCCTCCGGATAGCTTGCTTCTACCGAATGGAGCGGTACGCAGCGGCAAGTCTCATAAATTTCTGGACACATACTGTGTGTGAGCATAGTGCTTCAATTCGTTAATTGTTTGGATCATCCACCACAATCCCTCCTGGGAGCTTGCTTCTAGCGAATGGAGTGCCACGCGGCGGAGAGTCTCAATACTTTGTTAACACATAGTGTTTGTGAACATAGTACTTCATCGCGTTAGTTGTTTGGATCATCCACCAAGATCCATCCGGGGAGCTTGCTTGTAGCGAACGGAGTGACAGGCGGCGGGGAGCATCATTATTTTCTCCACACACTGTTAGTGAGCATTGTGCTTCAGTGCGTTAATTGTTTGGATCATCCACCACAATCCCTCCGAGTAGCTTGCTTCTAGCGAATGGAGTCCCACGCGGTGACGAGTCTCAATACTTTGTACACACATAGTTTTTGTGAACATAGTACTTCAGTGCGTTAATTGTTTAGATCATTAACCAAGATCCATCCGGGGTGCTTGGTTGTAGCCAATGGAGTTCCACGCGGAGGAAATTATGATAATTTTCTGCATACACTGTATGTGAGGATAGTGCTTCAATGCGTCAATTGTTTAGATCATGCACCACAATCCCTCCGGGTTGCTTGCTTCCTGCGAATGGTGTGCCACGTGGCGGCGAGTCTCATTACTTTTTGGAGATATACTGTTTGTGAGCATGGTGCTTCAGTGCGTTAATTGTCTCGATCATCCACCACAATCCTTCCGGGTAGCTTGTTTCTAGCGAATGGAGTGCCACGCGGCGTGGAGTCTCAATACTTTCCGGACAGATAGTGTTTGTGAACATAGTAGTCCAGTGCGTTAATTGTTTGGATCATCCACCTGGATCGCTCCGGGGAGCTTGCTTGTAGCTAATGGCGCGCCACGCGTAGTTCAGTCTGATTATTTCCTCCATACACTGTATGTGAGGATAGTGCTTCAGTGCGTTATTTGTTTGGATCATCCAACACAATCCCTCTGGGTAGCTTGCTTCCTGCGAATGGATCGCCACGCGGCGGCGAGTCTCATTACTTTCTGGACATATACTGTTTTTGAGCATAGTGCTTTATTGCGTTAACTTTTTTGGATCATCTACCACAATCCCTCCGGGGAGCTTGCTTTTAGCCAATGGAGTGCCACCCGACGGCTTGTCTCATTACTTTCTGCATACTCTATATATAAACATAGTGCTTCAGTGCGTTAATTGTGTGGGTCATCCACCACAACCCCTCCGGGAAGCTTGCTTGTAACGAATGGACTGCCACGCGAAGGCAAGTCTAATTACTTTCTTCATACACTGTATGTGAGCATAGTGCGACAATGCGTTAATTGTTTGGAGCATCCACCACAATTTTCCGGGTTGCTTATTTCTAGCGAATGGAGTGTCACGTGGTGGCGAATCTCATTACTTTCTTCATACACTGCATGTAAGCATAGTGCATCCATTCGTTAATTTTTTGGCTCAACCATCACAATCCCTCCGGAGAGCATGCTTTTAGCGAATGGAGCGCCACCCAGAGGCCAGTCTCATTATTTTCTGCATACGCTGTACGTGAGCATAGTGCTTCCGTTCGTTAATTTTTTGGATCATCCACCACAATCCCTCTAAGAAGCTAGTTTCTAGCGAATGCAGTGCCACGCGGCGGCGAGTCTCATTACTTTCTCGACGTATACTGTTTGTGAGCATTGTGCTTCAGTGCGTTAACTTTTTTGGATCATCTACCACAGTCCCTCCGGGGAGCTTGCTTATAGCCAATGGAGTGCCACCCGGCGGATTGTCTCATTACTTTCTGCATACTCTATATATGAACATAGTGCTTCAGTGCGTTAATTGTGTGGGTAATCCACCACAACCCCTCCGGGGTGCTTGCTTGTAACGAATGGACCGCCACGCGAAGGCCACTCTCATTACTTTCTGCATACACTTTTTGTGAGCATAGTGCTTCAGTGCGTTAATTGTCTGGATCAACCACCACAATCCCTCCGTGAAGCTTGCTTTTAGCGAATGGAGCGCAACGCGGCAGCGAGTTTCACTACCATCTGCATACACTGTACATAACCATAGTGCTTCAATTCGTTAATTGTTTGTATCATCCACCACAATCCCTCCGGGTAGCTTGCTTCTAGCGAATGGAGTGCCAGGCGGCGGGGAGTATCATTATTTTCACCATACACTGTATGAGAGCATAGTACTTCTGTGCGTTAATTGTTTGGATCATCCACCACAATACCTCCGGGTAGCTTGCTTCTGGCGAATGGAGTGCCACTCGGCGGCTGGTCTGATTACTTTATTAACACCTACTGTTTTTCAGCATAGTACTTCAGTGCGTTAATTGTCTGAGTCATCCACCACAATCTTTCCGGGAAGCTTCCTTTTAGCGAATGGAGCGCCACGCGGCGGTGAGTCTCAATACTTTCTGGACACATAGTGTGTGAACATAGTGCTTCAGTGCGTTAATTGTTTGGATCATCCACCACAATCCCTTCCGATAGCTTGCTTCTAGCGAATGGAGCGCCACGCAGCGGCGAGCCTCATAAATTTCTGGACACATACTGTGTGTGAGCATAGTGTTTCAGTGCGTTAATTGTTTGGATCATCAATCACAATCCCTCCGGGTAGCTTGTTTCTTGCGAATGGAGTGCCACGTGGCGGCGAATCTCATTACTTTCTGCATATACTGTATGTAAGCGTAGTGCTTCCGTTCGTTAATTTTTTGGATCATCCACCACAATCCTTACGGAGAGCATGGTTTTAGCAAATGGAGCGCCACGCAGAGGCCAGCTCATACACTGTACGTGAGTATAGTGCTTCACTGCGTTAATTGTCTGGATCAACCACCACAATCCCTCCGTGAAGCTTGTTTTATCGAATGGAGCGCAACGCGGCGGCGAGTTTCACTACCATCTGCATAGACTGTATGTGAGCATAGTGCTTCAATTCGTTAATTGTTTATATCATCCACAACAATCCCTGCGGGTAGCTTGCTTCTAGCGAATGGAGTGTCAGGCGGCGGGGAGTATCATTATTTTCTCCATACACTGTATGTGAGCATAGTGCTTCAGTGCGTTAATTGTTTGGATCATCCACCACAATACCTTCGGGTAGCTTGCTTCTGGCGAATGGAGTGCTACTCGGCGGCGAGTCTCATTACTTTTTAGACACTTACAGTTTTTAGCATAGTACTTCAGTGCGTTAATTGTCTAGATCATCCACCACAGACCTTCCGGAAAGCTTCCTTTTAGCGAATGGAGCGCCACGCGGCGGCGAGTCTCAATATTTTCTGGACACATAGTGTGTGAACATAGTACTTTAGTGCGTTAATTTTTTGGATCATCCAGCACAATCCCCCTGGGGAGCTTGCTTATAGCGAATGGAGCGCCACGTGGCGGCGAGTCTCATTAATTTTTGGACATATACTGTTTTTGAGCATAGTGCTTCAGTGCGTTAACTTTTTTGGAACATCTACCACAGTCCCTCCGGGGAGCTTGCTTGTAGCGAATGGAGTGCCACCCGGCCGCTAGTCTCATTATTTTCTGCATACTCTATATATGAGCATAGTGCGTCGTTGCGTTAATTGTATGGGCCGCCCACCACAATCCCTCCGGGAAGCTTTCTTGTAAGGAATGAACCGCCTCGCGGTTCAGAACTTAGTTCAGAACTTCTGCCTTTCCATGTTTGTAGGGTGCTGACGTTGTGTTATACCCGTTAACTGCATGAATGAACAGGAGATGCCTGCAAACTATTGAACCAATGTGACGCTGGATACCTCTGACATCATAGAGTGGTTTCTGTTCATGCCTCTTTCCCTTTGGAAGTGATTTCATGAAACTTTTACCCATCGAGTCATCAGCATTATGCTGCAGCATCTCCAGTATATCCATGTCATCCGACATAACTGTAACTTGTTCCTTCTTAAGAACCATGTTAATTGCATTTGAAACAATTAACGTGTCAGCATCATTCTGTGCTCTGTAGTCAATGTGACCATTTGCTCTCAACTCTGTAAACAACAAATCTATTAGGTGATTAATGTTCTTGTCATTTGAGAGAAACGCATGCTGGTTATCGTATGCTGGTGTGCTCAATGAAATTTTCACATCGGGTGCTGCAGGATGAATCCTTCGGTGTTGATGCTCATGATCTTTGATGGAAGGACCATTTGTGTACCCGTCAAATAATACTATGCATGGAACATGAAAATGCTGACATAAAAAATTGCAGTATGACTGAAGCACATCCATCCATGACTGGTATTTAGACCTTACCATATGTCGAAGCAAACATCCGCCATCAATAAAGAATGATTCTGATAGCTCAGGTTCCTCAGATGCCTGCTGTGTAAGGCTTTCAAATCCTTTCATAAGTGAATGAATTAGTGCAGCTTTTGATGACTTCCTCATGACCTCTCCAGAGAATAACGCTGATGGTGTGGGAGTGAGTTCATATGCGAAATACTGGGATAGTATGTGCTCGCGCTCAACGAGCGTAACAAGTCGCCAGAAGAGAGTTGAAATAGTGAATACTATTGCCAATGCGAACTCCTTTGCTTACATGCTGTAATGCTTTTGCTTGGTCAGTCTTCTTTAATCTAACGGCATTCCAAGGTTTGCCATCCAACTTCTGATGTATTCCATTACCAACAACGTCTGCATCGTCACAGTTCACTTTGTCATCAATTCTTGCTATAACGCCAGTGGCTACATTGCGCAACGATAAGTCGTATACGGAAAAAGGTTTATGCTTATTCAGCTATTGTATCATAAGTCTTCGATCAGCCCGGTCCATCTTCATACGTGATGGCAATAGCTCACAATGCTGTCCACTCTGTTGGCGTTCAGTTCCAATTAAAGATGTCATAGCAGAATGCATCTCTCCAAACCAGTTTTCTGATGTTTGACGGATGACATGATTTCCATGGTTTTGAAACTGATCGTATAGCCACGGATGTGTAAATTGTAACTGCTGCATCATCTTAAGGTATATCCGTCCACACTTAGTATACATATTGTGCCCTGTCGCAGCAAATAGGGGTAGCATGCATGTCACAGCAGCAAGATGTAGATTCCAATTTTCTTCTCGCTCGCCCCTTACAAACATCTGAACAGTGTTGATGTATTCTATGTATTGTACCCATAACT
Source organism: Thermobia domestica (assembly GCF_964235325.1). Taxonomy (NCBI): domain Eukaryota; kingdom Metazoa; phylum Arthropoda; class Insecta; order Zygentoma; family Lepismatidae; genus Thermobia; species Thermobia domestica. The sequence goes on from NC_137459.1 coordinate 83,721,156, forward strand.
TTGAGGTTCGAGATTGCGCAGACAATTCTTGCCTCAGCTCGTTGACACGTTGTTCCACTTTCGATAGTATATTACCCTGCGCTGGATTTATTGTAGTTCCTTCATCAACTTATACAATATTACTGCAGATATTTTTCAGATCTGTAAACTCAGCATCTGTGATAGGTTGGAGGTTAGAATCAATTACATACTCATATTCTTCATGGGAGGATATAGGGGGCAAGACTGATGATAGTAAGATAGACATTAGCGCGCTCTGTGGAAGAAAATGTTCTTTCAATGTTCTTGAAAATTCTTTTCCGTTGAGCATATGAACAACCGTTTTTTCTGCATATGCTGTTCCAAGTAATTCTGATAAGCCAGATCCACTCATTATTGATCCTATGCTTCCTAGAAAACTCAACATGTGAAACGGACCTAAGAGACAAACAACGTTGAGGTCAGTACTATTGATAATTTGAATGTGTTTTATCCAAAGTGGTTGGTCCAGAGTTACGGATGGAGTGAGTACTTGTAATTTTTTGGCTTGCTCTTCAATATAGCAGAGTGTACTGTAGATACAGATGTCATCATTTGGGTTTAAGTTCACAAGGGGAAGTAGTGTGATATGAGATGGTGAAGAGGCTTCGGATGTAGAATATGCCTGCATAAACCCACTCCAGCTGAATTGATTATTTTCAGTGTCGTATAATGTACAATGGATGTGCCACAGGAGATCAAAACTGAGTGATTGCTGCAGAGTGTGTGGCATTTGTAAGTGCAACATTGGAGCGAACTCAAGTTGTTGAAGTTGGCGAATTGATGGAAGATTTCGGATGGGAATGGCACAGTTTTTTTAAGCAATGACGCAACGCTTTTAACCTTTGCCGCTCTCTTGATGACTGCCTCCTGAGGAAGAGTGCTGGTATAGACACCTGCTCTCATGATCCCCATACCATGAAATGTCCCCTTTCCATCAATAGTGACGACATTGTGATCAACGTTACCTGCAGAGAATTGGACAAAAACAGGTACAGGAGCATTGGAATGAATCACGACATAATTACTGCACTCTAGCACATCCTGCTTGTACTTCCGAACTTCTGAATACGAAACACAAAATCCAAGTGAACATAATTCGTCAATCAACCACCTACATCCATATACATGATCGAGTTCTACTGCAAGACCAAATTGCAGCGGGGATAGTACAGTTCTTGGCATTGCCGACTGCATTATGGCATGTCCGATGCTACACACCTTCATGTCTTTAGAAATTATACATTCAAGCATTGTTCTCAAAGAAAGAGGGATAAAATTTAACAATTCCTGAATATTTCGAACTTGAGATAGGACAGGATACATATTCCCTTGTTGCTTATAGCATCTCATATCAGCAATTATTAACTTAGCGGTTGCTGTAATAATTCTTATTTTTTCTTCCTCGATGTTGCCTCTCTTTGATTCATACAATTTCTCTTTAATAATATAACTTGCCATATCTTTGAAACACGCGACGTTTGATTTTCCATTTAACTCTGTTATTGTGATATGCTTTCCATATTTTTCAAGCAACTTCATTTTCAACCATTTCTCTGAATACACATCATCATTCCCAGCAACTTCTACCATTTTTGCATGAAGATCCTGTAAACTATACAAACTTGAATCATAACATAGCTCTAACCACTCACATAGTGCATCAAATGCTGCTGCGAACTTCATGTTACTTGGCCGCCCTCGGTTTTTTGCAGCTTTTCCTGTCATTGGTTGCGTTTCTTTCTTTTTAGACATGAAAAATCTATGGCAATTACTGTGACAGACAGCTTCGACTGCTACTAAATCGAAACACTCTTGCATTCGACATTCCACTCTTTCTCCCCATTCGTCTTGGCGTGTTTTGCACACTGAAAAAACATGTTCACGAAATGGTATAGTGCGAACGGTGAAGCCGTCTCGCCTCGCTCGATGTTGATGAGCCAGGTGCACTGGTTTCGTGCAGTAAAAACTCCTTTTTCCAGTCAAAAGGTTCATTGTCCAACCTAAGCTTTCGTTTCTTTATTGGGGACACCAGTCATGCAATTCCTGCATCCTTTTCTATGTAATATTCATGCGTGTAACGACGGCGGGAGCTGTAATGTACTAGAACACATGGTGCGCTTTGCATGACAGATATTTCACTAAGATATTTGTGTAGTCCCTTATTTTCCCTGTTGAGATTAGCTGCTGTTAGCGATGGTAATCCTCGCCTGGTTACTGTGTTTGTTTCTTCGTCGGTTTTTTCTGGCATATGACGCATAGATCATCCTTGTAACTGGTTGTTTCCATTTTAGTGGAACTGTAATTAATCGTTTACCAATTTGATACTTCACTACAATTTCTTAAAGACACCTGAAAAGATAAAGAAAATACTTACAATAAGTGCAAATTGTAAAATATTTTATACAAAAGTAAAATAAATATGTAAAATAAACGTACAAAAAATTAGCTATATAAATATGTTACATATATATTTACCTATTTGTCCTATTGTGCCAGGCTTTTGAACCACCCTGTATATGAAAAATATAGCAATAAAATAAGTATTTTCAATTTTATAATTTAAAACATTACTAGAGACAAAATAAATTTGTAAAATATACGCATAAACAATAATTATGGTTATATCAAATGTCCTACATAAATCCAAACAGCAAAATTTGTTAAACTGTGGTCCAAAATTCAAGCACTCATAGAACAATTTTCGCAAAGTTCCATGCTTTAGCATTTCGCCTATGAAGAGTACCCATACCCATTAACGTTACAGCAAAAAATCATTTCAATAGTATTTAGTTCTGGGTTATGTGAAATTTTCGTCTAGTTTTACCCTACTATGAATGAAAATCTTAAAAATGCATTTTAGAATCTATTGAATATATAAGGGAAATGGGGTATTATTTATATACGAAAAATATGAAATATATATAATCTCTCATCTATAATAACCCCCTACATATTATATATGACTGTGTGTAATTGAGTTATGAATATTGTAGCTCCCTACAAAACACATTGTAAACATAGAGGGCACTCTTGCCACCTATTACAGATATTCGAGCCTTAGTAGAGTGTGGAATGTTAACATATGCAACCCGTAACATCAGAATGTGTAGTGGGTTGCATATCTTTGAAAAGACAACAATTCAAAGTATGTCAATGCTTTCTTCGGAATACCTAGCTTTCACTAGTGTTTTTCAATGGTAAATATGAAAAACAATTCTCTAGATTATTTAATTTTGACTTTCCAACGATGAAAAGCATGAATTCATACGTTTTACTTTCAAATAGTTCCAACTTCTGAATTCAGCAACTAATGCGTCTCCAGAAGAATGTGCTGTGTAGAGATAAGCATTTAATTTAAATTAACATAATTAAAGATTAACGAATATATTTCGTGGTAAAGAAGACAAGTGGATGGTGAGACTTACTGCATGAAGATAGTGGGAAAAAACAACAAAAATCTTAGAGAACTCGTATTTCTGTTCACTAGACAAAATTGACATTATCTACTACGGGTTTCTGAATATTATATCCATATCCATATATATAATCCCAGATGCAGATTGGTGCCTTCTGCATCTGAGAAATAATAGTTACACTTAGTTGCGCACGCAACAAGATGGCGCCTCCTGTTCTAGCCCCGCTTGAGCAATATATTATGGAAAACATAAGCATTTACTATATTAATATACATATAAAAAACACTCTTCTCCAGAGAAGATAGGAGATTAGGTGTTTAAATCCCCTTGATGAACTTCTGTATACGCCACTGGTTACAGTTAATATAGAATAAAGGAAAGGAAGTATAATACGCCTCATTCAAGTCCAGCTATGTCTGAACCATGTTGTCACTGAAGTCTGGGTCCCTACATGCAGCGTTTTTTCTATAGTATGAATGAAAATATCGGATACTTTGTCTTCTAGAAAAAGAGGTAGTGCAGCAGCTATTTTGATCCACTTCCTGACATTATCATCTTCTCGATACACAAAGTAATTGAACTAATAAAATTTCCTGAATTTATCTCCAAATGCTCTGAGAATAGTGAAAGTAACATCCTTGGATTTTTCCATTCGGATTTTTTTTTTTTTTTTTTTTTTTTGAAACGCAATCGACAGCTGATTTTTTTCAAACTAAAGTGTCAGCTTTTGCGGATTCAAATGCATTTCGTTCTTACTAATGATTTCTAAAATTACGGAGGAAATGTATGATTCTACCTTGTTTCTCTTTTCTAAGCGAATGAAGAACAATAAAAGAAGAATTTTAGGAATAATCCAAAAAATGGATTAAAGATTGCGTTCTTGGCCAAGAATTTTAGGAATTATCCAAAAAACAATGCATCAAAAGATTGCGATCTTGGCCAATAATTAGTTTTTGGATCAGGAGTTACAAAAATTTAGAACGGCTCCTAAATTGGGTTTCCGTATTTTTTAAGGAATAAACACATTATACTGAGTTAAGTGATAGTTTGGGTATGGCTACACTATATGTAGTTCTCCAGATATAAGGCGTACAGCGGTGGACACTTCTAAATGGTACACCTTAGCCGTAAATCTCCATATGGCTGTACCATTTAGAAGTGTCCACCGCTGTACAAGAAAATGTTTGATTGAATGAAATATATTGAATTTTTTGAATCAGGGGGCACAAAATTTTTGAACGCCCCATAAATCCAGTTTTCATATTTTTTACGAAATAAGCACACCATACTGAGTAAATTGTTAGTTTCGGTTACGCTACATTTTATGTAGTTCTCAAAATATGGGGCGTACAAAAATGTTTGATTATATGAAATATATTAAACTTTTTGGATCAGGGGCCCCAACATTTTTGAACGGTCCCTAAATCTAGTTTTTTTTTTTTTTTTTTACGGAATAAGCACATCATACTGACAAGTGAGTAAATTTTTAGTTTTCGTTTGGCTACACTGTATGTAGTTCTCAAAATATAGGGCGTACAAGAAAATGTTTGGTTCTATGAAATATATTGAATTTTGTGGATCAGGAGCCATACAATTTTTGAAAGGTCCCTAAATCGGGTTTTCGTATATTTTACGGAATAAGCACATCGTACTGAGTAAATTGATAATTTTGTTTTGGCTACACTATATGTAGTTCTCAAAATATGGGGCGTACAAGAAAATGTTTGATTGTATGAAATATATTGACTTTTTTGGATTAGGGGCCACAAAATTTCTGAAAGCCCCTAAATCGTTTTCATATTTTTTACGGAATAAACATATCATACTGAGTAAATTGTTAGTTTTGTTTTGGCTACACTATATGTAGTTCTCAAAATATGGGGCGTACAAGAAAATGTTTGATTCCATGAAATATATTGATTTTTTTTTTTTTTTGATCAGGGGTCACAAAATTTTTGAACGGTCCTCAAATGGAGTTTTCGTACTTTTTATGGAATAAGCACATCATACTGAGTAAATTGGTAGTTTTGGTTTGGCTACACTATATGCAGTTCTCGAGATATAAGGCCTACAAGAAAATTTTTGCCTGAAATATATTGAATCTTTTGATCCAAAAAATGAAAATTCTTCCATAGATATTCATCATATGTGTATAACTGCAAAAATCGATGGAACAGTCTCGAAAATCCTATTCATTAAAATCATTTAATGAGATTCACGACTAACAACGTACATGAATTAAAATATTTTTTACAAAAATCAACTTTCGTCAAATAAGAACAGAAACTCTGTGTCAGCAGTTTTTTTTTTTGACGTTTTCATAGCTATATGGTACAGTGAAACCTCTCTAAAGCGGACAGCCGTGGGGAATCAAAAATTGTCCGCTATAGAGAGGTGTCCGCCTTCAAGAGGTTTCAGTATTTTGTTATGTAAATTAATGAGCAAGGTAATATACAATTAGAAAAAAAATATTTTTGCATGAATCACGTATTTACTAATATTACATGCATTATCCCCTGTCATCCAATACTTTATGTTCGGGGCACACATGGAAATAACATGTTATAGTTCTCTGCACTTTACACTTATCAGTACTTCCTTTGTTTTCAGTATGGCGCTATAATTTGTGGGGTAATTGCAGTCCTGAAGTGTCCTTTTTGAGAAAATATACCTGAGGGCAAAAAATACTAAACTTGTCTTCTGGTTGGTTAGAGACTCCAACGGGACAGTAGCATAACGTGTCATCCCTAACGGCGGGCAACTGTCAATCACTTTTGTGTCTAAAACAGTTTTGGTGGGAGTTGGATGCAAGCAAAGGACATAGGAGTGTTGTTAAACAGAGACGCTTCATCTTGATTGCTGAGCAGACAGTTGAGGAGGCAAAATGTTGTCACTATGCATCCTTGGTGACACATGTATGAATTACTAAAAATGTATTTTTACTACACTTTTCAACTTATTTCTACAGAAAGTGTCCGTAATACGGAGGTAAATAATACTTATAAAAGACAGAAAAGACTGTCCGTGTCCGTACTAGAGTGCGTCCGCTTTAAAGAGGTTTGCCAATACGTTTTTTCCTATTACAGTGTGTGGGGATTACAAAATATGTCCGTTAAGGGAGGTATCCGCTTTATAGAGGTGTCCGTTAGTAGAGATTTCACTGTATTAGCTATGAAAACGTCAAACAAACTTGACGAATCTTTAATAGGCAAAACTTCAAGCACCAGTGCCAAAAATAGGTTCTATTCTCCTTTAACCTCTTAATCAAAGCAGAAGTGACAGAAATCAAGCCGGTCTTAATGTTGATCACTATAGAGCAGGGGTAAAGGTGAAGCGGAACGCGGAAAAATGCCCTTCCTCCATTTCTAAATAATATCTGTGGCGTCTCGCCATTTCCTAAAAAATTACAATGGGCCAAGATAGGCACGGAAGACGGCGTGACATCATCCGTCCCCCTACCTTTTCAAATCCATCTTACCCTTGCTATAAAACACAAACGGCAAAGAAAGCGTAAAGTGGTTCTCTGCAGTCGCTTCAGACTCACAAGAATAGAAACCATCTACACTCTTATTCTTCTACTTAATCCGAACGTATTTGGTGTGGGAGACTCGGGTTCGTTTCCCGCCGGGAGCTCATGTGGTTCAGATTCCACGTTAAGCTGTAGGTCCACGTCTCATATAGCTTCGCTGCTGAAAGGGGTACTAAACTAAAAATCAAATCAAATTAAATTAAACCGAAATTTGAAGAAATGTAATACTTCCGATTTCAATATGAACTATCATAGAGTGAGAACGGTAGACCACAACCAGAAATGAAACTTTGGTATCCCACGAATTTTTTTTTCTCTGAGTTGTCTTTGTATTACAAACAGAAGCTAAAGGTATAATACTTCTGGTTCCAGTGCCCAATTTGGAAGTCCACCGTAGTTTCACAATGTGAAACGAAATTTGCAGCGTAACTATGGTATCATAACTTGACTTAAATTAGGAACTGAAGCTGAAGATGCATTAATTAATGAAATAATTACATTACACACATTAAAGATCAGTTTATTCGGTTCTAAGTTTTGCATAAACTGAAAAATGAGATACAGAGGTTCCTATGACAAAAGTAAAATCTGCTTACGGGTACGGTTTACATAGGTCTTGAAATGTCCCTTAAGAACGACTGCAGGAAACCTCATTCAGAGGATCGAACAATTTTCACGGAATGGGATAAATTTGACATCTACGGATGGTATTTCGACTTTTGGGAAACTTATTTAGCATAAAAAGCGGGACTTCTGGCGTTAAAGATTGAATGAGAAATCAGTAAATCTACCGTTTTTGGACTAGAAAAACCTCTTTTTCCAGTACCTGAATATATATATATATATATATATATATATATATATATATATATATATATATATATATATATATATATATATATATATAGTGGCGGATCCAAGGGGGGTGCTATAGGGGCTATAGCCCCCCCCTTGACGCTCAGATATACACTGGATAAAATGGGCTTCAATCCTGCTTTACACTGGATAAAACGGCAAAATATGGTTTAGCCCCTCCCTTGATCATATCCTGAATCCGCCCCTGTATATATATATATATATATATATATATATATATAGATATAGATATATAGATAGATAGATAGATAGATAGATAGATAGATAGATAGATAGATAGATAGATAGATAGATAGATAGATAGATATAAAATAAAAGTTACTCTAGAAAACTCATTTCGGAGAAGGAAGAGATATTGGTTATTCATGGAATCTGTGTGGTAACCAAAATGGTCCTGTCGCTTTTTCACCCACCACCTTCGAACATCGGTATATCACCTAAGGCGTACCTGGAAGATCAAAAATAGTCCCCATCACATCCACAACCTTCTTCCAACGTTCTAATAGAACTTGATGGGCCGTGAAGCGAAGAAGTTATCAAGTGCATTTTGCACCTCTACTAGGAATTTGGACTGGCATCCTCTAAGGTGATTGTCCAACAAATGGAATAGGTGATAATCGAATAGCTCAATGTGGAATAAGAATGGCGGATGCAATAGTCTTTCCCATCCAGAATGATAGCCCGGGTTATCCTAGTCACGTAGGGCTTAGAATTGTCCTATGACAGGAGGACCCCTTTGCGATTCAGAATTGCTGGCTTTAGAGTTTTGAGTTTTTTTTAAACACGGCTGTACTGCTGACAGTACACAGTTACATTGATGCTCTAACCAGCTGATAGCAGTTCTCGATGCATGATGCCACGAGCAGTCCACCAAACACTTAGGGGGACCTTCTTCTGGTACAGTGCTGGTTTTAGCTATTTTGGAACCGGTTCATGAGATGCTGACCAATGATGACGGGACGTGGAGCTTCGTACAAGACCCACTTCTCATCGCATGTCAACACTCTGTTCATAAAAGCTCTTTCCTCAGACAAGACAGCAAAGAAACACAGATGTCTGCTCGCGTTGCCTTCTGACCCGGAGTGAAATCATGTGGGACCCATCGACCCAACTTGTAGTGCTTCCTAAAATTGATGGAGGTGCTCCCAAAACGATTATCCACTTAGACTGAATTGTAGTCCCAGTTCCTCACATGTCTGGCCACTGTTCGCCTCAATTGCTGGCTGAAGATCTTTATTTCGTACATGTGTTGGTCTTCCGACACATAGTGTGTCTTCGAGTGTTTCGTCACCGTCCTCAAACTTGTCAAACCACCACTGCACTGTCAAACCACCACTGCACCAAAAGCCTGGCATATCTCCCGCCCCGCTGCAGCGGCGTTTGGTCCCAATTTGAACTCCTAAAGCATAATGCCCTCATGACGCTCTGTGGAGGTCCCATGTTCATTATGCCTTTACCCAAGTTCACGATGTAACTGAACTGCCACAAGCAGGTAGTATGTTGGATATACCCGCACTAACATCTGTCCTTCGCCTTGTCTCCATTCGCAGTCAATTCACGGTGTGAGGGCTAATTGAACAAAGACCTCCACAAAAAGCGACAGAACATTCTTGGTTACCTTTATACCAGGGAAACAAGAAAGTTCGTGCGCTTTTGAACCACTCCCACTTCCATTTGGCTGCTGCGGCGACATCTGTCACCGTAGCATGAAAGTTTTGACTGTTTGGGAAAGCTTATTCATTGACGCATCAGCCACGGTGAATATAACAACGCATTTGTTAGTGTGGTGTGTAAAAATCGCTCGTGATCATGTCAGTGTCAAATGAAGCTTTTAGAGCTTGTTTGCTTTACGAGTTTAAATTGGGGACAAATGGTGCAGAAGCAGCTAGAAAAATATGTGTTGCGTTCGGAGAGGGTGTAATAAGTAAACGTACAGCACAAAAATGGTTCCAGACCTTTCCAACTGGTGACGAGACCTTGCAAGATAAGCCTCGCTCTGGGAGGCCTAAATCAGTGGATATGGACCACCTGAAGGCCGCTATTAAAGATGATTCGAGTCAAACATGTGAGGAACTTGCTCACCGATTCGAGGTAAGCAGGGAAACCATTCGGGTAAGTCTGCATCAGTTGGAGAAGACCTGGAAACTGGGTCAGTGGGTCCCTCACCAGCTGACCGCTACGAGCCAATTTCTAAGACTGAATATCTGTTCATCTTTGTTGACGAGACACAATATCTGTCCAATTTTGGATCGTATATTAACTAGTGGGTCATGTATGACAATCAAAAACGGTCATACCAGTTTCTATCACCAAATGGTCCGAAGCCTTTGACTGCAAAACTGAACACCCATCAACGCAATGTTTTGCTCTGTGTTTGGTGGACTAAAAACGGTATCGTGCACTACGAATTCTTGGAACGTGGTCAGACAATTGCCAAAGATGTGTACTCATCACAACTGAGAACGGTAGCCACCAAACTGACCCAGAAACAGCCAGCACTAGTGAACAGAAGAGGTGTGCTCTATCACAAGGACAACGCGCGCCCTCACACCACAAAACAGACGCTGGAGGTAATCTCAGAACTTGGTTAGGAGCTTCTACCTCATCCTTCCTACTCCCCAGATGTCGCCCCTTCGGATTACCATTTATTCTTGGCCATGGATTTTTTTATGCGTGGCAGGCAGTTCAAGACTGAACAAGACGTCAAAAATGCAGTTGCTGAGTTTTTCGAGTCTCGGGAACAAATATTCTACAAAACTGGCATTTACAAGCTTGTTGAGCGCTGGGAGAAGATTGTAGAAGCAAATGGAGGCTATTTTGCCGAATAAATAAACCGTTAAAATCCTGTAATTGAGAGTTTTCTTTCATAGTATAAAAGCGCACGAACTTTCTTGCTTCCCTGGTAATATCATTTTGGAGCGAGATAAAAATTTAGCCGTGTATCAACTTTGAGAGAACTTATAAACCCTCCATTCATAGTAACGACTGAATCATAGATCAATTTATGGGAATGAGACATCAGTTGAGCTATGGAATTGAGGAAACTAGTTTAGGAATGACCTTATACGGAATCACGAAGGGTATTGTGATACTTCTTTTACGAAATAAGAAGAATCTACCATCTATAAGTGAGAGAAAGTTATTTTCCTAAATTACAACTCGGGATAAGTCGTTTAGTGTAATTCTAGGGAAATTTATTTAGGACTAGATATATATGTACCCCCATGCTTTAAAAAGATTGCGCGTATAATGTAACTCACGAATTTTCGCATTTATTCCATTTTCATTACATTTATGGATAAAATTCTGTTATTACTAAGTGGAGATAATAGAAAGCAATCCATCTAACGAGATATTTCCAAATAATATAATAAAATAATAAAAATATAAGCAAAAAACAAAATTAAACTCGGTTTTGCGTATACTGGCAAGCATGCCTTCGAGGGATTTTTGCAGTAGTACAGCACGATTGCGCAAAGAATTTCAAATTGGCAGCCGGAGAGTTGAAAGAAGGAATTGGGAAGTGGAGTAAAATATTGTATTTATTGGTTTAAACATAGTATCTAGATTGTCTGCCAAATATAAATTAGCTTCTGCCACCAAGATGTACGAAAATATAGAAATAAACAGGAAAACTTGTCTTAAGTTTGGAAGTGATACGCACTATGGCTATGAGCATTTATTTGTTAAGAAAGCAAAGGAAACGTAGTCTCCGTAGTTAGGTGGGCAACGTGGCGGAATAGTTGTCCTTATACTGTTTTGACACCAGATCGAATCCCATCCCATGTCATCTTTTATTATTATTATTATTATTATTATTATTATTATTTTACAAAATATCGTAGGAAGTGTATAATTGTCGTGTTAATAAGGACCGAAACAATATAATAAGGAAATAACTTATTGATATTTTCCTTTAATGACGTATTTATTCAGCATTAGAGTACTATTGGTAACAGCGATTGTTTTCAGCTTATGTATACTTACTTCTCCCCTCCTCGTGTTTGCACAGTAGACCAAGTTCAACTCAGTGTGTCTATGTGAGTCAGGAACAGAAAAAAAATCGCGACCTGCAGCCTTACAGTTCTAGCGAATGAAGTAGAATACCTTGTCATAAGAAAAAATAGAAAAAGCTTATGTTAAATTATTGTTATAGTGTTTGTGTGTGTTTCTTTTTAGAGTATTGACTTTCTCTTTTTTCTTCATATCCACAAGTGCAAGAAATGCAATCATAAATTTGTGGAAGGAATAAAGAATGCTTTCTTTGAACAAAACTAAATTATACAGATCTATGTGTGCGGAACACGAATGATTCCAAAAGATAATATGGGTATGAACGATAATTATACCATTCTTCTAAATTATACAGTAGCGTGAAAAACTGATATTAAAATTATATCAGGCATAACCTTTTTTTTCTAGCATGACAATACATTAAACGTAACTCATTAAATTTTTGGGATTACAAATTATCACCTTACTTGTCGGTGTAGGCCTATTCGTTTTCACATTCGAGCGACGAAAGAAGAAATTGTGGTGATAGTGGTAAAAATCAAATTCTAGATTTCAATGAATTCAAATTTCATGGCCCCTATATATCGAAAAAATGTTTTTTCGATTCTGTCCATCTGTTCGTCTGTCGGTTCATCACGCATTCACATGCACTCAAATAGAGGCCTTACTGTTCAACGTATCTGGGCCGAACTCTACACATGAGGTTTTTATAACATTCTATCGTTTCGAATTCTATACCCCCCGACACCTAAAAATAAGGGTAGTTTACTGAAGGATAGGAATTTAAAATAATTAAATTTTCTCAAAAACAACTGTAACGATTTTGTATATATTTACAAATATATATTTTATTAACAATACTCCACCGTAGTATGAATCACTACTCTGAAAAAATACGTAAGGTGTAATTTACTGTATGGGATGTGTTTTTTCGAACAACTTTCTCAACCACATTTCATAAATAAATGTATCATTAATAGCATAACAATATGACATAAATCGTTCGTCATGTAAACATTTGGAAGGGGTAGTTTACTCTTAGAGTGGGCTTTTCTCCGACGATTTTCCCATTAACGCCTCAGGCAATTTTGTTCATATTTCGTAAAGAAATGTTTGAGTAATAACCTAATATACTGCATAACTCGATTGTCCTGAAAACGTTCAGAAGGAGTGGTTTTCTCAAGGAGTGATTAATTTTTGACAATTTTCTTAGTAATAACTAGATATCGAATGTTTAGGCATTAATAACCTGGAAAATAGGCACTAAAATGTAACTCGAAGTAATGAAGATAAATTAAATACTGAATACAATTAAGAAATAAATTCGTCATAGATAATGCTCCAAGAATATATAAATAAACATACATGTTTGTTAATGTCTTCTTTTACTGATATACAAAAAGGAATTGACATGTATTCCATGTGTATTTGGTAAATACATTTTATACAGCACTTTATCACTACACATAACAGTCCAAAGTTTTACAGCACTTTATCAGTACATATAGCAGTCCAAAGTTTTACGGAATCTTATCACCACAAATAACACTTATATTTCTCGAGAGGCAGAATTCTTTCTTGAAATACTAATTTATATATTTTCTCAATAAAGTTATATTTTGAAGAAAATGCATAGAATAGGCAATATTAGGCACTAAAGCAATTATTTAGGCAGGATGGGGCAAAATAGGCAAAATAAAATTAGTTTAAATTGAAACTACACTCTAGTGATATACACTTTAAAACGTTATTTTTGATTATATCTTTAAGATTAAAGAATAGGCATTTTGCCTAACATCCGGTCTCTAGTAATAACTGAGACGAATTTGTTGAAATTTCAGTAATAAACATTTCAGTAGTAACCTTATAATATGGCATAACTTGCTTGTCCCGAAAAGAAAAATCCAAAAGTGGTTTACTTTGACGGTAATTTTTTTCCCAACGATTTCCTTTAAAAGACTCGAGCTACTGGTACAGATTTCATAGTTTACAATATACATAAATCGTTTATATTCAAAATTACAGATAGAATAGTTTACCTTTCGGGGTAAGTTTTTCCCGATGACCTTCGCAAAAACAACTCAGGATATGTTTCTTGTTCATATTTCATAAATAAATGTTACATAAGAAACCTAATGATATAATTCCATCATCCTGAAAATTTAAAAGTGGTATATCACTTTTGGGAATAAGTTTTACCCTGTCACTTTCTCAAGAACGACTCAGGCGATTTTGTTCATATTTCATAAATAAATGCTTCATGAAAACAGTAAAGACATAGCACAACTCGTTTGTTCTGAATAGACCCACAAGTGATAGTTTATTCTTGGGTGTGACTTTTTCGACGACCGTCTCAGAAATTATTCAAACCCTTTTGCTCATAGTTCACATACAATTATTTCCATAATAATTCTATTATATGGCATAAGTTATTTGTAACGGAAATATGACTAATGGGTACTTTACTTTTGGGCCTAAAATTTCTTTGATTTTGATTTTTTTTTTTTTTTTTTTTTTTTTTTTTTTTTTTTTTTTTTTTTTTTTACAAAATCCATTTTATTCGCATTTTTCAAATAAATGTTTCTGTAATGGCTGCAGCCTAACATGAGTCAGTTTAAGAAATTCGAACGAGAAAGTTCAGTGTGTATGTTCCGTACCCTTTCTTAAATATATTTTTAAATGTTACACCTAATTACAACCTTACTAACAAAATTGAAACTTCTTTTTAAATGTGAGTTGCTGTGGCCAAATGATTTAAGTGCATTGGTTCTAGATTTGATTCTCGGTGAGAGCTAGTGCATTTTCATCCAACGTTAAGGCTATAGATGACACGTTGGTGCAAAGAAAAAAGTGTTTAAGTAAGCCTAACCAAGCTAATCAATAATACAAGGAAATAATACAATGATACGAAATTAACGAAGAAACGTTGCTAATATTAGGTAGGTGCGATTGAAATGTCCAACCGATGATTATCAGTTCCAAATGTAAAAAGGGAAAAATAAAATACCAGATTGATCAGTGGTCTCTAGGTAAAGCTACCTGACTAAGAAGTGATTGATATACCAAAAAATATTGTAATCGCTGGGAGATATGTTAGGAAAATAGAATGGGTGTGAGAAATGCTCCCTACCCTTCGATTTAGAAATATGATTCGCAAGAATTTTATTTAAAAAATAATAATACTGCAAATCATGAACAGTCTGCATCTTCGTTTGAAGGCGAGAATTGAAGTTCGTATGTATGTTTGCATTGAAATTAACATTAGAACACAATATCTGTTGAACATTGCTGAGGGCTTGCGAATAGGTTTGCAGTGCAGTTCACGGGGTTCGATATTGTAACGATCCTAGGGAACTCCTGAGCCTTCTCCACTGTACACTATAAGTTAAATTCGTGCTTAATTAGACCTCTATTTGTTTAAATCTAAAACTGTTGACCATTATCACCTGTGCACCACGGGCAACATTCGCCAGTAATACTTTATTTTCGCCTTTGTTTAAGCCCCATAAATGTCTTTATTCATAAATTTCTTTGTGTATGGTTTTGCATATACGTGGCATGGACATTAAATTTTGACTTGTACGTTATACGTATCTAATTACATACACATCTATAGAATGAACACAACAAGCTTGGAATATATTTCTTGTGTATGGAAAATTACACACGCAGTACTGCACGGGAGAGCCGTATGTACGGAATTCCATACACAAGGCAGTCAACGTGTTAAGAAATATATAATAATAATAATTAATAATAATAATAACAATTATAATAAACAGAAAACGAAACTATCATTTACATAATTTATAAACATAAGGTAAAATTTATTAACGCGCGTAAGTGCAATGGACTTAAGTTATTTCTCTCTCTCTCTCTGAACGCAACAGCTCCTATTGTGCCAAGGCGTAGAAGGGAACTTGTGGCACTCACGACTTTAAAGTGGTGTGCGGTCAGCACGGTTGTAGGTATATGCTCAATACCAAACTGCACCTACATCTGTAAAAATCATACTTTGAGCAAAATCTGCACATGGAGCTTTTTGAAGGCTTAGCAACGGTATGCACTTTAATGTAACTTCTCAAAGGATAATATATACTATCTATGATTTGTACTATAAAACCCTTCCCTACTTACAATATTATCCTAATCTCTATAATCGATTACTGCCTTTTCTGGTATTTCAGTAACTTCTTGGCAGGGTTACTTTAGCCAGAGACTACTGACTAAACCTGGTATTGTAGTTTTGATTTTTTAACCTTTGAAAGTGACTCATTTAAGATGGACGTTTCAGTCGTTCCAACCTCTTTTAAATAATATATCCTTGATATCTTCCTAATATTGCATGCTTTGTTTGAGTGATTGATTTATTTGGTTTGGTTTATTTAACACTCCTTTTATGCGCCGATTTGTTATCTATACTTTAACGTATCGGATTTCGGACAACAACGCACATAAGCTGCTTTGCTACAAGAGGCACATTGTTTTCTTTTTCTTTCGATTTCCATAGGAATATTGGGAATGGTATGACTTTTAAAACTATGTTTTAAAAAGAATATATATCGACACACAAGATGATAATCTGAAACCTAGGAAATATATTGAATTGTTTTTAATTTGTTCTCACGCTACCAAAACAGTACTTACGCTTTTCTTTTCCACCCTTTTAATATAAGCATTTCACACTATTGCCTATTCTAGGATGACACAATTCTAGCTCATGTATATGCTATCTTTGGAAATACAGTATAGTTTCGCTTATCCGACATAAACAGGCAGGCAGAACGCCGGGTAATATGGGTGTTAAGAAAAGACCTATTAAAACTATGATGTAGACTAATTTTACATATTACGCATCTAATAATCATGTTTTGTAAGATATAAATGCACTGCACTGAATCAGGAACGTATCCAGCGTGAGGTCCTGGGGGCTTTTCCCTTCCCAAACGAAAGCACTTTTTAATAAACTTGCTTTTACCCTTTTGAGGTTCTTTTATATCAATTTACTTTGAGTCAGTGTCCAAACTTTGGGCAATGTGTTGTTGTCTTGTTATAATTCTAAGAGCATACCGTAATGCCTTTGATTCCAGGTGGAATTAAAGAACAGTTTTAAATAGGATTAACATTTCGTTTCCGTTTTGTTTATACCTTTAATGTATTAGAACGATACACTCATTGCCTTCTTGCGATTTTTGTTATGTGATATACGTAGCAGACAGTTTTTCTTAGTCATAGTATGTTTCTCGAAAATGTTTTATTTTGTTTGTGCTGCAATGCAGTTTGTTCAAATTAAACCAGTTTATAAATGAAAAGTTTAAGAGAAATACAGAACTGTTGCATTATTATTATTATTATTAGTAGTAGTAATAGTAGTAGTAGTATTGCTATTTAATTCATATTTTTAAAACATTAGAATTACGTGCTTACGAGGATTTGTATTGGGACTCCTCCGAAAAGAAAACCTGGATACGCGTCTGCACTGAATGATAGACATACAAGGCATGAGGTAGACGGGCGCGCTAGGCGATAGATTCCAGAGCATCAAAAAATAGATTAAGACCACAACTTGTAGTTCTTCTTACCGATTGATGCTTTTATTTTTTTTATTTTATTTTTTTTTATCTGCAATGATATGTCAGATAATACAGTATGTGGAATAAACGAAGGTCGGATAAGCGAGACCATGGTGTATTGGTGTTTTGCGCACCTAAACCTGTAAAATATTTCTATATATAAAAAAATATCTTTCACTCCCTAGCTAAATTGATGGTATGGTCGCACAGTTTGCCTTATAAAGAAAATATATATTTGAGCTAAAAGCTAAAGAGAAACCAACTTGAATAATTTGCTAGTTTTTTTTCTTTTTAATAATGGTAAACTTGCCATTTCATCACGATAAAATCACGTTTGATATTAAGTTGTCTGTTTGCGTTAACGATTCTCGTGAAAATTCTATTAGATTGGTGCAAATTAGATGTTCACCTTCAAGTATCATGGAAAACTCACCTCAGCAACAACACAGGAATGGACTAAGGCAGGCCCGTATTTGTACATTGTGCGCCCCTGTGCTCTAAATAATTTGCCGCCCTCCGCCGCATAAACTTACATTTCAAACAAGGAAACAAGCCGTGATTTTGCAAATATACCAGTTCTTGTTGAATAGCAGTTTATGTATTACAAGTTACAAAGAAATTTTAAATGGCCTAATTCTCTCAATGATGATTATGATGTGATGTTCTGCCCAAAGGTAGGTGTTTGATCCGAAGGTCCCTGGGCAAGGTGAACCCATCGTAGATAAATAATCAAATGACCTGTCCCTAGGTCACACTTGACATGATATGGGGGTGCAAAGTCCCCATAAGAATAACATGGGAGCATTTGAAAAATAATCGGAAACGACCAATATTAGAGTTGAATTCATAGTTTTTGGGGTCGCTGAGATGAATTGTGACACTTTTAATCCAATTCAACTTTAAGGTCATACTCCACTCCTCGGGGGAGAGGGGGATTAAAAAGTAACAGAAAACGACAAATATTAGTGTTGAATTCAGTTTTCGAGGTCGCTGAGTTTAACGGTATCAGTTTTCATGATGGCTAATTAATAACTACTGTAATTAGAGCGAATTAAACACATTAATATATTTTCTAGCGCTTGCGCGGATTGCTAGTTTTAAATATTAGTTTATTGTGAATCTAAAAAATCCAAAATTTTGCCGCCCCCTAAATTCTGTCGCCCTGCGCTTGAGCACAGAATAGCACTTACCTAAATACAGGCCTGGACTAAGATCACATGTCTAACATCGCAAATTCAGTACACGTCCGGCAAATAGCATGGGATGCCGTCAGTCAGGAGAGAATGGCATTGTTTAACAATCGTATGGAAGTGTGATAAGGAGAACAAATTAAAAGTGTTTTTTCTTTGACTAGAAAAACCATTAAAATACATTTGAGTCAAAAATGGTGTATAAGTACCTCACTTTGCGTTGGTTTGTCTTGTGTGTGTGTGTGTGTGTGTGTGTGTGACAAAGCACTTCAAAATGAGGCCTGTGTGCACCTACCAACAACATATTCGCATGAGATTCACAGTAACACCGTGAGGCAGCTCATTGGAAAAGCTTTCGTGTCATTGGAGATGAGTTTGACACACACCACACTACATAATTTCCGATTCAATAGTTTTATTTGAAGCAGCAAGGGTGCCAACATCATCTTATAGCCCAAAACGAGTCGTCCTAATCTCTCTCGACATGTCTCCCAGAGACTAATTCCACGTTTTAAGTTACTTAATACTTTTGACCTGCAATACTCTCCCCCGTGAATATTCTTTTACAAACTATAAATCTTTTTTTTTTTTTTTTTTTGGTTTATTTTTTCTTCGCTAAAATTTCAAAGACGTACAATACTTCAGTCATGTACACTCATGTCCAAAATGATTGTCGCATATCTATAACTGTCTTTTTGTAAGAATATAATTTGATAATGATTTTGCAGGATACTTTTAATACTGATACTATGTGTATAATCAGAAAATGTGTATTTGTGGTAAATTTCATAGGAAAAGAACTATAAATACGTAAATTAGAGCAAGTAAAACAAAATGTTGCTAAATGGACAAGAAAGTTTTATTGTTCTTATTTACTGTTCTTTTGACACGAAATTTGCCGCATACATGTCTTTTGCCGATTATACACATCCTAACATTATAAGAAATACCGGGCGAGTTCGGTATCAAATTATATTCCTATAGCAACATATTTATAGACATGCGACAAGAATTTTTGACATGAGTGTACCTTTCCCTTGTTGTTTGAATAGTTGGTTAAAATTTAGAAGTGTTATCGCTCATAAGAAGCAATTGACTACCAGATGGCACAGTTTAACTGACTAGGGAAGGTCGTGGGGTGTTACTCTGACTTCATATCGATACTATGCTCAGTCGACTCCTTTTTATATATGAAAAAATTAGGCAACCGGAGAAATCCTCGATCGCAAGCATGTTCGAACTATGAGCGTTAAGTTCAAAATGGAACAAATTTTGCAGAAAGTTATTAAGTAACCATTTTTTAAGATACACGATTCACTTTTGGTATTGGGATGTTTTCTTGGGTGTTCCACAATGGTGAGGTCAAAACGTACACATTTTACAAGAGGAGGGCACTTACTGGTGTTGGGGATGAAGGGTAATAGCGTCTTACAACTTGCCTCCTGTTTGGCACACCGGGTCAAGTAGGCTAATAAAATGTATTTACTACCCCTATTCAACTGAATTGTCATTCAAATGTCATTTTTCTGTAGCAATGGTATTGGATAGCTCTATGATGCATTTAATATTACTAAAAATTGCTTAAACAGAAGTTATATGAATTTATCTTAAAATTTTACCATAGAGTTTACCTTTCTCGAAATTTTATTGTGCCACAACTTCATTATTTATGCCCATTGGCATCCACAACTTTATATGTTACATCTTCAGTAGGGCAATATAAATCTGTTTTCTGATTATCCAAAACCCATTTTACAGTTGCAAAGCATTTCTGGTTATCTAGATCTCGACTTCGTGTCAACGAGTTACCTGAACCGGAAGGCAGAGGATTGAGAATCTCCCAATTCTCATTTCCAGATTTCCAAACTATGCTATGCACAATTGTCGGAAGCCTTATAGAACAGCTTTGTTTGTCCGCCCCTGTCGTTAGGTATTAGAGAAGGAACAGTAACAGACGTCGAGATGTGGCTTTTTGCAATCGATTCAGCGTCCCAATAACAGGTTCCATCTCCTCCGTTAACTCTATTCAAACCAGGAATTTTCATATGAGTCATTTCCGGGTTCAACGTTTGTTGCCATACAACGGAAACGCTAACACATAATGAAAAGCGATCTTTTGCAAACGATTCACCATCTCAAGATAACTTACCGTGACTATCTCGAACACGCTACCAAAACTGAAAGTGGTTCAAATTTACTATTCTTCTGGTTTCACTACTGAATTTTACACAGCAAAAACGGCAAGAGATATCGAGATGTGATTTTCTGCAATCGATTCAGCTTCTCAAGAAAGGTTTTATTTTCTTTATTAACTCTCTATTCAAACTAAAAGTGGTTCAAAATACCTATTTCCAGTTTCAATACGTAACGACACAGAACAAACAATGGTAATATATAGCAGCAAGCTGTTTTCTGCAATCGATTCAGTGTCTCAAGAGAGCATGTCGTCACAACTCGCAAGACTATCAAAACTGGAACAGGTTGAAATTTACTACTACTTACGGTTTCAATACTGATTTCTGTATAGCGAAAACGGTAAGAGATATCAAGATGCAGTTCTTTGTAATCGATTCAGCTTCCGTAGAGTATATTCCACCTCCTCCCTTAACGATCTATTCAATCCGGAAGAGAATCAAATTAACGATTTCCGGTTTCAATCTTTATCGTCATAGAACAAAAATAGTAAGGCATAGAGAGTAACGGCTTTTTGACATGGATTCAGCATCCGAGGAACAGGCTCTATCTTTCATGTTATTAATCTATTGCAAACAATAGTTCTAGACGTACTACTTCAAATTTGAATATTGAATTCCCATAGTTTGGAAGTCTAGTCTTTCACACTGCGAAATGAAACTTCTTTTTTTTTTTTTTTTTTTTTTCTAATGTATGTTACGTGCTAAGAAGGGTCACTTCAGTTAATATTGCAAGATAATATGCTGAGAGCGACTTTTTTAAATATTGCTGATTTAGAAGGAACTACATTGTGATAATCTATTCTGATACATAACAATAAACACTTTATTGCCGTTACATCACTACTGTAAATGCATAGTTACAGGTATTGTAAATAAGTAACATTATCAGGGAGGTAAGGTACGTGCATATGTACATAAACACATATGAAAATATGTGGATGAGGAGGTGGATACATAAGAAAAAACCAATATACCATCAACAATAACAGATCAATACATTTCTATCAATAAATGACATTTCCCTATAATTTTTAACATTGACTATAACAATAGATAATACTGTCCTGTCATGATTATGTAACAGTATTACGAGACAAACCACAAACATTACTTACACAATAATTCAAGCTTTTTAACAGAAGCATTATCTGCTTACAACAGTCATATTACTTTGCACCTTATGTATAAATATATATATTTTAGAATCTCAGAATAATCTCCAAGGAAAACTAAATACAACGAAATCTCTTTTACTAACATTTTGGAACTACAATAAATTACCTAAAAGCAATTAATTACGTAAGATGATTTCAACACGCACACTGATATTCTAAAAGTTACACTTCAAGGTATGTCAATTTGCCTTACAGATACTAGAAAAACGAAATCAATGGATACAAAATTTGTATTATGCATGGCAAAAGATAGAAATTACAAAATGTGTCCAATGCAACAGCACCGAAGTAGAAAAATAAAATACTTCACATAATATAGTATTGTTAACTACACATTAAAATCCACAACGAAACTGCCTAAAGCTAAATTATTGCGTGCATATATACGCACACAAATATTTTAAGAAATAATGCATTACAAGCAAAGGAGTAAGTAATTTTTAGTCTAAAACGAATCACCACACCTGCCAGATCTTGTTAAAGTGTACCTGGCTCTTACTCTTATCTCAATGTAAATATTTTCTCCTTAGGAGCAAATTTCCAATAAGCGCGAAGAAAAGTGTTTTAACAGACCTAATAATCCTCTTACTTGCATCCACCCTTTCTCTTGAAAATGGATTTTTCAAATCACTTGGTACGTTCCTGATATTTCCAACAGAAGTTTAAAACCATATAGTATTCAAACTTTAAACAGATCAACCGTGCAGCGTCCCGAAAGATATGTTACATATAATTTCAATTCATTCAAAGGCAGTTATGCACGTAAAAATACCAAATGCTGAGAGCCCGGAACTTTTCGATTTATTCTATAAACTGCTTTCTTATTGTTGAAAACACTAGAACAACTTCGCCCTCCCCATCAGTATAGTGATGGCGCGCGCGCTTTTGCTACACGGGATCCTGGGTTCGATTCCAGGTGGAAGAGCACTGGACGCATTATGGTGGTTCCGATTCCACCGTAACTTATAGCCCGGTGCTTAAAAGGAAAACTAACTTCAAACAAACTAACTACAATAACTTTCTACTTAAGTTTAATTTAAAATTTTATGAAACATGTCTGTTTTAAAGTTTCAAGTAATCATAAGTCTGAGATATAACGTTCCTTAAAAACGGTAATTGCTACGAAAAACAAGAATCTAGTTAGGAATGGAATTCAGCGTAAAATCATAATTTTCTCCGAATAAAACAACAGAAAATCCAAAAGAACAGCTAATGATCGATATCAAATATGGGAACTATCAATTAACGGGATGCATTTAGCAGTAGCCTTTAAGGTTTACAACAAACGAAAAATTTACGGAGCTTCTAGGTTTTTACTTTTACTTGTCCTAAATGTATGACTGATTAAAACAGAGTGATTAAAAGAAACAGTGTACGCAGCGAAGACTCCTGATTGAATGAGTTTGATACCCAAATATCTAGTTAACCAAGAAAGAAAGAAAAAAAGACCTAAGAGAAATACCTCAAAACTCAATCCGGTTCTCTGGATCACTTATATTACATTCATAAAAATGAGTAACAATTCGTGTTCTCTAGAAAACCACAGAACATAGAGAAACTCATGCCTTTATGTTCGACTGTTCAAAAATACTTCAGAATGTCAAATGAAAGCGTCGGACAATGACTACGCCTTTTGCGTCATCATTTATATTGAATTTTTTCAACTGAAAGATAGAACGTGTTTACTAAAGATCCCATATACAAACTTTTATACCATTATATCCTATGGTTGAACAGTTATGTCTAGTTGGACTGAAGCTATTTTCAAACCCCCGAGGAAGTTTATTATTTTTAATGTTCTTTCTTAGCGAGAACCTGTGTGTTAAGATTAAAAATACCGCATTACTTTATCTAATTCGGTCAAGGGTTACAAAAATGCAGATGTTAGTCAATTTATCAGTGGTACTTCGCTTCCACACCCACGCGTCCATCAGTATTTTGGGGACATGCCACCCATATTAATTTCGTGCAACTGGTGAAATTTCTCAAAAATCGTGTCTGGGATCTCACGAAAACATTCGTTCAGGATTGTAAATTCTTCGACCCAACAGATCAGGTGATAAATGAATCACTGCGTTTACAGCTTATGTAGTTATTTATTCTAAACAAGACCAAAAAACTTTTAATTCCTGTATTACAAAAAAAATATTATGGAGAAAAGAATGGTATTTAAACATGCTTAATTGTTCTCTGAGTGTGTTAATTTTGTTACGATCATTCCTAGACTGTATACGAAATATATATAATCTCTAATTTTAATTGTATAACATTAGAAGTTTATCTTTGGTTTGTGAATACAAATAACTAATAAGGATAGGACAACGAAATCTGCACGTGGAGTCCTACACGCTATTGACACTAAAAGAAATAAGCAGGATTCCAGAACATTATTTGTTTTCTCGAAGACGTGGAAAATACGTTAATTAGACTAATTTCTTTTCGCTGAATCATCCGTAACTACGAAAAATAGACTACTATCCGTACAATACATAAATAATGTAATTTACTTGTACATATTATGCACCAATAAATTTTAATATGCAAAGTTAATGGGTGTACATGATTACACTATAGAGATTCACAATTTTGTTATAATTCAGGATACTTTGGTATTTTCCTATGACAGTAAATAACGAAATTAACATATTTTTGATGATACTCATAAATGAATTAATTTTCTAACGTAAATAGGAGAAGGAAATTAATCGTGAAGCAATAGAAGGGCAACTTAAATGATGTACACAACTGCGAAGATACACTGACAAAATAGTGAGGACCGTTTTCTTTCCTCTTCTTGGGTCATAATAATAATAATAAAGTTTGAGTGTTTTCAGGAAAATTATAAATGCAAGCAAGTAAATAAATTAATAAATAAATAAAAGACAAATCAAATTTAACACGAAAATATTTTCAGATCACGACGTTTTCTCACAATGTTAAACTGAAGTGAAATCCACCTTACCTCCCACATGAAACATACACAAAATACATAACAAAGTCTAGAATAAAATTTAAATAACAGAATAATAATAAAAATTCTTAGAGGTAGAAGCCGACATAAAATACTGGTTTATATAACGACATAGTTTTTAATTTCTTTCTCTTTGTACTTGAAATTTCAGTTTCAAATATGTGTGGCGTAAAATACATTCAGGACCTTTGAACTGAAATGAAACTGTAAACCTAGCACATCAGCTGAAAACAAAATGCATACACTACAATTCTGACCCCTTTTAGTTATTGGACTCGCACAATCATACGAGCATATTGAGAAAGTATATATTCCCTGATATATTGCTTGTCAACAATTTTTGACTGATTTATCTACAGTAATTTAGTGTTTAGTGCCTTACAAAACACCAATTTCCTTTTTACACTAGAGAAAACTAATTTTAAACACATCTATCAATTTCAAAAATATTAAAATTTTGAAAACCGTTGACTAAAAAGGTATGGATTTTTTTTTTTCGCTTGTTGTGCAATGTCATTAAATCTATTTCACAGTACGTTATTAACATCTATGTTATTCTTAAAAAGCGAAAACTTTTCAATGACATCTTTATTGACTCTTAGTATCATGACTTTTTTCATAATTCTGCTGAAAAAATACGAGTATATATCCATTTAAATGCTTTCCTTGTTCTACCTGTTTCATATATATATATATATATATATATATATACAATTAATTAATTTCAACAAATTAATGCAATGTTTTCCTATGTTTAAAGCCACGCATCTATCCTACATGCAGGTGATAGTGATTTTAAAAGGTGTCATAAAGATTTGACAGAAAGACGAGGTCGTTCCCAGGCAGTGGCAAAGGTCAGATTCAGCCTGATCTCAGTTAAATAACTTTTATATTTAAATAAAAGTTGCATTACGTTAAAAAGGATGAAATTTAAATAAACTCAATTTGATCTGGAATACGGTTCATCACAAATATCCAATTTTACAGCATATCTCTGCGAAAGGAGATAAGGAATCCAGCTCAGTTCCTTACAGGATTTACTGTTTTTTGTTTTGTTTTTTTTTAACAAGTGATAATGCATAATGTTTGAAGTTAATGTCCAGTGTTCCTCATTCTGTATGAAACCAAATTTAATCTAATTCAGGTCAGATTTGGATCTACTAGCGCATTGTTTAACAAACCAATTGATCGAGTTCCTCCGCCAATTAAAAATAGTCAGTTAATTTGGTGAATCAGTCATGGGCACAAAATATTTAGCATTTATTTTGATCAAGAATGTATAAAACAATATTGCATTGATAAACTGGCTTGTTCCAATGAATAACCAGCTAAGTCGGAAAAACTAAATTTTACAGAAGAACAGTTTGAAGGTACCAATGTTTTCTGTAACACGGAACACAGTTAAATCAACATAATCTCTTAATGATATATCAATATCAATATATATATCATATACCAATATCTGGTTATTCACTGAAACTAACCAACTAATTGCTGAAATATCAATGTATTAAACAGTATTGCATATTTTGCTTTCCAAACATATATGATTAGAAAAGAAGTTATACAGTGTTCTGTGTTCTTAACATACAACAGAGTATTACTCAAATGTATAGTTTCGTAAGTGCTGTACAAAATCCTACAATTATGACTTATATATCGCTACGTGTGTTATTTTTGTAATAGAAACGTTTAGAAACCACTGGTGTAACAAAACATCGCAAATATCTTATATATACTGCTAATACGTACAATTTTAATGCAATTAGCACTATTAATGGGGTACATCGTTATCAATTTCAACATGAAAAATCTCTTTAAATGGGAGCAACGGGATTGGACTACATTAAGTACTGATGAGTTAAGTACAATTATAATTCTCTTGCAAAGAGTAAAACCTGACAAAATTGACATAATACACACACTTCGTAAGTTCTACTGGCTGCCTTACAAAACTTGATTCTCCTCGTTTTATTTTGCATTATTGCAAGATGCATTAATTTTGCACGAAAAAGGAAAGAAAACTGAAACGAATCAAATAAAATTAATCTATTTCGACGAAAAATCACTTATACTCGAATAATTTATTAATTTATTACGTTTATGTTCTAATATGTCCTTTCCATATTATGAATAATCACCAACTTTTAATTTTATCTACAATAGGCACTTTTCCCACAATCAATTTAATATAGTCAGTATCTTTCCTTTGCATCATGATTACAGCAAAATATTTACCACAAGAATATGTATTTAAGAAAAGCAGTATTTCTTTTCTTTGAACGTAAAATAATTCAGGGACAGAATGCTCTCTTCGACAAATAGAAGCTATGCGCCCTAGGAATGGGGGTTTTCACAAGATATTCCCGATTTTTCTTTCCTACTTTTTTAGTCCACCATTTATCTCCATCAGCATACTGTTCCTTTCACCTTACAGGACATAATTTCCAAATGTCAAACTATAGACTTCAACTTTCTTCTTCAATAATGATATCACGATCGAAATATTGTATTTTGTCTATTGCTATTATCACAAAACTTTTCAATAGCGTCCATGTAACAATCTTAGTTTTGAATACCATGAAATAACATGATTGAAGAAAGCAAAAGTAACGTGTGAAGGAATGCAGTACAATATAAAAAGGTAAATTTGATAACTAGGAGTAAGTGACGATTGTACGTATTTAATTTGTAAATTTCCTTTTCCTAATTTAAGGCAAGTAATATTCTTCCCCTTCCCCAAAATACTTGAACTCACCCTATATACAAACAAGAAACCTCAGATGATTACATATATGTCTAATATTTTAAATGAAATATACTAGAGTTGTACTCACATAATATGAATTACTGTAATTTTTAAATAGATGCGATGTAATTAATATTCCTGATTCCAACCTTGTTTACCCCTAAACAGAAATTGAGCAAAAGGAACACCGAAAAACAGAAAGAAACTTCTAAAATCTGAAGTAGCAAAGCTGTAAAATAATTAATGAAAGGACATTTTTTCTAAGAATCAACATTATCACATGCATACTAACAGGTAGGTTATTTTATAAAAAAGAATTGTTAAAATAGATAGCTTAAGGTACCTTTTTCTTTTACATTATTTTCTTTTCTTTCGCAAATAATAGTGAACAGTGATTGAAACAGCGTATGCTAATTAACTAACCACATACTAATTTTTTCTACTTTGTTCACTGTATTTGTTTTTCTTTCAGCTTGTTTCTACAAATGGTAACGCAATAAGTTATGCTACTTGCTCTTTTAATTATTTCCAAACCAGTCAGCTACCTTAATACCCATTGTGTACTTCATTTCATTCGTAACAATTTCATTATTTGATCTGCAGTATTATTTACATATCTTTCTCATACAGAATAACTAATGCATCTTCCTAAATAAAAGGGCAACTTTATGTATTGTCTAAATTACAAAACTACATTTCAATAGAATGTCGTATTTCTCTATTTGTGGACCTTCAATTAAATAACTATACTTCCTCATACATAAAGGTGTAATGTACAATTGAGAATCTAACTACTTGCACTCACACAGACACACATATTATATATATATATATATATATATATATATATATATATATATATATACGAGGCTTGGCTAAAAAATAACGTTACTAGAAACCCTGTCAGTAATGTATGTGGAGCAGTTGGGAGCGCTGAGTAACCTTGAGCCTTCGAGAAATGAAATGAAATGAAATCTTTAAGGTTTACCTTCCACGTTTATGCCTACTAGACTAAAGGAAACGGCAAGAGGCCCGAGAAAACCCCACACACGGTGTTTGTTCACCACAAAGCTCACTTGGCGTGAGCTGGGATCGAATCAAGGACCCCATGCACCAGAGATGAACGCTCTGCCACTAAGCCACCGAGACCCCACCTACGAGAAGAGAATGATACACATGAGTTGCCGCTCTCACTCGGATTTAGTCTGTGAGCAGCGATTTAAGAGAGAGGTGTGCAATCGTGTTGCTGGAAGAATGTCAAATGTGAAAATTAAGTAGCACATTAACTTGAAATTCCTTGTGAAATTAAAGAAATCACTGTGTGAAACTGTTGCAGGATGTGTATGATGATAGACGGTTCGTCCTGTGACAGCAACAACAGACGAAAAGGTGGCAAAAGTGACTCACATTGTCCGGAAAGATCGCAGGCTCAGCATTCGAATGATAGCAGACATGCTGGGCATCGATAAAGAATCTGTCCGCGCAATTCTGCACGACCATTAGAACATGCGCGAAGTCTGCTCTAAAATAGTACTAAAAAAACTCATGCAGGAGCAAAAGGACTTCCGGAAGCACGTGTGCAGTGACACAATGGAATGCCTAGAAACTGATCTGGACTTTTAACGTTAAAGCAATCTATGCATTGGAGAACTCCCTTATCACTGCGAATGAAAATGGCATGCAAAAGCAATTCGAAAGTGAAAGTCATGTTCATTGTGTTCTTTGATATTAATGGCCTGCTCGGGATTGAATAGGTACTATCGGATCAGGCAGTGAATAAGCAATATTATCAGCAGGTTTTGGAAAAGCTGCCAGAACGCGTGACAAAGAAAAGGCCCCACTTCTGAAAGAACAACGAATGGGTTGTGCACCACGATAATGCTCCTTTGCATACGACTTTGAGCGTTAAGCGGTTTCAGGCAGCCAAGACGACTCCAGTGTTGGAATACCCACGTTATTCGCCGGACTGTACCGCGCGATTTTTTATTTTTCCGAAAGTGAAATCTGCTCTCAAGAAAATTCATTTTCAGACTGTGGAAAAGGTGAAGTAGAAAACGGCAACGATACTCAAGACAGTGACACCTGAAGATTTCCACAACTGCTTTCAACAATGGAAACTTTGTATGCAAACAGTATAGAGAGGGGGAGTGGAGTATGTTGAAGGGGATCGCCTTTAATTTGTTTGGCATCAGTCCCGTTATTCTTAGCCAGACCTCGTATTACATATTATATATATATATATATATATATATATATATATATATATATATATGAGCACACAAGAATCATACAATATAAACACTATGTAGAAACACAATGCTAAAATAAATTACATACTCTATCTTCTTGACTGTACATGCAACAACTAATGCGCACACACACACACACACACATCTCACTACATGCACATCTAAATAACTATCTCTAAAAAGAGACGGCAAGTATTCGCTATTTGCAAACTAGTTCATATGCGAACTATAGCATTCGGGTCTTTCACTGGGCTACTGGGTCATCCATCTCTTTAGAAGAGAACAACTTTTAAGTTGTTAAGTGTTGAAAATATATCTACATTTTACCTGAAAACCTGCTGAATCAAAAGAAACTTCATTTACTTATTCTGAAAATTTGTTGCAGATAACTTACATCTACATAGTTTTAATATTTCAACTTATTCATGGCTGCTTCATACTGTCAGGTTGTTATACTTACTAACATAAATTACACATGGAAAAGAAGCGAAGTGGTACGCACGAAACAGGTTTCCCAAGCTACTTGAACGAAAGGAAGGGACTAACTCAAGAACACGCGCAGCTTCGTTCTCATTTTAACACATTTTGTTCTGAGTTGAATACGCTAAGTATAGTTTTATTAAGAGCAGTGATACTTTGTGTTGTTTAAAGTAAATTAAACTGTTCGAAATTGCTGTTTTACACAACAGATTTTCAGTACGAATAGTGATCACTTTTATGTAATTCATTATATATGCATAACGCTTGGTCCACAATAGTAACATGTATCTACAAAACAATTCATTTGGAATGTAACATAAACAGCTTTAGCGTTAGCATGCCAATACTGAGATGGTAGTTTTAATACACAGCATCTTTGAGCGCATGGTGATACTTCCGATCTAAAGCTGAACATACCTAAATTTACATGATTTCCTAACTTCACTATTCAACAATAATTTTTCTCTCTAGCGAAGCCAAATTTCTCTAGTGAAGACTCAATTAATGGAAATGAAGTAAATATTAATTCTACCTGCACCTAAAATTTGTCGTAGGTTGCTGCGTTGCTTTTTCTATATACATGAACATTTACACATTATAGAATTACAAAATGAAAGCAAACGTAAAAAGCTTTAACAGTGTCTTTAGATATTGTACATAAACATTTCACAATATACATATATACATAATCGCCTTTCAAAAACAATAACAATTATACTATACTTCCTTTTGGTATCTAAAATTATCACAGAAAAAATAAAACTGATCTGTGACTATAATACGATTACATCTCCATCAAAAACGCTTTGGTATATATATTTCGACAATTTCATTCACTCTAAATGTTTAGTAACTTCCATACAGTAAATACATACAGACGACCTGATCATCACAGAAAAATAACAGCATATATATATATATATATATTTTTTAATGCAAACTATATTTGACTTCAACTTGCAGTCTTCCGTGGCGTCAATGGTGGTGGTTGTGGTGCCTGGGCCGTTGGTGGAGCTCCTGTTCTTGAAGGAATAGGTGGAGGTACTCCTTGGCGAGCAGGCACTGGTGGAGGAGCTGCCGTATGCGATGGGCTACGCTCGGGAACTGCAGGAACCGGCCGTTGATTCTCACGAGGCGGGAGAGTAGGTGGGGCTCTTTGATTGGGTGTTGGATGATGACTGGGAGATGGAATTTGTCGCTGAGGAACAGGTGGTGGTGCTCCTGCAGAAGGAGTTGATCTTTGAAGAGGACTAATTGCTGGTGGACTTCCTCCCTCACTGTCTGTTGAATTCATACGTGGAGGGGGAGGAGGTGGCCCAGTTGGAACAGGAGAACTCTCAATTTCATCATCAATTTCTTCATAAATGCCGCAACTATCATTTCTATTTAGAGTTGACTGTTTAACAATAGCTTCTTTACGGGGTTGGTTTTCGACGACTTCATCTTTGGCAACATTCGGAACTTCCTTCTTTTCAGACTGTACTACTGAAGATGGGCGAGGTTCTGGAGGTTTCATGGAGACACTTATTACACCAGCCTGAAATTAGGATTGTTAATTCATTAATTACTCTCAAACTATTAACTCAAGACAATGTGTGAAAGTCAACTGAAATTCATTCATATTGCTATCTGTATAATTCTACGTTCAAATTATGCAATATATCTAATATACAGGATGTCCAAAAAGTCCCTTAAGAATCGTGATCGAGTTGTAGATCAAAGACATGAAAGAAATTGGCGATGTAGTAAACTTGTTGGCGGGCATCTTGGATTTTTTTTTTTTTTAATGGAAGGAAGGAGAGCCTGTGGCACATCATTTTGGGTAAAATTTTACAGTAAACACAATAGTGAAATCAGTTTCCACGTACCTTTATTCAGTGAGAAGGTACTGATTCATACTAATAATTTACGACTGTCGATAACTTATGATATTTGTTCACAACTGATGTATTTCTTTTGTTGTACGAGTAATTAACTAAGAAAACGCTGGTATCGAATGATAAATGAATGCAGATCATCCTGATATCGCGAAAGAGGAGTTCATGGGACGCTGCCAACGACTTCAACTAAAAAAATCCTCATAAACAGCCAATGTCTTATGTGACTGCTGAGATTTGATTAATCGGTTCAAAGAAACGGGTTCAGAGGAAGATATACGTTGATATGGAAGACTTGAAACAGTTACGAATGAGGAAACAACGACGGCAGTACTGGCATCGTTCGTACAGGAATTAGGAATTAGATTTCTGGGCTGTCGGCATCTAAAGTCATTAACCCGTTACGTACCTGAGGGATGATGTCCCTCGGCGAGCACACTATCCGATGAAAGGGAAGGAAGAAAGGAAGCGGCCTAGGACATTATGTTATGTACCATCCCGGCATTTACCTGGTGTGAATGAGGGAAACCCAGAAAAAACCTCTCTCAAGATGGCTGGCCTGAAAAAGCTGTTACACGTGTTCGACTGAGTATTCCCACCGGGAACCGAACCCGTGACCGCTCGCACCAAGGCCAGAGCATTAGCGACTACGCCACGCGCGGCCATGCATCATTCGTACAGTCCCTCAAGAGAACCATTCGGCGGCTCTTCGCGCAATTTGGTATTAGAAAGAGTTTGTTAAGCATGATTATACGAGAACATAAGTGGCACCCATACAAGAAGCAAATGCAGCGACATCTTAGCGAAGATGATCTGAAATCCAATCGTTGGCTGACCGATGACAAACTGTGTGGCTGAAGACGGCGACTATTTTCATTTGCCAGATACTGAAGTTAACATTTTTGGCCTCTGGAAATGCTGCACATGGGACAGGTATTTCAATCACAATAATCTATTAATATAAACGTTTTTCCATTTACTGTAAAATTTCAAATATTAGAAACGTTTAATATACGTATAAGACTTAGGGGAGCAGAAAATCGTTTGGGAAACTGAACATCCATTTGCCCTCCTCCGTACCCCTGTCCCTACTCCAAAAACTTCCGTTAAAGTACTAACTGTAAGAATTATTTTCCAGACACAGCAAACTATTCTAGAGGCATTATAAAAAAAAATTGTTTTGCGTAAATGTGCAAAAATTAAGTTTTAAATTATTTAGTTTTCACACAATACTACGAAGCGCTGTCGGAAAAAAATATTCTTTTGGTAATTCAGTGCAGGGACGTTATTTCAGACTTTGCTTAAGGGGGACAAGAACACCACCGACATATGAATTTCACGTTTTGTACTAGTATATTAGTAGACAATCAATTAAAGTATATGTATTGCTCAAACTCTTGGAAGGAGGGGGGCGAATGCCCCCTCCTGCCCCCTAAATGACGCCCCTGATTCAGTGGTAACGCAATAGTCGGCAAATCAAAAATCTGGCTTCAATTCTGTGCCAGTTGAACGATAAGATGTTCGGTTTTTCCATAAATTCGTACCTTTCAATAGTCAACTAGGTTACAAGCGTTAGATGTTATGAGACAACTACGCATTTCGAGATAGAAGTGACTGTCTAACTCTTCAGATATAACGTATTTTAGTAATTTTCATTGTTAAACAAGAGCAAATTAGTAAATACATCCTTCAAATATTTCCAAATTATATCGTAATATTGAAATTTGATTCCACTTTATTCTTTAAAAAAAAATTTAAAAAATCTTTCATATATGTTATATTACTCCTGTAAAGTAAGATTTGCTGTTACATGAAAGTGAAAACTTATTTTAGTTATTTTCAATTACTAACAGAGAAATGAAATAAGTTCTAAATGGCATCTACGTGTTTCCCTGTATCCGAACTTCCTCCATTCAATTGGTTGGGCCTTTCCTGCAGGATTCTGAAACATGGATATTTAGATAACGCGTATACCAGTGCTAATGTAATTGCTATGTGATTACGAGTTCTCGAGCTTTGGAGCTTTAAAGTTTGTTTTCAGCAGTTTATGGTTTTCTCAAATTTTTGCTTCTTTTGCGCTCTCCTACAAGATGGCTATCTCCATTATCGAAATTATTTCAGTAGCCGGTGTACTATATAAATATCCACTGACCATCCAAACATTATGAGCATTGTTCAGCTGAAATACGCCACTGCAGCTGGAAATATGATCCACATGAAAGGGCATACATGATCAGGAATGATCTGCCGATAGCTAGAAGCAGTCATGATGCCTTTCACACGCATTACCAGGCCCATGGATGACCACGTGAATGTACCCCAGACTACCGGCCTGTCGACGTCCTACTGTGCACGCCTCGAGAAGCTGTTCTCCTGGGTAATGACCAATTCTGACCCGGCCATCGATGTGATTACGGCGGGCAGTATCGTGACTCATCGGACCATGCAACGCTGTGCCAGTGATCGACAGTTCAATGGGACGATGCGTAAGTGCCTATTCCAGTCGTTACCGATGACCCCATGCGGTTAACATTGCTATACTTGTGACACATCGGCTGCGGAAGTCCATAGGCAATACTGTATTGTGAATTGTGTGAGGAGACAGACTCGTGGCTTTTTTGGGGCCGCAGTGGCTCAGTGGTAGAGCGTTCACCTCTCGTGCTTGGGGTCCCGAGTTCGATCCCAGCCCCGCCAAGTGAACTTTGTGGTGGACAAACACCGTGGGCGTGGGTTTCCTCGGGGTTCTATCGTTTCCTCCCACTTTCTTCATTCCACCATTTCATTCATTACTCATTATAACCGTCACCTTTAGCCTAACCGGCATAACCGTGGAACGTAAAACTCAAAGATATCATTTCATTTCCTTTACACTCGTGGCTTTTTCACTTTAAAGGTCTTGTTGATTATGCCATAGTTCCTGTCCTGTTGTACCTACCTCGACAATCAACGTCCGACATTTTTAATGAGGTGTAGCTGCCAAACTCTCGGTGGTTTGATACTGGCTTCATCGCACTTCTCTCACCTTTGGAAGACACTAACCACGGAAGCTCACGGACACCCGGCAAGTCGCACTGTTTTCCGAGATGCTCGTTGCCGTTCGTGTTGCCATCACAATCTGGTCCCAGTCAAACATTGATATATTGCCGGGCTTCCCCATCCTACGCATAAGCATTACATTTAACTGATTTGTGGAATCCATGTGACCGTCTGGCAAGCTGTTCTGCTGTATCCCATATTTCTTCGTCAGTCCAACGACTTCATTAAAAAAGTACGGATGCTCATAATGTTTGGGCTGGTGATTGTATATGCTCTGGTTAAAATCCCCTCCCCCGTTCTTTCTATCTGTCCGAACTTTACATTAGTCTGTTGTGATAGAACATAGGATCAAGAAGAACGTCCAAACTGGAAATGAACACTGTTGCAAATTGTAGAAACAATAATTCTATGTTATGTATTTTAAAGCTAAAAACATGTAATACTTTCCGCAGGTATACCTCTTTTTGAAAATTGTTATCTGTCATATCGCAAACATCATCCCAACAATCAAAAGTGTGCTCTAAACATGAACTTTAAAAGTACCACCTTCAAAAGATTTAAAAAACATGTGAAGGGTAAGGGGAAAAAACGAGGAATGTCACAAAACTGCATTTTCGAGATAACGGCGTTTTAATATTGAAAACCGCGTACAAAGAATAGGATTATGAAATCTTTTGCCACTTTTTAAATGAACATTTCTACATCTACGCATGCATGGCATAGAAAGTCAAATAGTGCCAAGAGTCACCAACAGATAGGACAAAGCACCCAAAAAAGCACATACATGGACATTCCTTGTTTTTTCCCCGTACCCTTCATGTTAGATCGTAAGTTTTGAACTAATTGTCCAAATGTCTTCGCACTTCAGAAAACCTTGCCACGTGACTTTAGAAAGGCTACATAGTTCATACTCTTCAGAGTTCCATAGTCTGCCTTTGTTTATTAACAAATTGTTCATTATTTGCACTCACCCTGGGCATAACTTTCTTGACTTGAGCTGGAGAACCTCCAGGGGATCCATGAAACGAAGGAGGCGGAGGACGACTTGGAGGAGCTGGACGAGAAGGGGCAGGTCGCCCACTTTCATCTACTGCAGAGTCAATGGGAGTTGAACGACCAGACGATCCAGCCGAAGGTACTGCATATACAAGGTCTTCGATCTTGCTCATAACTAAAGTAACAAGAAAGGAATACAATTAGTACACAATAAACATTAACTCTTAACCTATTTCCAACACTCTATGCTTTAACTTTGGTAGTTATATACACTTTCAAGTTCATACTCTTCTTTGAACTTTTACCTTAAATTTCCTAATTCTTCTTCACTAATTTAAATATGTTCTATACTACGTGTTCCAAATTGTAAAACAAACTTTAAGGTTTAACACTACCCTTAAAAATTTAACTTTCGTGGTGTAAGTAAGTATAGATTTACTTTAATCCTAAAAGCACTGTCATAGCAATGAATGGTGAGGAACATATAGTAGGGATGACATGGAAACAAGTAAGGATAAAGTTTTCGTTTACTGTTATTAATTTGAACCTCAAAGCGTAAGCTTACGAGGATGATATAGGTCTACTTTTACAAGATCAAACTGGTTGGTTGGTTGGAGTTTCTTTCAGCACTGAGACTATATAAAGAGTTGACGTACAATTTAGGGCGGAACCCAAACCGCCGTAATGCCTTCAAATTTCACTACTCTGCTATCGAGAGTCAAACCAGAGACCCCATGCACCAAAGGCGAGCAGGGCTAAAAGCTCAACTTAATAACATGAAAAAGATATCTGGGATCATTTAAGAAGATATTCTTACTTATTTCCGTTATCTTTTCACTCCTTACCTTGTCTCTTAACAATACTTTTTGCATTAAAATGAAAAATTTCAACTGAAATTATAAACTTTTACACTAAAAAGATTGTCAATTTTTAAAGATTATTACTGAATATCAACAGCTCTTGAACGTTCAATCAATGATGAAGTTAGACTAGGATTATAAAGACTATGACGAACACAGTGGCGTATGTAGCGTTAACAGTGTTCTACGTCTCTATCTCTACATTCTGGTTATTTCAAGTCTACCTTCTTTGTTAAACATGACTATACATTTACTATGAAGAAAACAAAAGTTTATTATTCAAATTACTTTAAGTCAGTTACCGCAATTTTTTCACAAGTGTTACGAAT
Organism: Thermobia domestica; assembly: GCF_964235325.1. Taxonomy (NCBI): domain Eukaryota; kingdom Metazoa; phylum Arthropoda; class Insecta; order Zygentoma; family Lepismatidae; genus Thermobia; species Thermobia domestica. The sequence goes on from NC_137459.1 coordinate 83,758,692, forward strand.
TTAAAATAATTTGAGAATTTTCTACATCTCACTTTTGAGAATGATTATCACTTTTTTTTCACACACAAATTATGTTATAGTTCTTGTCTTAACTGATGCAATCTTGCTAATGTTATCATTTTTTTTTTTTTTTCATCTATCTTCTCAGTACAACAAGATCGGTTTCTTCCATGTATACTCTTAAGTACGAACAAATTACTTTTAAGTTACTGAATTGATTTTCACAGCTGATAATACAGCAATAACTAGCATCATTCGGGACGGGGGCGGGAGGGATTTGCAGATTGGGAAGCACACCCTCATCTCCATACTATGAAAGCAATATTTTGCAGTCCAAAATTTCTTCATGTATCTGCTGTGCATTAATATCAAGGAGTGGTTTTGCTCACGCTTCTGAGGTCTCACTACGTATTGGTTTCAGTCAGCACAGTGCAAAATGTGGATTTTAGTTTGCGATATTCGATATCGCACATTGATTTTGCAATATGACGCAAATTTTATGCTTTGTAATGGGGTTCGCAAATGTTGCGAAAACTAATACGAAAAGGGGGCCCTGAAACTGTTTTCTAGGTCATCCTGTCAACACCATAACACTGTATGTATGGATGTTCAGAAGGCACCAGAACTTTGATTTAGTATCTTGCAACGAAGTGGTCTTTCCATCCATTTCCAAAGAACACAGTAAGTGATTCTTTCATTACTTTCTCCATTTCTTGTCTAGTGACGCCTTATACCTTTCGAGATCTCACCGAGCTTAACTTTCTTTCTTTGACGGTCTCTCAACTTCAATATTCTATTGTTGACGCGCAGCTTCAAATTCGATTCACAGCGGGATATAGAATTTTCAGATGACCAAGCACTGACTTGTAAGCTTATTGGGGGCTAGTTGAACCAAGAAATAGAGAACTTCAATCTAAAAACCTAGAAATAGCGGAGATGGAGTCGATGCGTTTATAACACATCACTAAACTAAAATTCATCAAGATGGCCATAACCCTTCGTAAACTTAAACGCTAAAAAAGATTAATTAAGATGAAAACAATAAAACCTACAATTCTCCTAATTAAAATTTCGTTCCGATCTGCTATATAATAGTCAAGCTTTTATATATGCACAAATGTATGAATGTGTATCCAAACAGTTACGAATCGGTCAAATTTTCCATTTTCTTCGCCTTTAGAAGAATTTCTTGACGGCAGTGATCACTTGAACATAAAAATGAGGTTCATGGACAACGTTTGGAATACAAATGTATAACCCTATTAAGTACCTGTCTTTCTCTTCTGAGAAAGTCATTTTTTAAAACTTCGTCTTAATACGCCCGTCAAAATATCGACTGACAGGAAAATTACCACTATCAGAAAGTAACTTTACGTATTAAGTACACTGACAATTATTACAACAATATATGTTCTCAGGAGTAAGGTTTTATTAGTCAAATGCATTTATTAATGGTAAGTTTGTTTCTAAACGTATTTTTGTTTGTTTCTAAAAACTATTCTTACCTTCAGGTTCCTCCATAGCCAGAGTATCATTCCCCTCGATATTCAAAGGAATATCATCACAAAGTGGCACTGTATTGCTCGAACAAAGCTGAATTTCTTTTTCTGCTTCTTTCGGCCAGTTGGGAGTTTTCAGTGACAATTTCAGCTTGTGTCCACGCAGCTGAAAGGTAAAACCTATCGTAGTAACATTTTCTCAAACATTTGGAGATTCTTTCATTTAACCTAAACGATAACAACCACAATTGACAGTTCATAGTAGGACACCCAAACGCTCAAGGAACTAATGTACGGTTGAATTTACATTCTATTGTTAAATAGAAGGCATTTAATGTTTAAACGGTAGAAAATATGATGAACAGTTGAAAAAGAAGGCTCATATCTTGAAAGAAGTTTCTGCGTTTTGCTTTGCCGAAAACTTCACTTGATCAGTCTCCTGAGGAACAAAATCGACTGTTTCTAGAACACATAAATAATCAATTTCGAGTTTCAAACTTTTTTTTTTTTTGAATGAACCAAGAAACAAACAAACAAAAAAAAAAAGGAGAAATCATGGGTATACGATAAATTCGACTGTTATCCCACTCCTTGGCCACTGCTATGTCATGCGAAGCTAATCAATACATGTGAAGTTTTCAAATGACGACTTAATTCGCTTTGCTTACCTCAAACCCCTCAATGTTCTAGAGTCGTACCCGGTCAAAGTTTGCATTTCAATAAATCAAATGATGTTTATACTATCAGCTCCGAGAAAAAGTATGTTTATATTTACCTTTCAGATTATTCTTCTCTTTTTCCATGAAATTTTATGCCTTATATGAATATATAATATATACATTTAATATAAAAATATGTAGCCTGACGTATTCACTCATTCCTACAAATTCTTCACTCAAAAATAAGAAAAATATGCAAAATTTTTTTTTTTTTAATAATGAAGAATATTTTTCTTTTAAAAAATAGTAAACAACTGAAAATGTGTCTGATTCAAAAATCGAATCCATATTTGCCAATTGGCGTACCAAAGAACTACAGCGAATAGGTAATTATGGAAGTATGCCCTCTTAAGCAACACAAGTTTGCGATAACGCATCGTAACAAAATAAAATCACCACTCATATATATATATATATATATATATATAATTCAATCATCACATTCTTTTCATCGTACCTCCAAAGCTGGTTTCTTAATTGCAGCTAAAGCACACTGTCCATTGCGGAAAGTGATCCACATCGTATCGTCAACAAAGCGTACAAGTACGACCTCACCAAACTGTGCTAATTCTTGTAGTAAGGCCATCATAAAGTCATCATCAAAAACGCTATATACATCTTCACTATACTCCTCCCCTTCGACCTGGAAAAACAATTTAAAACACAGTTTAAACAAATAATCCATCACTCGAATGTTTTTTATCTAATTTGTAGTCGAATGTTCCACTTCAGGACTGAGGTACAATGAGTCATGAAACTATAATGGCTGATTTCTACTTATGAAATTTATTAGCAGTAAGGCTGAGTAGGGCGGGATCTACATCTAAATTGGGATCTGAACTACTGTTATATTTTCAACGCTCTTCCATCTAGAGTCGAACCCAGGAAACATTGCATCGAAGACAAGTACTCTTAACCTGTAGACTGGATGAGAGTGGAATCCAATTCGAGCTTCCTGCATCAAATGCTGTCGAATGTGACCAATAATCGGACTTCATAATTAGCTGAAGACTGTAAACTATTTTGCAACTTACTGAAGCGAGAGATAGCGAAGCTGCTACTATTTGACTCCATTGGCATTTGCGTGTCTGTCCGTCTGTTCATGATAACTCTTGTAAAATCTATCTGGTTTTAATAAGACTCGGCGTGTTATGACAAAACGCATATTTTCTTTTTTTAAGGTTTCTAAGATTAAGGTTCAAAACTATATCGGAACCGTATTACCTACAGATTTTATTCACTGCATTCTGGGAAAAATAGGCAATCCAATCCCATCATCCGTTTAATGTCATTCGTGTTGGTTTTGGCCTATCAGTACGTAAATCCCTTTTAAACTGATTATACCAATTAATTAATAATGGGACTGGATACCTATTCATACTACGTAACTTCAATAAATGATCAATCCTTATCTGTAAGTCCGTTTACAGACAGATAAGTCGATGGCACTCAAAACGAATTCTTCCACATATTTGCGTTGGAACTAGCAGGATGAGCAGATTTATAATGCATGTACTATGCCGACTGTAGGCTTTTGGTAGACACTAGTAATGAACTTGTATCTTATTATACTGAGATATAAATAAGCCTATCTTGCTTTTCTTATATATATATATATATATATATATATATATATATATCACTTATGGTCTATCGCTAAATTTGTAACATTCCTGTTCATACATAACTTTTTATATTGCTTATTTCATTCACTTATCACCAACACTAACACAAGTAATGATGTTAAATTCCGTCCTTCACGCTTTGAAGGAAAAATTATACTCGATATCAAAAAAAAAAAAAAAAAAAAAAAAAAAAAATGAAGTAGAAATGAAACTATACTTGAGTACTAACCTGAACAACAACGGTTCCATCGGGAGGTCCAAGATCCTGGATCACTTCAAGAAAAGCCTTATTTCTTCTTTCTTCATCCACTTGAAGTACATCAATATCTATTATTGCGATAACTGGCCTATGGTCACTTTGCTTTAGTTCAGCCCTCCCATAATGGACTAAAGTTCCATGATTCCAATCAGGACTGGCTTCTGTTAATAAAAGCATAACCCACTAGAATACTTTTATTTTAGTAATTACATTTATGATTACACGTACATCTTTAACACTGCGTTGGTCGCGCCCTCCACCGTTACGTGAGTGGTCGCGCGTTCTACTATTGTAGAACATCAGTATTTCTCTATAGTGTTATGACTTTTAGCAATATTCGATCTTGTGTAGGTTAGTTATATTATTATACAGGTTTTAAGATATTTTTAAATTATTTTCTTTGATTAATACGAGAATATTAACAAAAATAAGCATTAGGTATATCTTATTTAACATATTAACAATTTCGAGCGAAAGATCTAATAAATGTTTAGGTATAAGTTGAAATAACAGCATAAACCTTCTTCTGTGATAGATAATAAGGCAGAATGATTTCATGTAATCTTTGTGAATGATTGTGTACTCCAAGCAATCGTCACACACGCTTTTCTGGTTGTCTGGGCACACACATCTCTGGAATTTTCCAAAAGTTTATTTCTTGTTGAATTGTTGCGAAAACGGCTACAAAAGAAACATTTCCTATCCCGAAAGCTCTGTCTTGTGGTAATGGAGCACCCTCGCTGAAGCCAAGCAGAAGTTTCCCTCTGTGTCGAAGCTCTTTGACAAGGATTCCATGGCTTTTCGCTGGTTTTATCAACTCAAAGTTAGATCCTGTAGAAAATTCTTACGTCTCACATTCTCATCGTTCTTATTTGCTCTAAATATATTAAGAGCATTAACACCATGTTCGTTCATCATCAATTAGGCATGAAAATAATGTCTTGTGGGCCAAGCCTACGAAAAGCTGGTATTATATTCAAATTGGGAGTTCGTGAGTTTCTTGGCGTTATTGGATCTACATACCAGCGAGAAGGTTCCAAATTTATTCTCTACCGATATAAAACACACGTATGTCGAGAGAAGATAGTTTAGCACGACCCGTGACTTCAACACTGGCTTATACTATACAATGTTTTCTTCTTCCTCCGGTATAATATCTGGTTCATCTTCGGTATCACTGCACTCAACTGTTTATTCAACAAAATCTTCCTCGAGCTCCATGTCTTAGATTCCAAATACACTTTCATAGTCACTTTCTGCCTCCTCTAACCACAGAAGCACCTGTTCTCTGTTATGTTCTGACATTCCAAATATATACAAGCACGTATTTAAAAAAAATAGCGTGAAAATGTAAAACAAAATAAATCACTAATACGAAACAAACCAGTACGCCAATAGTCGCGCGATCTACAATAGTAGAACACTTATGAAATCATGGAATAAATCGGAGAAGGTGCAAGTATAAGGGCTGAAAATAGACTGGAATGTACAAAAGGCTTTCGGAGAAAGGTACATAACCGCTCAAGGTCGAGCGTGTTGGCAACTGCTCAGGATTTCAAAAATAAAACACCTGTTCTACAATAGTAGAACGCGCGACCACTGCAGTGTTAATAAGTACTAGCTGGAATACCAGTTCTTTGCACCGATAGAACTGATGTACGAAAAATACTTGAGTTCCTTCCCCCCTTAGGAAAAGCTTTTTGAATGAAACTGTAATGATAATAATCTATAACATACTCTACTTTTGGGATAAATTTTGACACACCCCTAAACAATACGAACTTTAATCGAAGTGATATAATATAATAAAACCCATCTTGATGTAGATACTAACTACGTTCCAGAAGTTATTTCCAACGGGTCAGCTGTTTTCCCGACTCCGAATACAATGGATTCAACATTTTTCTCGGTTATTTTGAATGTTTTATTTTTCACCTCTTCTCATCAACCATGTCGATTGTGGTTGAACGTGGAACTAAACAGCATCAGTAGTGTCAGTATCCATCTTAGCGATTCCAGAAACTATGAATTCGACACTAGTATAGGTCATTTTCGATTATTTTTACATTTGACCCCCTTCCGAACTCGCACTAAGAGTACTAGGGGTTTCTTACTCCACAGCATTTTCTCCAAAATTGTAAATCATATGTCTATCAAATTTAGTTGAAATAACTTCATGCGTTTCAGAGATACTGTAGCAGACGCACACATTTTTATAGATATAGGTGTGCAACGCCGAAATACGGAACTGAGTAGAATAAAGAACAGCAAACAATGCCTTCGGGGTAGCCCCTGTAAATTATAGAGCCACCTGATATGCACGTTCTTATCTAAACTATATATCATCGGGATTGGCATCTAACAGCTTCGCGACCCGAAAATACGGTAATCGACGGATTCGACTGTAATCTTGGTCATCTTAGACAATATATTTTTCAACCCTTCACACACCCTACCGATAGGGGCTGAATCTGGATTTAAACGGTGCCGGGAGTATAACTCTTCATATCAGCAACACGTAAAATTACGGATTCGACACTAGTATCGTTCATTTTTTATTATTTTTACATATCACCATCATTTCATCCACCCTAGGGGTGCTAATGAAGGCTGAAGAACGTGAACTTCAACAGCATTAGAAGTGTTACTATTCATCGTAATGACCCAGAAAACTATGGATTGGATACTAATATCGATCATTTTTATATCACCCTCTCCCACTCCCCCTTGGTGTGCAAGGAGATTCTTATCCTCTCTGGAAGTTGAACGTGGACTTGAAGAGCATCGAAGCTGTCACCAATCAACTTAATGACTCCGAAAAGCTATGTATTCGACACTAATGTCGGTAGGTTTCGATTATTTTTGCGTCATCATCCTTCCCCCAGGGGTGATAACAGAGACTGAACTTAAACGGAAGCGGGTGTGTTATTATTCTACTCTGTGACCCCGAAAACTAGTGATGGGGTTCTAAAAAGAAGTCGAAGCAGGTAGACATGCTAGTGTTGAGCTCCCGAAGTCATTCAATCGTGGCAAAATGGGAATATCTATTCAAGTCTGGGGGCTTCGTATAGGAGGCTTTAACATAGGTAGGCGCGATGAGTGTAGCAATCTAATGCGCAAAAGACAGCCGTGGAAAAAAGCAGTGAAAGTGTTCTTCGTCGGTGCTATTATTGCTGTATTATTGGAGATTGGAGGTGTGGAGATGAATCCAGGTCCCTACACCCTGAATGACGTGATTTAAAAAAAAAAAAAATGGAAAAGAAGATGACTGCCCTTCATGATGACAATAGGGAATTTCTAAACAAGTAACTTGTTTTCCGAACTACAGGAGTTGAGGGAAGAAAAAAACTGAAGGAGGAAATCTTAACTATATATAAAACTACATGAGCTGACATAAATTATTGAGCACTTTCTCTAGGGCTACAATGACTAAATTTGGCATGATTGTAGCTTTCCGGAACTAGCCGACAGGAAAATTGCCAAAAGTGAATATTTTTAAATTTTAGGGCGTCTAAAGAGGAGATGAAGAATTTCCCCATGTTATTTAAATGGGCCTTTTTTAGGACTTATAATCTCATATTTTAAGTACTTGGAATTGAAATAAAAACTTGAAATTCGGTATGCTTATACGTTTTCGTTAGCGTTAAAACTAAGTAAATCGCTAAAAATAAAAATTTCCAACTGTAGAGTGGTTTTATGGGGAACTGAAAAATCTTCCCCATGTTATTTATATGGGACATCTTCTACACCCCAAAATGTTTAGGGACTGCCGGCAGGACTAGAATGATGAAATTTCGTAAGAGTGTAGCCTTTCGGGACTAACGTACAGGAAAATTGCCAAAAGTGAATATTTTTAGTTTTTAAGGGGTCTAAAGGGGGATGAAGAAATCCCCATGTTATTTAAATGGGCGTTTTCTTGGGATACAAAATCTTACCTTTTAGATAGTTGAAAAATAAAAATAAAAAACTTGAAATTTGGTAGAACTGCGGGTTTAAGAGGTGCGAGGCCGTAGACCGAGTAAACGTGAGGGTCAAGGGGCGAAGCCCCCAGCTGTGCCAAATTCAGGAAATATGATTAAAGAGCAAATGCACAAAATTCACTCTTGATGCAAAGGCTGATACCTAAGAGATGCGAGGCCGTAGGCCGAGCAAACGCTGGTGCCTGGGGAGCGAAGCCCCCAGGTAGCCAAAGGCTAGTCTATAAATATAAAATTGAAAATCACTATGTTTGTGATTAAATCCCCTAAACCGCCAGACCGCTCTCGAGCAAATTTGTAACATTGTGTACCACGTTTAGTTAAAATTGCTTCATGGGTACCAGAGTTATGCCTGACAATACATACATATATATGATAAATAGTAATATTCTTGGGCAATCAACCAAGAAAAACCCCATACCTATTTCCTTTTCTTTATCTGCGACATTTTCGCTCCACCCTCCTACTAACATAAATCTAACAATACTCCTTAAGAAATTCTGCCTCTCCTCCTAACAAATATCCTAGGGAAATACAATGTGCTCTAAATAGTTGAACCGCAATACTATTGAAACACACCGCAATATCAAATGTGTAGTTCACAGTCATGGAACAATTAATAGCAAAACTATGTAACTGGATTTATAAGAGTTCAGAAAAGTTTCTACGCAAATGTGCATAAACATACAACGATATATACACAGATCGATTTAAAAGAAATTCTATGCAAAATGCGACTAAGGTTACAGAAGTTATTTGCATCTGCAACAATGGATGATATTTAACAAAATGTGGCGTACTTGTTAACTAAAGGGAAATTACGTACAAAAATGCATTAAGCTAATATTTGATTGACTGTCTACGCAACTTAATATTTCATTGTATGATTTAGGCATGGACTCTAATGAAATGCACTGTTACTAGATATAGTTTATTACTTAAGTTAACTCAATTCTTGTTGAAGGCTTTCTGGTACTTACCTTATCCTTCAAAACACTCATAAATATCCTATTGGATTTAAGTCCAGCGAATTACCGGGCCAAAGAAGTGGTATACCATGAGGTAAGGACTGTGTATATTTCTTTTAGTTTTAGCTGGTGACAAGGCCAGAATCGTCTTGGAAAGCAAATGATTCACCGTTGAATAGATCATCCCCAAATCAAAAAACTTGAAGGATACTCCAAAATGCTAACAGTACACACGGGACTAAGTGCTTCACCAGACATTCGTTTATCTTTATCTTATCACTAAACAGTACTTTGCATCAGTGTTCACTATTCCAATCTTTGCGAACTTTGACCCACTTTACATACTCTACATTGCTCTTGTGTGTTCTTATCAGCTTTGTGTAAGTCAAACCAACGTATTTTAACGTTTCTCACTGTACGTGAACAATGACATTGTATGCCCTACACGCTGGGTTAGTGGCTAACGCGTGCGTCTTTGGTGCACGTGGTTCCGTGTTCAATTCCCTGCAGAACACTAAACTTGAAACGCATCAAGGTGGTAGGGATTCCACCTTAAATGCAGGTGTACGTCTCATATAGCTTTGGTGCTGAAAATAGAAATTACACTTCAACGAACAAACTGACACCAGATATTTCCAGCCAACTTCAGATATGATGATGACTGAAATTTGTCTGCAAGACAACTACGGCAATGCACTGTTCTGTATGGAAGAGGATTTCATATTTCAAGCACATTTGCCAATGCTTGCAATTTTTATGTATCCAAAATACCTAATCTTACCAATTTGCCTTCTTACTGTGGATTCAAGTACTATCGACAATCCGAGCAACTTCATCCACCACTGCAATTGTACTAGCTTATATGTGACCCGTACGTCAGTTATATACTTCCTCTGCCTGGTAATTCGGCCTTACTTAAATCTAATCGAAAAATCATAGTGTGCTTTGAAAATTGTTACAGTAAGAAAACCTACAAGAATTTAATTGAAACTAAAAATACTTGAAGCCCATTTCGTACAGCTGACACAAAAAGAAGTACAAGAATGTCAATAAGTAACGCTTTTAATTCGGAAATGCATATCGCTTTTATTTTAGAAGACCTAGAGCACAAGACCTACTTTTCCTAGTCTAGTGGCTGGCACGCACGTGGTCCAGGTTTCAATTTTTAGTGGGAGAATATTGAACGCATTACACGGTGATTTGGATCCCATCTTAAACTGTAGATTCATATTTCATATAGCGCAGATGCTGAAAAGGTACGCTAACTTCAACAAAGTAGATCACAAGACGAAATGAAGAAAGAAAAAAAAAATCATTCCAAATGGTGCGTAGTGCTTCATAATTATTATTTTCAATTACTGCACTTTCTTTGAGACCCTAAGCGCGACGCGCGAAAATTGTACAATAATAATTTTTTGATATAGAGAATATGAACAGCTCATGTAAGATGATGATTTGATTATGTTTTGAGGTTGGAAAAAGTAATTCATGGCAGACTACTGATTTATTTTGAGGGCTTAGAATTTTCAGCAACAATTTCCACGGAATGAAAACTTCTTCCGTTTTCGAGCTCAAGAAAGCGCTTTAACATGATCTCAACTTTGACAAATCACAGTTTTAGCAGAATAGGGATGGATAAAATGTTCTTCCTCGTGGCTAAGTGGTTAGCGTGCGCGCCTTTGGCGTGGGAGACCCGGGTTCAATTCGCTCATGTGCTTAGGATTCCACGTTAATCAGTAGGTCCCGTCTCATATAGCCTCCCTGCTTAAAAGGACGTTAAACTCAAAATCAAGTCAACTAAATGTTTTTCCTAACGATTTGGTTGAATTTGAGAGAGTCCACCAAATGTATATACAATTTTTGGTACCCTTGTGTATACGAAACAAACCTGCATCAATTGGCATCTTTCGTCGTTTCCACAGCACCCGGTCAGTCCATGCTGGTGCTCTGCATTTCTCACTTGTATCATAGTCATCAGAAAATAGATCATATTTGTATGTAGGGGCAAAATTGATTGGACCCTCCTGAAAATTTTTGAAAACTTTTTCTTCTTTCTGCTGCATCTGTAAGAAGCAATAATTAGCAATTAGGGTCATAATACTTCACGAAAAATACTTTGTATCTTGTTATCATCTACACTACTTAAATAAAATTAAAATCTTACCTGTATACTTGAAAACAGTTACGGAGTGGAGTCGAACCATCTAGTTAATGTCATCGTTCCTTTATTCGGGGATCGGTGGCTCAGCAGCAGAAAAGCACTCACTTCTGGTGCGAAAGTTACCTGGTTTGATTCCAGACCACGTGAATCTTGGTGAACAACACTGTGTCCATAGGATCTTAACTGATTCTCCCGTTTCCTCTCACTAACTTCATTCGATCAATTCTTCTACCATCATTTACGTCCATTTTTATCATCCGTACTGTTTTAGTGTACAACTGTAAAGCTTTACCTAAATATTTCATTTCAGTTTATGCATTGATTAATGGTAACTAGCGTTTGCCTGACAATTTTTTTTTTTTTTTTTTATTTTCCTATATATTGCGGTCTCCATCCTTATACTTAGGCAGGCTTTAGCAATTTACAGCATACTTGATACATTCTTTGCATCAAGAAGAAGAGTTTACCTGATAACCGTAGTGCACAGGAATTTCTGATATTTGATCAATAACCTGTCAGTGTTGCCAGAATACTTACAAGTAAGATCAATATCAATTTTTATTAGATAGTTATGGAATTTAAGGCTGTCTCTCTTGGATTATATTTTATATTTTATTATTATTATTATTATTATTATTATTATTATTATTATTATTATTATTATTATTATTATTATTATTATTATTATTATTATTATTTAAATATTGCATTACGAATTTGATACACGAGAATGAACTGCAAACCAATTGAATTAATATGTATGTAATAATCGGCATAACTACATTAAAAAACAGATTACTAGTACCTATATACATACTAATGTCTATTTACTTTTATTACTACTTGTACTGTTTCTAAACTGTAAAATAATAAAGGAAATTGTTTCACCGCTTAACTTTATTGTTCAACTCAAACTGTATATTTTCTTTCATCAATAAGGTATCTATTTCTGGATTTTTCAACGAGAAATGAATAATAGCGATATCTTAATGAATGATATGAAATATGAAAAGATTGTTAGAACCATATACCTACTGATTGCCAACGAAGATCGCCAGATCAAAAATTTCAATTTAACACTTTAACCACTTAACGTAAAAGGACGAGTATACTCGTCTTTTTATTTTTAACGAAAACTTAAAACGACGATTATACTCGTCCTAGCTTCCGTTTACCTGTTCTTCTTTTAAAAGGTCGAATATACACGTTTTCTAATGTTTCTTTATGTTTCCACCAGAAGGGTTATTCGAATCCCTGTATCTCATTGCTGAGTTGTCAATACTGAACACTATCACCACCATTTATAATGTTCTTATGTGAATATTGTAACAAACTAATAAAAAAAAGAATACATTAAAAATGGAACAACTTTCGGTAGAAAATCTTTCGGTGGCGAGGTTAAGCGCCAAGTCCGATAATCAGATGTGATATTCTGGGGCCACAAGCATTCACTGGCCTATTGAATAATACGTGAAATGTGCACAATGTGTATGCGTATGGTCACCAGTAACAGTTCAAGTGTGCACAAAGTATATACACACGTGGCACTTAAAAGTGTTGACGGGAAAAAATCGGGTACACGGTAAGTCACATGTCTTATTGATAGAACAATTTTCGACTTTTATATACTTGTAAACTACATTTATTTAAAGGATCAGGAGACAAATTAATTCTTAAACATTAACGTTTTACATTATGAAACTGAGACAGAATTCCGAAGTACGGGGATCCAGAATGGTAAAAAGGGTAGAGATAGAGCCTATTGTTGGAACAATGAATTCATAGATGTATATTTTTAAAAATTTCGTTATCGTTTACAATTGTAGCTCTGATACCTGTGAACATTTTATATAGTTATGCATAAAAATTTAGAAATTTACGAATTGACATTTAAAATTTCGTTCTTGAACGGTGTGTCAGTCATGCCTCTGCACACACAGGAATGGACGCGCAAACATGTTTATTATTACTTCCAGTGTTAGATCATGAAACGAATGAACTTGTTGAAGTATACAATTTTTTTTTCCTTTTTTCATTACAAGATTCCTTTACTGCTATGGTCGTACGAAAATGCGTTGATTATTGCCCTAATAGGTACTTCATTATGATTTACAATACAAAATTTCTGAACTGAGAACTGTACACAAAATTTATAGTTCTTAACAATTTGTCCTCAAACAAGCATAGGCACTGTTACAGACACGTCTTACTGTTAGATAAGAGAAAGAATTTATGATCTTTAAAATAACTATTTGGTCTAGGAATTAATTCGTGCGGGTGGACAAGAGATGGCGCAACGAACGAAGCGTCCCACAGTTCCGTGTATCCACACATGTGTTGCAAACCCCTGTCATCGCGTATCGTTCGTAGTATAGGGCAGTGGATTAAAGCGTCAACAACACCAATTTGTAGTTAAGTGAACATGGCGCAATTTGTGCCTGATAAAGTGTTTTTGCGGGGTGTCCTGCTGCATTACTTTAACATGCAGAAAAGTGCGACTGAAAGTCATCGTATTTTGGTGGAAGTGTATGGTGACCATGCTCTAGCTGAGCGAACGTGTCAGAAGTGGTTTGCACGGTTTAGAAGTGGTGATTTCGGCTTGGCAGACCAAGAGCGAGCTGGACAGCCAAAAAAATTTCAAGACGAAGAATTGACAGCATTGCTCGAGCAGGATTCGTGTCAAACGCAGGAACAACTTGCAGCAGCATTAGGCGTTGATCAAACAACAGTCTCCAAACGCTTGAAAGCCATGGGAATGATTCAAAAGATGTCACATTGGGTTCCACATGAATTGAAAGACAGAGACGTTGAAAGACGAAAAACCATTTGCGAATTGCTGCTTCAACGACAGAGCAGAAAGGGGTTTCTGCATCGAATTATTACGGGTGATGAGAAGTGGATCCATTACGAGAACCCTAAACGAAAAAAGGCCTGGGTGAAACCAGGTGAACCAGGTCCATCACAACCAAAACGAGATATTCACTGTGCAACGGTTATGCTGTGCATATGGTGGGATATGAAAGGTGTGGTGTACTATGAGCTGCTGCAACCGGGTGAAACTATGAATGGAGAACGTTATCGACGACAATTAATGCGTTTGAAGCAAGCTCTGGCCAGAACACGACCAGAATGGGAGAACAGACATGATAAACTTATTGTTCAACATGATAACGCTCGCCCACATGTCGCAAAACCGGTCAAAACCTATTTAGAAAATGTCGGATGGGAAGTTTTACCCCACCCACCGTATTCACCAGACGTTGCTCCTTCGGACTACTACTTGTTCGATTGTATGAACAACGATTTGATTGGACAGTGGTTTACTTCTTCAGAAGATATCGAAACATGGGTCTCTGACTGGATCGCTTCCAAGGATGAGGACTTCTTTCGCCACGGAATCCGTACATTGCCTGACAGATGGGCGAAAGTGGTGGCTAGCGATGGACAATATTTTTCTTAAGGTATTTATGTATTTTGTGTTTGTACTACAGCTTCAATGTGTGCGTACCAACCGCACGAATTAATTCCTAGACCAAATATTATATATTATTATTATTATTGAATAAGAAGTAGAAATAGTAAAAAAAAAAAAAAAATGAAAATGAAATCGATAATTACATACATAAAACCTAAAAAGTACTAGGAATCCTAACTAACTTAAAAATACTTTAATTGTAAGCCACCCACTCTCCAAGAGAATTTCTTTCGATTCTCGCAATTTCACAAGGTCTCGTTTACAAAAAAGAATGCAATTACATATAGCCATTAGCCTACAGAAATACATATTAAGTAAACATTTTCTGTTAGTTTTACAGGAATACACAGTTTGAGGCAGAATTTTACAAAACAACTTGCTCAGAGTTGAACGTTCTCCTTTCGCTCCATATGGATTCATGCATATCAACCATTCGAATACTCACGACCACTCCTACAAAACAGTATTCCTACATTCAAATATACAAGAAATTAAACCTCAATACTTACGAGAAGCTGGTCATGCTGTAATATTTGATCCCACTCTTTTTTCTTAATAAGCTCTTTCATTTCATCTTTATCCATGTCAATTCGATAATTAAAATCCCCGCACCAGAATACATAATCATGGGAATTTAATGTACGTCCCTGAAACAAATAAAAGTTCACTTAAGACTGTATATGACTGATCACTTTTGAAACAATTAAGAAAATGGCTACATATGTCAAAGTCGTTATTACTTAACCCGGAGGCTTGTTCTTTCGGCATACCCAATATAAATGTGAACGAAATGAATATGAGAATCACATGTAAATTAATAACACTGGTCACATTTTGAAAGAACAGTTATAAAGGTAACCAAGAAAGTTCTGTCGCTCTTTTCATCCACCAACTTCGAACATCGATATGTCACTTAAGACATACTTGGAAGATCAAAAATAGTACCCATCAGCATCGACGACCATCTACCAACGTTCTGGAAGGCCATGGATTCCATCGCGGTAGAACTTGGTGGGCCGTAAAGCGAAGAAGGTATAAAGTGCATTTTACACCTCTACTAGAGATTTGAACTGGCGTCCTCTAAGATGATAGTGCAAGGAATGGAACAGGTGATAACCGGACGACTCAATGTCAGGGGAATATGGCGGATGCAATAGTATTTCACATCCAAGGCAAAGAATGATGTCCCGGGCCATCCTAGCCACGTTGGGCTTAACATTGTCCTGTAATAGGAAGACCCCTTTCCGATTCAAAAGTGCTGGCTCCAGAGTTTTGAGTTTTTCTTGAACATGGCTCAATTGCTGACAGTACAAAGTTGCATTGATGCTCTGACCAGCTGATAGCAGTTCTCGATGCACGATGCCAAACACACAGGAGGACTTTCTTCTGCTGCAGTGCTGGTTTTGGCTCTTTTGGAACCGGTTCATGGAATGTTGACCAATGACGACGGCGCCGTGGAGCTTCGTATAGGACCCACTTCTGATTACATGTCAACACCCTGTCCAGAAATGGCTCCTTCCTCAGACAAGGCAACAAAGAAACACAGGTGTCTGCCTGTGTTGCCTTCTGGCCCGGAGTCAAATGATGTGAGACACATCGACCCAACTTGTAGTGTTTCACAAGTTGGTGGAGGTGCTGCCGAATGGTTTCTCCACTCGCACTGAATTGTAGTCCCAGTTCCTCACATGTCTAGCCGCTGCTCAATTGCTGGCTTTAGATCTTCATTTGTACGTGTGTAGGTTTTCCAGCACGTGGTGCATCTTCGAGTGTTTCGTCACCGTCCTTAAACTTGTTAAACCACCGCTGCAATGTCCGTGTAGTTACGACACCCTCACCAAAGGCCTGGCATATCTTCTGCCCCGCTGCAACAACGTTTGACCCCAGTTTGAACTCGTACAGCATACACACCCTTACGACGTTCTGTGGAGGTCCCATGTTCACTGTCCTTACGCAAGTTCATGGTGTAACTGATCTGCAAAAAAAACAGGTAGTATATTGGATATACCAACACCAACAACAGACCTTCGCCTTATCTCCATTCGCATTAAACTTACGGTATGAGGGCTAATTGAACACAGACCTCCAGAAAAAGAGACAGAACTTTCTTGGTTACCTTTACATGTCTCGCTTCAGACACACAAACTATTTAATAAATTCTACATAAAACGACACTAGAACAAAAGCATTAATTTCACTTCATTTTACGTCTTATATGCGATTTTACTTTATTTCCATTGCGAACTACTATTTGAACTGAGATTTTTAATATCAAACACCATTGAATCGTATGGCCAGTAATGAGTTTTCTGATTGTGGAACAATTTCGTCCCTTCTCCAAATATTTATTATAAGTGCATATTACATTTAATTAATGTTTAAACTTATAACTGGATGAGTTATGTAGACCGCGCACAATATATACTGTTCTTGTGATTTTTTTTTAAATAGAAAAAAAAACGAGGAATTTGAAGCTTAAAATATCTTCTTTCTCTCCTCAACCATAGGTTGGTGGGCAACATAGAAATTTTAAAATTTTTCTCTCCCTTGAGGGAGCTGTTTTATACTTTGATAAAACACTCGTAACTACAATCTAGATATTCTATCCTTCGTCTTCCTCTTCGTGGTTTTCCTTCTGCCTTTCCCTCTATCAGGACGGTGATCCAATCGGAGTGCCGAATAAGATGGCCAAACATGCTGTTTCTTCTATTTCCTATTATCTTAATGATCCGTCGTCCTATAACTTCCTTTAGTAGCTCTTCATTCCTTTTCCTTTCGGTGCATGATAAGCGCAGCATTTGGCGTCAACACCACATTTCAAATGCTTCCAGTTGGGATATTTAAGCTTTTCTCAATGTCCACGTCTCTGATCCGTAAAGCACCATGCTCCATACCAGGGTTTTAATAAATCGTTTTCGAACATCCAACGACACATTTCTTGATGTTAGTAGTCCTCTTTTCCTATTGAATGTTTGTTTAGCCTGTGCTATTCTGGAACTTACGTCTTTTTCACTTCTTCCGTCCGAGGATATTAGACTTCCTAAATAGGGAAACGTCTTAATGTCTTCGAGTTTCTCTCCATCTAGCCATACGTTTGCCTCTTCCTGTCCTGCTTTTGTGCACTTTATCACTCTGGTTTTCTTCTTATTTTTCATTTTGCATGTTTTTTCCAGTTGGTTGTTCAGGTTGGAAACTCTTTTCTGCAAATCTTTTTCGTTCTCCACTATCAGTGCTATGTATGTCATCAGCAAACCTTATTGTGCTGAAAACCTAGTCATTTACTTTTTACACCTTTCTCTCTCTTTTTTTTTTTTTTTTTTTTTTTTTTTAAATCAACGAATTCTTTTATAGCCTCTTCTATATAGACGTTGAACAGGAGAGGTGAAAGTTCACATCCTTGCCTTACTATTTTACTTATTCTTGCTTCCTTTAGATCTCTTCCTATAATAACTGTCTGGTTCCTGTAAAGTTGATATATTATTCTTCTGTCTCTGTAATCCACCTTCAGATTCTTCAACGCTCTGAACATGATATTCCGATCCACGTTGTCAAAAGCTTTTCTATATCTACAAATGCTATCACAATTGGTTTGTTTATTCTGATGTGCTGTTCCATGATCAACCGTAAACTCAGTATTGCTTCCCTTGTTCCTTTTCTTCTCCTGAATCCAAACTGGTCCCCCGATAGCCGCTCTTCAATTTTCCTTCCATTCGTTGTGCGATAATTTTGCATAGTATTTTTGATGCATGGGAAAGCAAACTTAACGTTGTGTGTTCTTCACATTTCCGTGCGCCTTTTCTTTCCGGGACCAATATGCTTTCCTCGAAGTCTCTTGGTATTTTTCCCCGAGATGTACATTTCATTAATAAGATTAAATAATTTCTTCTTTGCTGCTATTCCGAGATTCTTAATCACTACGGTTGGTATTTGGTCTATTCCTGGGCCTTTACCAGGTCGTATTTTCTCTAAAGCATTGTCAAATTCGCACTGTAAAATTGATGGTCCTAACTCATTTTCATTGACATCACCTTCCTTCTCTATCTCTTGTTCGTTCATTCTGTCTCCTTTGTAGAGTTCTTCAGTGTATTTCTTCCACCTGCTCTCTTCTATTAGTGTTGTCCCGTTCTTGTCTATGATAAAGTCTGTGCATTTCTTTTTAGAACCGAACTGTTTTCTAACCTCTCTATATGCCGTTTCTATATGTATTGCCTTTGACTATATTTTCCTCAATTTCCTTGCACAAGTTATTTATCCCGTTTTCTCTTGCCTTCTTTACTTCTCTGTTGATGTTATTTCTGCACCTTCCGTATTCCTCTTTTTTGTTTGTTATCTTGAACTGTCTCCTTTTCTCCATCATTTCTAATATTTCGGCTGTTATCCAGGGTTTATATCGGGTTCTCGATTCTCTTCCTATGTGCTCGTCGGCTGCTTTTATAATCTCTGTTTTCATGGCTTCCCATTTCGAGTTGTCATCACCCGCTAAAGTTCCCTTAGACATCTCTTTGTCAGTCGCAGTTGCAAATTTCCTTTTCATGTTTTCATCTCTTCTTAGCTTGATTGTGTTCCAGCTTTTGTTTGGTGCTACCACACTTTTCCTCTTTAGTCGAAGTTCGCTCTTCATCAAAACTAAATAATGGTCTGAATCAACATCTGCACCTGGGTAATTCCTACTGTTCTTTATTTGATTTCTAAATGATTGTCGGACCAGTATATAGTCTATTTGATATCTTTCTTTGTCTACTGCTCTTGTCCATGTGTATCTTCTTCTTAGTGGTTGTTCGAAGAGAGTATCTGTTAAATTCAGATTATATAGTCTTGGGGCCATACATAGGGTCTGTTAGAAAAGTTGCGTATACGGCATTTCTCTTTTGGAATCGTTTCTATGGTGGTGATGCACTATTTATAGCTTGGTTACGTGATCCGAATCGTGTAAGTTTTCTTTCAGTTGTGCTTCAAACTTTAACGCTTTGAAGGCGGCTGTATCTGTATGGAGTGAATGTAAAACTTCGTTTAGAACGATACAATAAACAAAGATAGAAGTCAACTTTGTATCTTATTTTATTCCCAAGGCTTTGGCGTATACAAGCGTTGGTAGTTTGTCTGTCTGCTCGCAGGGAAGGGGAGATGACGTCATTACGTAAATTGTCAAATACATTTGTAGAGCTCCAGTTTCATAGCTGCTGCTCCTATTGGAAAAGTTGTGTATACAGAATTTCTCTTCTACAATCTTAACTATATATAAAACTACATGAGCTGACATAAATTATTGAGCACTTCCTGTAGGGCTACAATGATTAAATTTGGCATGATTGTAGCTTTCCGGAACTAACCGACAGGAAAATTGCCAAAAGTGAATATTTTTAATTTTTAGGGGGTCTAAAGAGAAAATGAAGAATTTCCCCATATTATTTAAATGGGCCTTTTTTTGGACCTATAATCTCATTCTTTAGGTACTTAGAATTGGAATAAAAACTTGAAACTTGGTATGCTTGTACGTTTTCGTTAGCGTTACTTAAGTGATTCATCAGAAATAAAAATTTCCATCGTAGAGTGGTTTTATAGGGAACTGAAAAATATTTCCCATGTTCCTTATATGTGACGTCCTCTACACCCCAAAATGTTTAGGCACTTCCGGCAGGATTAGAATGATGAAATGTGATATGATTGTAGCCTTCCAGGACTAACCGACAAGAAAATTGCCAAAAGTGAATATTTTTAATTTTTTAGGGGTCTAAAGGGGGAAAAGAAATCCCCATACTATTTAAATGGGCGTTTTCTTGGGATACAAAATCTTATCTTTCAGATAGTTCAAATAGGCAGTAGACCGGGCAAAGACACTGTGTGGGGGCGAAGCCCCCAGCTAGCCAAAGGCTAGTCTATATTATAAAATTGAAAGTGACTATGTTTGTGACTCTTAATCTCTTGAACCGCTCAACCGATCTCGATTAAATTTTCAACGTAGATGCTGTTCTGGCCTAGGAGTGTTTTTAGCTATTTACTTTGACAGTACAACTTAGGGGAGGGGGAGGAGGGGGACATAGAAAAAATAAATAAAACTTAATAACTCTTGAACCACCCGACCGATCTCGATCAAACTTTCAACATAGATAAGTTTCGGGCCTGGAATGTTTTCTTCATTTCACTTTTACAGTGCAACGAAGGGGAGAGGGAGGGAGGAGATATATATCAAAAAAGTAAAAATAAAGTGACTGTCTTTGTGACTTCATCACGCTTAAACCACCCGACCAATCTTAACCAAATTTTCAACATATTCGAGGTTTAGATATGAAATGGTTTTTATCATATCTCTTTAACTGTAGAACTTAGAGGAAGGGGAGGGGAGGGGAGGGGAGGGGAGAAATCTATAAAAATAAATGAAACTTAATAACTCTTGAGCCACCGGACCTATCTTGATCAAACTTTCAACATAAATAAGGTTCGGGCCTGGGATGTTTTCGTTATTTCACTTTTACGGTGGAACCTAGGGGAGGGGGAGGAGGAGATATATATATATGTAAAAGGAATAAAAATAAAAGTGACCGTCTTTGTGACTTCATCACGCTTTAACCACAGGACCGATCTTAATCAAATTTTCAATATAGATGAAGTTCAGACCTGAAGTGGTTTTTATCATATCACTTTGACGGTAGATCTTAGGGGAGGGGACAGATATATAAAAATAAATAAAACTTAATAACTCTTGAACCACCGGACCGATCATAATCAAAATTTCAACCTAGATGAAGTTCGAACATGAGATCATTTTTTGTTATATCACTTGGACGATGGAACTTAAAAGAGGGAAAAAACATTTACAAATGATCGCTGAGATGAACAGTGACACTTTTGATGCCATTTAAATCCAAACTGAAAGTTGTGGGAGGGGAGGGGGATATATATATATAAAATCAAAATGACCAATATCAAGGCGCGCTTTAGTAATAGTAAAAAGTGACTAAGTAACGGAACATATTACTATTTTTTCTTAATTTAACCCAGCGACGCGGGTAATTGATGCTAGTATTTTCTTAAATCTTAATGGATTATTTCAATCTTGAGCAAAATAGTTTTTAATACCAGAATTTTCCAAGATGTCAGACGATATCTAAAACTAAATTGACATTCATTACTTTGAACAATGTCCAAATTTCGAAGATTAGGTCTATTTTCACGATGAATATAGTAATAACAACTTAAGAACATAATTTTGATAAAACTTTAATGACAGATTTTCCTCTTGATGATGGTAATTTGTAATGAAACAATAATATATATTGCTACCTACAAAAATCAAGTTTAACTATTATTTTGAATGTAATGGAAAACTATATTTTCAATGAATATGCTGCAATATTATGGTATTAGAGGAGCTTGTGTTATTTAGTACTACAAATACATATTAGTTGTAGGGATTACTACAACCATAAAGACCACATTCATAGAATTTAGAGCACGAAAGTTATGATATTCAACATTTGCAAACAACAGCTTTGGCACATTTTTTGCATTTGTAAGGAAAATGCAGTGGAAGTATTTCTTCTACTATGGAAGGCAATGAATCACCACCTTGTTCTAAGAAACCATAATCAAAGAGATTAAGTGGTGCGTAATTCCCTAGCATGTGATACCAACGGTGACTCTGAAGATATGTTCTCTTTATATGTAAATGTGTCGAAGATGATGATGGTGGGAGCTTTGCGAAATCAACACGTTTCATCCTAGATACTCCGTCACTCTGAGGTCATTTAGTCTTGTATAGTTTGTTTTTAAGATTTTTGCAAGATACGACGTAACTTTCTGAACCATGGTGTTGGATAATTCATTTTCTTCGAAATTTTTCAAAAGGTGGGGTGATTTTTCCCCCCCACAAGTTTAACAGGAGTTGAAAATTTACTTGTGATGTCGCATCCAGACAACGCATGAACAGCTGATACAACGTTGATGAACAATTCAGGTATGTAGTCAATAAGTTTGTGCACGGGTAAGTATCTGGTTGTTGCTCATGTGCCACACAGATTCCACATCTCAATAAATCCTTTCTTCTTAAACTTCAGAGCGTACAAGTACACTGAATATACAAATGAATCAGCATCGGAAGAAGGAAGTACGACGCGTGTCTCTTCTGACGTCTTAATGGCGTGATTCCCATGTAAACGAAGTATTTCATCTGCTTCTTCAAAATATGCGGTGGGAATATGGACTCAGGAAGTTGCTTCAGTACCATTCCACCCGGTAAGTCATTCTCCAACTATGTCTGACTTTTGAGGCTTACGGAGTACCACGGAGTTTACCATCTTTCATCAAGTACAAAGAACTGGATGTTAGTGCCCAGCGAAGCAGACAATCGACTGAATAACCTCTCTCACGTGCTATATCAACGCATCAATAGTTTCATTCTGTACATCAACTTTTTTTTGTATCTGATTGAAATTCATTATTCATCATTCTTTGTAAAGGTGATAGCAGCTTCTTGGTTTTCTCAATGAAAATACCATTCCTAAATTCATAGTTCTGTTTCTTTCCAATGTCAACACATTTTAGCTTGAATTTCGTTTCTGGTTCTGTAAAACTTCGCCCTTGATAATATTTTGAATTCCATTATCTGATAAAAATAAATGGGTTGTACCTTTCGGAGATGTAATTCGCAAGTGTTGTCACCAGCTTTTCATTATGAGTTGTTTGTGTTTTTGAAAACTCATGATGTGTCACGCATTCATCATAGAATTGCATTCCACATAAAGTGAAAATAAGTGTTTTATTTCAGTCCTCTCATGCTGAATAAGATCTCTTTGCATTTCAGATTCTTTTCTGGAAGTGATTCCAACTGGGTCTTGTGCAGACTTGTTGTACACCTGTTCTAATGCCTAATCCACAGCAACACTACTGAAATATTTTTTAGTTTGCTGTACAACGGAATGTTCTTTCAGAAAGTCTTCATACAAGTCTTGGTGCACTTCAGCTAGTTTAAGAGAGTCTTCAAGATGCATGCTTCCACACCTGGCGTGGTTTATATTTCCAAAGCAAAGAAAACAAAAAAATAAAATAAAATAAAATAAAAAATAAAAGGTAGCGCTCTGCGGAAAGCGGTCACATGCAGTTTCCAATTACCTTCCCTGACGCTACGAATCAAGTCTCGTAAAACAGGAACCAGGTTTCGAACGAAATCGTTCCAGTACTTGAACATTTTTGATTTTTCACATTCTTCCTTGACAAATAAATTAAAGTCTCTATTAAGGTGTCCGATGAGAATGCAAAGTTGACCAACTTCAAACTGAATTGAAGTAACATTTCCGATATTGAATACTTTCTGCAATACCTGGAAACGATCTATTAAATCTGTATATTTACTTGGGTCACAGCGTTTGAAAAATGCCTGACACTGTAAACGTTCAATGCTCTCTGCAACTAGAAAGTAAGCACGCACTCCCGAGCATAATTAGAACCGTGGAGGGCACATTCTACATCATTTGGACTAAATATATCAACTTCAATGAGAGTTTCCTTAATCCGGTGAGTAATGACCAAAACCCTATTCTTTCCTGACTAAAAAGATGTATAAATCACAATTATACGATAATTGCGATAGGACTAGCTATGAGGATGGTTCTATATAACAGTATATTGTAATTTACGTAATGACGTCATCGCCCCGTCCCTACGAGCAAACAGACAAACTACCAACGCTTGTATGCTCTAAAACCTTGGGAATAAAATAAGATACAAAGTTGACTTCTATTTATTGTATAGTTAAAAAAAAAAAAAAAAATACATACATTCCCTACTGATACAGCCGTCTCCAAAGGGTTAAAGTTTGAAGCACAGCTGGTAAAAAACTGACACGTTTCAGAGCACGTGACCAAGCTATAAATAGTCAATCACCACCATAGAAACGATTCCAAAAGAAAAAATGCCGTCTACGCAACTTTTCCAACAGGCATGGTCTGGCCTCAAGACTAATAGCTTTATACAACGATAATCATGCCTGTTGTCTTGCATGCTTGCGAAACATGGTCGCTTACTCTGAAGGAAGAATGCAGACTGAAAGTATCTGAGAACAAAATCCTAGGCGAATATTCGGACCCAAGAAGAATGGGAATGGGGAATGGCAGAAACTTCATAACGAGGAACCTTATAATTTATACCGTTTACCAAACATTTGTAATGTCATCAATTGTACGAGGCTCAGGTGGGCAGGTCATGTAACCAGAATGGAAAAACGTAGGAACGTTTTCAAAGTTTTAACTGGAAGTCCAATCAGAAAACGGCCATTAGGAAGACCTAGGTGCAGATGGGTGGGCAATATTAAGATTGATCTCGCAGAAATAGGAATACAAAGTTGAAACTGGATCCAGTTGTCTAAGAAAAGAAGTCAATGGAGAGCTTTTGTGAACGCGGACTTAAACCTCCGGGTTCCATAGACCAAGGAGTAAGTTGGTTAGAAAAACCAAATGTAGGATGAAACTTTAGGAGCTTGTGAAGTTTATTCTCATTAAGTGAAGTCAAACGTGAATAGGAAATTAGCTAGCCCGGGCAATTCATGTTATTTCTAGAAACAGCCTGGTACCATCCTGGAGTGTTCTCTTTCGCTGTGAACTAGATTAATCGATAAAGCACAATAAGAACTTTCCCAGTCTGAAAGTTTAGTGGCTTGTTAACAGGTCGCACTGCATTCACTTAATTATTACAATCATTTTGTGAAAATAGAACTCCACGTTTCTTTTATTTTCTTTCTTTTTTTCTCAACTATTGAGAAGCTACATATTTAATTGATTTGCACGCACTTATATTCTGAATAAATATTTAAAGAAAAGAAGTTTTACTCTAGATAAAAACAACACTCACAAAGTAGGCCTTACCATAGGAAAACAAACTTTCCTCGTTATTTCAGCATAGTCGGCATTTCGTTCTGCAACCTGAGACTGGCCTGCTGCAAAATGAGCACACACGAAGCACAGAGACGTGCTGTAGAAGACACATCGTATAGCGCAAGCTCCTTTGTTCCCTGTGAAAGAATGAACAAATAAGATGAATATGGTCAGTCAACTTTTTTAAATAACAAAACAAAAATTACAGGAGCACACACCGCAAGAAGAAAAAAATCTACTAAACTCCAGGGTAAGCCATAAGTTCACATCTTTATGGTACTAAGATATATATATATATATATATATAAGAGCCTCTAAACAATTATTAAATGTGTATTAAGTAGAGATGCAAGGGCTCGGAAAAAAACCGGCTTTTTTGGAAAAAAACTCGGTTTTTTCTGCTTTGCTTTTTTGCTTCGGAAATTTTGGGCTTTTTTCAAAATACTGCTTTAAATTGATAAAACAGACTGTGTATCGCTTCTCTATAACACAAAAAATCATTTAATTAGTGGTTGATGCTGATAATAATATAAAACATCGAAAATAAACTATGAATTTCGAAAAAATATTTCAAACAATTTTTCTTCAACATATTTACATTATGAATTCCACAGGATTAACCAATGTATATAATAAGAACTTTTTAACCTCCTATATACAAAAGTAAGCAGAGTTGGCAAGAACCGTGGTTGTTTTTGAATATGCCAAAAACCCGTTTTTTGGTGGATGTTTAAACCAGGCTTTTTTGTTTAAACCAGGCTTTTTTGACTTAGATTTTTTGCTTTATGTATTTATATTACATATTCACAGAAATAGCCTAAGTTTGTTTCGCCTTGATGTTATTATGCAACAGCGGGGTTATGCCGGAAGAACTCCCATAAGCTTAAAGAAGTGCGGTCAGTAAATTTCTTAAGTTGAGAATCTCCCGCCCTAGCCATTGGGAAAATCCCGTCATTACTTGAAATGTAAGACAATAACGGGAAAATCCTGTTATTGCTTTGCATGTAAAATTTAAAGGTCAACGTACCATAATCAGTACGCTAAAACTGAGGTATTAAATTACAAATTTAGTACCGGTACGTAGATATCATTGAAAGTCCAATCCAAGCTAATGTTGGAAGCTACTTAGACAATCGATAAATTTTGCCAATTTCTATCAATATATTTAAGCAATATTGGCTTCTTTATATAACAACACGCATTTAGGCATGTAGAAATATACAGTTTGGTTTGTTTCGTATATTTAGGCTTAGACATCCTTACGAAATACCGAGGTTATCAAGGAGAAGACTTTCGCTTAAACTGACATCCGAACCGCTACTTGGGTTACGCATGAAAAAAGGATTGTGGTTCGACCGAGAATTGAACATGGGACACCTTGATTAAAAGGTGAAAGGGAAATAAAACTATTGCAGGTGGTTTGATATCTGGAAACGTTACCATGAAGTTCACACGATTCGCATTTTTCATTCTTTTTATTTTTGTGGTTTAAACCAGTTATTAAAAAAAAAGTTGGTGTAAATCAGCCAACTCTAAAAGTAAACACTTCTTTTTAAAGAATACACAAATAACTAGCAAAATAGTACGTAGTATTTTTACTTCAAAATATTCCATACCCTCTTTTTGAAACAAAATAAAATTAAAATAAAACATAAGAGAAATACTTAGATTTATATGATACACTTAAAGGCTGCATATCTAGAGCTTTTGGTTCTGTATAATCTTGAAATTCTAAAGTTAAGTTTTATAGAACCACCATCACAGTTTACCCAGTCCTCAAGTTTTCTGAATTTTTAACAAGAAGGATTCAACATATCATTACGGAACCCCCCCCCCCCCCAAAAAAAAAAAAAAAGACTACGGAATATATTTAAGTTAAGCTAAATACAACTGCACAACAAACATGACTGAGTGATTAGCTTTTGCGCTTCTTTCGGGAAGTCCGGGATTCAACCAGCATTCGACCATTCTGACAAAGCTTTTCTTCATTCCATCTGTGAATGTAGAAATAGTGCGTGTACTGTGAGTTAAGGACTTCCTTTTTTATTGTTTTTAAATCGTTATTATTACTAATTACCAGCAGTGACGGTTTTGCGAAGGTTAGGGGAGCGGTCTTTCGGACTGAAGCCCGTTCCCCAAAGTTACGGAATGTCTGCAACAAACGAAATATCTATTATTTATGCCTTTACTCATAAACTTTAAGCTCCCGTCAAATAAAAATTACGAATGTTTAAAAAAACTAAACATTAGTAAGAAACCCTTCCCAAAATACTTTTCTAAATCCGCCACTGATTCTCAGTATAAAATGATTTTTAAAGTTGTATCCGGAAGATTATTGCTAAACATATAAACGAAACGAAATATTAGTTATGCCTGTACTCGTAAACTTCAAGCACTTCCCAAATAAAATTAGGACTTTTTAGGAAACGAAACAATCAGAAAAAACCATCCTAAAGTACTTTTCTAAATCCGCTACTGATTATTTGTATAAATTGGTATTCAAGGTTGTGTCCGAAAAATTACTGCTAAATCACTTCACAGCTACAGTATAACAGAAATGTGGAAGTACGGTTTGACGGATATATTGAAAAAGTACGCTTTGACGGATAAATAGAAAAACGGGCAAGTTTAACTTTTGCGCTAGAGCTAGACTACTAAAAGCTCTTAGAAATGAAACACGGATGACAAACTAGAGAAGAAAAAAGATGTCGATAACTCAAAAGTTCAAATAAAGTTAAATAGCCTCTAAAATTACCCTCAAATACTACATTCTTCATGTTAGCTTTAATTCGTAAAACATGTGCTCCATCCATCTTGATGGTGAATTTCAGAGCGAAATATCACATTCAGGTCATGGAATTTTTATCTAATTATAGAATATACTATAAGAAAGCTATTTAGATAGAAAAATCATGAAGTTGAAAAAAGCCAAAATTTCCAAAATTCTCGTTTTTTTTTCCAAAAAAGCCGGCTTTTTATGTGAAAAAAACCATCGATTCAAAAAAGCCGGCTTTTTTGCATCTCTAGTATTAAGGTATACTGGATATTCCTAATGTGCCAGCCTCTAGAAAATAAGGGGGATATCACACTACTATTCATATAAAGATAACGCATAATTTTAATATTTACTTGCGATCGAGTTTTGCCTTTGTCAGAAGTGATCTCTATGACAAGATAAACAGCAATAACAACTAACTGTTTTTGACATGTTTCAATTCTCACGGGCAAACAAATTTGTAAAGAAAAAATAGTATACCAAAAATAATTTTCAATTGACTTGTATCGTACAGAAAAAATGTCAAATCACTAAACGAATCCTTAACAACAACAACAGTAAGCTTCAAAACAGATATTCCAACGCAGAAAACAAGTGGAACCTGGGGTGCCCATTCCCCTCAAGGACTTGCTTGCAACCATCAATTTTCAATTCTCTCCCCAAATTTACCATTCTCCCCGCAAATTTACAATTCTCCAGTTCGATTGCACTATTTTCAATGAAAAATTGTCCCCCCAGATTTTCTCATGGTCGCAACTCGCACCCTAAAACCTATCTAAGGGCACCTCTGGGTGGAAACCAAACAATAGATAGTGATTTTTCTTTTCATATAAATAATCGAAGAAAACAAAAGGAAAAGTGAAAATTCAAAAATATTCAAAGCAATAACGATCCTCAGACACTCAGGACGAAATCTCACAACTGTCCAAGCCTTGAAACTTTAATCCGTATTCCAGTGAATTGAAATTATTTTCTTTAATGATAGAGAGATTGTACTTTTGTAACAGCTCAAACGGCCTTACGTCTCATACTTGCAAGTTTAATTTTGTTAGACTCAATTTACATATAATTCAGTATTATTGAAATTCACCTTAGTATCTTTTAAGTGTTACAGCGTTAAGTTATCTCCTTACGAGGAGGTAAGCGAAGCTACTGTTATTACATATTTAAAATAATAATAATAATAATAATAATAATAATAATAATAATAATAATAATAATAATAATAATAATAATAATAATAATAATAACAATAATTTAATCTACTCTACTTGAACTGCAACACTATATTATCAATTACCGAGATTAAATATCGTAATACTTTAGTGTTGTAAATGATTAATTACTATGCATACATAAATAATATCCAATTCCGGTAGAGAGCACAGATTATCTAATTACACTGACATTTTGACTACTTCTTTCTTATCCTATCCAAATAATTTCAAAGTAAAATTTAGTTTAATTTTGATTATTATTAACACTAATAACCTTGTCGCGAGGAGCGTTTTGACGCAAGCAAACACCCATTCGTTTTTCAGTCAAAAAGAAAATTTATATTCATGTGCTTTAACAGCATTATTATTAAAGAAAGAGGAGGGAAAGAGATTAATGCGAAAGAAGCAGTTAAAGAAATCTGTCACAGAATAGAAGAGAGAGATGGTGCATCCTGCAAGACAATGAAAATAGTTTTAGCCCTTCCAGTCTGAAGCCGTTGGTCTTGTTAGGAACCCAAGAAAAGGAGGATCAGAAACTACGAAAACTCAACTGCATTATTGAAGAGAGTTCTGCTTTTGCATATCAACCACTTGGTTTTCACATCCAGCGTCCGCGAATACGCAAGTTCACTTGAGAGTAAACATATCACAATGTTGAATATTACTGCTGAACCCAAAAGATGACAAGATTTTATGGAAAGGTGTACCTAATGGTAAAAAACATGGACCTACCTTCGTTATTCTGATACGGAAACCATTAATACTGGTAGGGTGACACGATTCACGATTCAAAAGTGTTTTGAAAAAACTGAGTGTAGTGAAACTATTACGATCCTACCAATATAAGTACTTATATCACGTAGTTCGGCAATCGATGAGACCTGTATGCTAACTAGTTACAGCGGATATACTATGTTCTTTGAATCGTTGCTTAGAATCGATACACTGAAGAGGGGCATTCATGCACGATCCGTAACAAAATTCAAACTTTGAATGGACCACAAATGGTTCAGCCTGCAGTCACAATCTCGTTCTATCTTACTTTTTCCTCTTTGATTTTATAGCGTAGTTTTACAATTTAGATAATTTAATTTTCTGGACGATGAGAATATCAATGATTTTACCCCAAAATCTGCTGCCTGTTAATGTCTACAGAATACAATGAAATGAAATTAAATTAAATCTTTGAGTTTTACGTCCGACGGTTATGTTAGCTAGGCTAAACGAGACGGTGATGATGAGAAATGAATAAACTGGTGGAATACAGAAAGTGGGAGGAAATAGGAGAACCCCGAGGAAACCCACGCACACGGTGTTTGTCCACTACAAAGCTTAGTTGGCGTGAGCTAGGATCGAACCAGTGACCCCATGCACCAGAGATGAACGCTCTACCTTTGCGCCATCGCCCCCCTCCTACGGAATACATTATTGGTAGAATGTCGAAAGATCATTCTAATGGATTGTATCGAGGTATGGTGACTCAGTGGTAAGTGCTCACCTCTAATGCAAAAAGTGCAAGGTTCGACCCCAAGAGTTTTTGAGGGTAACACTATCTCTCTAGATTTCTGCCAAGCACAATCGTAGGACGTTAAAGTAGTATTAATTTCTAATTAACCGTACTTTACAGAATAAGATTCTATTATAAATATGTTATATAATGCAGTGTCTCACCTTCAACATATTCCTAGTTTCATTCATCTTTTCTTGTCAATGACCAATAGAACCAATTAACTAACAGTCATTTCGTCTCCATAATCCATCAACCAGTCATATTCTATGATTGGTTTCTTGCTCACTTGTTTTAACAAATTAAACAATCGAGCAGTGCTGTTTCCAAAATAACTCACAACACGTGTAACTTTACAGAAAACTATATAGATATCGACGCAGTCATTTGAAGTTTTTGAGAAAAGAACTGTCAGAGAACATTTCACATAAATAGTTTGCTATTACTAAATGCAATACTAGAGAAACCTTTTAGTGAGAAAGGCAGGCACAAGCATCTAATATAGGATGTCGGCTTTAGAAGTTTGTAGTCTCAATAGCACTGTTAGTAACTACGCAGGCATGGGCGTTTAGACAAATTGGACCCAAGCAGCTATGCTAAAGAAGTTCAATATTCATTCTCATTTAATCACATTTCCTTAACTAAATTTACAGTGATCTTTATTATGAGCTAATTTTGAGGATACTCATTTTACTTTGTGCAATTGACTTGAAGTGCGTTTCGTTTTATTTCTGCGTTTCCTTTTATTCTACGCCATAGTGTACTCTTTATTCACGTTTAATCTTTACCCGTGGGAAAGGAGCTGGTACTGTGCTCTCACAGACTCTGCTAACACATCATGATAAGGTTCCAGCCAATGACAGTACATGTGCAAACGAAATGAATAAAAATTCGTGTTATGAGGGGGTTGGAAACTTCATTTTACCCCCGGGTTCTAGACCTATGGGCGGGGCTTCGTGAGAGAAGTTGGAAGAGCAATAGACTATTCAGAAAGATATCTGCGTAACGTATGGACCTGCGTCTGATAATTGTGCATTTTTTCTATATATATATATATATATATATATATATATATATATATATATTAAAAAAAAATCCTTAACCTTTGTGTTTAGTATGTAGAAAACTAAGAACATGCATAATATAAATATAGTAAGTTGGGCCATGTATTTAATTCAGGATTTCTCCTCTATGCATGTTATGTGCATAATAGTTCGTTTAGTATGTTTCAGCTATCATTGTTTAATCCATAACTTCTAATGTAGTGGTTTATTGTGGTTGTTGGTGATGAGGTTGGAACAAAACATTTCTGTATAGATACATTTGTATGTACTCAGGCTGACATTAGCGAAGCTGTCAATGCGCGATGCTGAACGGATTCCAAGTTCGATTCCCGAGCTTGGTTATCACGTTGGTTTCTTTTCCTATCCACAGAATTCATTATAACTTCAACCAACAAATTCTATGAAAGCACACTACTGCTAGGAACGTGGTTTACACTCATTTCCTCCTCACATACACACATAGTCATACAAAATACAGTGAAACCTGTAAAGTTAGTTACCTTTGCAAATTGGCCTTTTTCAATTGCTTTAAAAACTGCACGAAACAAACTACCAGAATTATTAACTGAAATTAATTGTATGCAGCATACAATAAGTACATTAGCTAGAAATGTAAATGTAAGTTAATATCAAAGTACTGTATCCACAGTGTTTGAATTATTGGGGGAATAACAAAAATAATTGATCGATTGATTTATTGACGTTTAATAGGGATGTTAGCATCGGGGCTATTTGTCCCCGTCCCGATTACCTAGACTGCTCAAGACACGAACTGTCATAAATACACATTAAACACGAACAAATCGAAAGACATTGAAAACTGCTGCACAATACAAAAGATATAAAAATAAACAGAACAACAAGAATAATAAAGAGCAAACTATAACAAGAAAAGGGAAATATTAAGCAGTAACAACAAACATTGAACAATAACAATAAATACTGAACAAATAACAATAAAGAATGAGCAATAACAATAAAGAATGAGCAATAACAATAAAGAATGAACAATAACAATAAATAAAGAAATAAAAGTCACAATCAAGACTACAAACAGTAGTATAAAAGACATACAACGACAAAAAGAACAAGGAACAATAAAATAGACACATGCAGCAAAAAATTAACAACACTCACAGAATGTGAGCAAGGTTACAAGCGTGAATAAAAGAGTAGACTCACTGAACAATATCAACGTCATTACCCAATGCAGGTCAAGTGTACGCGGCAGTCGTGACGTGAAAAAAAAATAATAAATAAATCCCCCTGTACACAAACAAAAGCATCACTGGGTATTTATATGGACCCCGCATGGGAAAATGCAAACTCCATAGGAAAGGGTGCTGAATTTGCAAGCGAAGGGAAGAAGTTCGCATAGAATTCTGTGGCACACGATTTGATCTCAATAGCTTTTTTTTTCCTCCTCACTGAAGGTTTTCTAGAATTCTAATGAGAAAGCAGTCTTGAAAAACCAGCAACACATTGAGCAAGGCAGTCTTGAAAAACCAGCAACACATTGAGCAAGGCTATGAGATATATATATAACACGAACACGTAACAGTTTCAGCATATTAGCTGTCTTCATCCGACTTCTACTCTTTCCCTTGTTCTTCTTTTTGGTTTGCTTTTTCTCAACTGTTGAACAACGAAATCAGACTAACTTTCTACTAGAGAAAGTATCTGTTAATTAAAAAGAAAGAAAAAAATATTGCAGAAACCAACTGACGCCTTATTTCTGTAAATTTAATACAAATTTAACCTTTTTACATACCTGTAGCTCCTCCTAATCCAGTCTTCACAGAATCTACAGCCACATCTCTAATATATGGCGCATGGCAAGGGCGAACAAACAGGAAAAGGCAGACTCCAACGAGCTGTATATACGTAACCATTACGTATTTATGGTCCCTTGACAAAACTTTCTGTAGTTCCTCACCCCAAGCTTTCGCATTTTCAGTGCTGGAAAACATGGATTATAACCATACTGTGCACATATTATTGAAACAAATAATAGATCAATGCACAAGTTGGTTATTCTACACAAAAGTGTGAATTTGGCGACATCAATCAGGACCCAAATAATAAGGGATTATTTCAGATATAACGTATACAGAAATTTTATTTGCAACAATGGGTCAATATAAATAACACGTAAACTCGTAATTTAGAGTGAATGAATGAGAACTAATGAATGAAAAGAACGAAAAAAGGGAAAATATGAGTGAAAACATTTACGAGCATGATTATATAAATTCACACGATGTATCTTTTTCTTTACCCTACGAGAATTAAACTTAAATGTGCTACCCTAGAGATAACACGAATTTAGTGTATAAATCAACATACAGCAGTATAACAAGGATCATCTTCCATACTTCAGGAAGAAATATAGTTAGTGTATTCAGAAAGTAACCGGAGCTTTTAATATGCTACTGACAAAATGTAGGTGTGTAACAGAAAATGACAAACATGCAAAATATGGATAAAGAAGTACATTAGATTTAAAAACATAACAAATCTGGAAGTTCACGATAAAAATTTATACAATACTTTCATGCCAAAAAAATCTTCTGACCCTGCCTTTATCGTGTGTGTATTAAATGATTCTCTTCCTAGCTTTTACTTTTTTTTTTTTTTTTGTGTGTGTGTGTGTGTGTGTGTGTGTGTAACTATTTGCTTTCTTAGTTAAGGCTTAACTAGGGATACATATTAAACCCAGTTCTCATGTCTAAAGTGAGGTAATTAGCAAGGAACATCTGTGTGTTTTTAATTAGAGAAGAACAAGTAATATCTGTGAGTATTTAAGTTTTATGTTTTACAGTTCTACACTGGATCAAACAGCGAATGGAACTCGCAACGAGAATACCAACACATACACATGTTAACCATTAACGAAAACCGGATTCCTTAGTTTTCATTCTGTCAAAATTTAACCTCACCAAATTTTGTCTAAAATGTCTTTGCTCTTTCACCCGGATAAAGACTGAAAGAGGTTTAGGTTTAATACAGTGGTTGTGTAAGCGGGGAGCTAGTTGTGTCCCCGCCTTCTGAGGAACCTCTGACGGTAGCTGAAACAAATGATCAATTGCTCGTTCATCAATAGAGCAACTCGACGGGGATTTGTGGTCAATAATTGTGCTTGCCTCAGGACTTACTTGTGTGTTTGGCTGTACTTGCTGAGCGGGAAGACTCTCCGGTCTCCAGAACTTCAAGAACTATGTTCATACATAGAATACAGCAAAAGAACGAGAAATTATCCGTTTTACACAGCGAGTCATCCGTGGTGGTCCGGTATCCCAATTTCCTGTCCTATCTTTGGCTCCATGTGCCCATTCACTAATTTGTTGACTAAATTTTGGATGTCAGTCTCGCTTGTGATGTTTTGCTATACTCTATACATACAGCAGACATACCGACATTTAGTTGACAAGTTATATATAGTCTCTAAGTTAATATTTATTGTTTTCTTTACTACTTCTTGTTAAAGTACAGCAAGTATACACAAGTACAATAATGTATATACATTATTTTCAATGTTATTGGAATGAGTTAGGACGATTTATTTAGTCTTGTTTGCATCGAACTGAGCGGGAAGGAAATCTTTAATGAGCAAGTAGAGAAACCTGTGCAACAAGTTAATTCACTCACAGCATATTCAAGATTTTCTGATATTCATGTTGGGCCAAATCCATATGAAGTGGTACAAAGATGGGGAAAACGGTTGCTCGACCATCTCCAAAAATTATAAAACTTTGCATGTAACGAACCTTGTGTATGAGAAGGCCAATAACACTATTCACGTTGTCGTATGTACAAGTGTTCCTGAATGGCGGCCATATTTGTTGTCGGTGGAGTGTCATTTTTTGCATTTGCAAGCGTTTACGAAAACTACAGTTACTCAGGACGAAAGTATCAGACGAACTCCAAACAAAAACAAATGTTTACAGGAGAGACTGAGGTACACGGAGAAAATAAACTTTTGCTTCTAAATAAATATGCAGGGTTGCAAACCAAACATGAAATCACTAGAAAAAGTACAGAAAATTACACTTTTAAAGGGGCTGTATTTTGGAATGGCATAAAGTGGGGGAGGTTCATAAATTTTGTGCTGAAAACTATTGCTTGTAAAGAGTCTGTAGAAATATACACACCAATGATACTACTGGCATCGTAGATTTATGGGGGTCCGAAAGTTGAAGTTTGTGACTTTTATGCCATGTTTGGGG